>NW_020448419.1:1822616-1864216 GCF_003343035.1 Apteryx rowi | reverse complement strand
GGCGGCTGCCTGCGTGCGCCGGCTTCGCTGTACGCGGAGAGCCTCCGCCTCGAACGTAGCCCGCTCTCGGGGCGTTCGAGATCCGAGGCTGAAACGGGCCTCGCGAGGTGGCCCGGGCTCAAATCTGGCAAGGCGACAACGCAGCGGGAAGAGCTCGCCCCCCCCCGCCCCCAACGCCGATCAGCTCCACCGGCTGCGCAGGGGCCCCAGTAACGAAGCAGCAAAGCGCGGAGAGAGGCGCGCACGGGGCCACCAAACCCAAGCGTGGGGGTGCTACGGCACTGCGCCTGCTTAACAACCAGCGGAGTTTGCTTTTAAAAGTCTGCACTCTGGGAAGGCAATACACCACCACAGGCAAAAAGTGCATTTCAGTGAATTAATATTCTTGAAAGAGAAACACTGAAAGTAACAGAAACAGCCAGACCACTCAAAGACCACTCAAAGCAAGGTATATAATTGGTGTTTTGACTACTTTTTTTTCCCTCGCTATCCTTTTTTTTTTTTTTAACAGAAGTTATTGGTATATATAGGAATTAACCACAGCAGCAAATTCTGTTCTCTAGCCTGCAAATCCATACGCTAACCCCGGTGCTTAAGCAGAAGAAAGTGCCTGATGCTTATTACTCTTCCTGCTCTGTGGGTCCACCACCGCAACTTGATGGAATCTTTCTTCATAACCTTAGCTTTGCCCAGATATCATCATTTATAGATATGTAATGTTAGCAGTTACAGAAAGTTATACTTCTCCCTTCCCCAAGCAAAACTTTCCTTATTTAAATTAGGATTCACAGGGTTTCATCTAAATGTATTATCAGGATGGATTTCAGAGAGTGAATCCGTGAAGCTCCACTGATTTAGAGCTAGATACCGCAGATGATCCTATGAAAAATGTAAGTCATGAATATACATTATGTAAGCATAGCTGGATTTGTTTCCCCCATGTCAACTTTAAAACTAAATGAAAATGGGGGAATCCTACGCGTCATCAGCAGGATAATCAAAATTTCTATAACATTGGCTCTGAGAAGACTAGAAGGAAGAACAGTTAGATGATTATATTTAGATAGTAAGCTGTCCAAAAGAATCACGTTTGTGTGTTAGTTTCTTGCCAGAACAGCAAATTTTTTCATCGTTTACACAAAAATCACAATGTCAAATACCACGAAAGGCACAAAACCATAGTGCCCTAAAACTGCAAGAAATTAGGACTAGATCTTTATGTCTTTGATTTCTTGGATTCACTGATTGATGTTGTAAATGATGTTGTTGAGGTTATAATCATATTCTAATCAAACTTAGATTTTACCTACACATACACACACAACCCCCAAAGCACACACCAACAAAGAAACGTTCTTCAGATCGGTCGTTGGGAGTTGAGGTGAAGGTCGATGCTTCTCTCTCACATTTGAGGCAACGTGGTTAAGAGATCCCAGAGGTATGGCATGTTCACAGGGAGGGCGCTCAGAGCCTTACTGCTTTTGCTGCTCTATGATAAAAGAAGCAACAAAGCAGCCGATGGGAAAGCGACGCAACATGGACTTCTCTTCGCTAACTGCCTGCGTACAGACACCGACGTTTAGTTTATGCACACAAAATGTTAGAAGCTCCTTGAACTTTTGAATCGCTCATCTGGCTAGGGCACAACTGTTCTGGAAAGCCTCCATTCGCAAGGTCGGAGGGCTGGAGAAACGCTTCCAGTTCAACTGCTACCACATTCTTGCAGATCACATGACTGATCTGAACAGGATTATGAAAAAGAAAGGGGAAGGGTATGCACTCGCTCCTCTCAGCTAGCTGCAGCTGGAAAAGCCCTGCCATGTTATTACCCCAGAGCTGGAGTATGGATCTGAGTTTTGGTTTTGGATGTGAAGCAAGCTGTAACTAAAGCCATATGGAAAGACTGGGGTTTGAACTTTATTTTTACTTTCATATTTTCAGCCTGGTTTGCAAGATGCCAGATAGTAAACTGAAGCCTTTTAGGAAGAAAGGATTTAGGTGCTTCCCTAAATAAAGTTCAGATCCTTGGTTCCCATCTACTTTTCCAGCCCAGGACTCTGCTGAGTAGGCACAGACCCAGGCACCGGGAAACTCTGTGGCTCAGAATAGAAGTGTCTACTCATTTCTTCAAAAGGAAAACATTATTGTAGTGTATACAGTCTAAACCAATGTGAAATTAAGGGCAACTATTCCAGGCAGTACAAATACCATCTGTTACGACTAAAACATCGATAAGCATTCCCTATTTTTCCACAGCTCTTTTGAATTGTAATTCTTAGGGCTTGCAGGAACAGGTTGCTCCTAAGACAATCCTTAAGACTGTATTTTAGAAATTGGGGAAATATTTAACAAATACACACCAGTGTCTATGGTGCAAACTGCTTCTTGATACTATTTTTAAGAGAGAGATGAGTGGAGTGCATTTCTTCTAACACCCCCAAAACCTTAATTCTATCCCTGGCCCTCCCCTGAATGAAAACAGCCTATAATAATCTACAGAGGAAAAAAAAAAAAAAACGTGAAATGTTTCACTGCACAAGAGGTTTGTGCACCTACAATTTGGATGCATAGCAACTGGATCTGGCTCAGGAAGTCCCTGAACAAAATAATGGGAGGAAGGACAGTGTGAGGTAAGACATCTTTCTTACCCGTTCTTGCATCTCCAAAAGTAGTTATAAGCAGATGCCCAGGGAAGAGGGCAATATTGGGCTAAATAGATCTTTAGTCTAAGTCAGCATGGCTGCTACATTAACACGTTCACATTCTTAAACCAGGGGAAAGTTCCACAGCAATAGAGAAGTCTTTGAGGTGAAAGGCAAAAACCTAACCAAAATAAGAGATGCCTTGCTCAAAATCATGATAGTATATAGATCCCTCTATTCCTATGATTGCTGTGCATGCAAATGTGTTCTGCACTGATCTGGATTTATGGCACCGGGATTATCCTGGGAGAGTGATGTGAAATAGAGAATTGCAATATAGCTCTGCTAATTACAGAAACTTGGTCAGCATCTGACATGAGGTGTAAGAACATGTCCTAACGCTGGTCATATGCAGATCTTTGCAGAAGGCAGGACGGAATTCCCCTTCCGTAACATTGCATAAGGAAGGCCAGGTGCATCACTTACTTTTGTCAATTGGCTTTAGCTATAGCCAGAGGCAAGATACCAGAATTCTTAGACCAGTTTGATCCAGTGCATCACTTCCTGTCTACCAGTTAAAGCAAGTGTTTAACATCACATTTTCTGCATTTATCAAGCCCAAAGACAGGTCCTCCCTCTTAGTTTTCACTGGCTGCAGTACTAGCAAGGTTAACACCTAGACTGCTGTAAGAAACAAAGCTTCCCGCTTTGGTAGAGAATGTCATGGGGCAGCAAGAGGAAAAAAGGTAAGAATGGAAAAAACCCTGTTCCTACAGCAAAGGACAGGGTGTTTGGCATATTTGTCAACCATAGGCTGATGGATCTTTAGCGGTGCTTAATACAGGCATTGCCCAATAAAGTCTGCTAAAGCCTGCTGTAGTACCAAGTGGCATAGGCATACTGTTAAGTCTCTATTTCCTGTTCCCAGCTATCAGATTGGATCAATGATAACCCTCTTGTCACTGGCCTGATTAAGCAGCCAAGCAGCCACTGACTAAGGTGCTTTTAGAATCAGGCTCTCCTTGTAAGAGGAATGAGGGACAGAGGAAAAAATAGAAGTCATCCACTTCTTTCCTTACAAATAAAGTTAGAAGTCCTGTTTTGCTGCCCATCATATCTCACACCTCCCACATGCCCCTGATTAGCAATTTCAAATCCCCTATGCCTTTAATAAAATCTTTTGTTGTTTAGCTTAAGTCTCAAGCACCTCTTATTTAAATATTGACAGACCCTTCAATGGTTAATAGCTTTTGTGGTTCATGGTACCCACTGAGGAAGAGCCTAATGCAGAAGCTGTTCTAAAAAAAGTCATAGCTTCCAGATTAATGACAAACTCAAAGGTTGTTCAGGCCATTCTGTTAGAAGATTCCTGAAACACGCTTTTAGTTTGACATAGAACAAGGCTACTGCGCCTCCTCTCAACACAGGGTGGAGAGAAAGGAAATGCTAATAGGAGAAGGTTGGTCTTGTGGATAAGGCACACAGCTATGATTCAGGAGACTGGAATTTGGTTCTTGGCAATTCAGCCTTTCTACTCTTAGGCAAGTCTTTTAATTCTGTGGACCTCAGTTTCCTCAACCAAAACCAGAAGATACTTCCTTGCTCCCACACTTCTTATTCATCTGTGATGCAACTTCTTCAGGGGATGAACTGTTTTTATATGCAAGTGCCTAGCACAGTAAAACTGTAGTTCCATGAACACTTTAGGCTGTAGTGATGTTTGAAAAAGGCAGTTGCCCCTCTTTCTCTCCTTGCCTCCAGGCAACTCTTTCACCATTGCATTCTTATACCATTATTTGGCTATATGGGAAGCTTGCTTAAAAATAACCCAGGGGAAATAAAAAGGTTGCTTTTCTGCTCGATCAGCTTGAGCCAGTTCCCTGTACATCACAGAAATGCTTGTACCAGCAACAAGAAATGGGACAGCACCAAGGCAAGAATGAGTTTCTGGAAGACAGCTTCACGTTGAAGTGCTGTCTTCATAAACTGTAGCATAACAGTATATTCTTAGCTTGGGAAAGATGCAAGTATCTGAGTGAAATTTCACATTCCTTCCCTCAGAGATTTAGTTTTCAGAGCAGAAGTTCTCAGCCACCTTCTCCCCCAGCCCTCTCAAGTGTTTCCTATTCCCTTCTCCTTATCCCAATACTAGAAGCACATAGCACAGATTGTGAGTTAATTACTGTAATAGAGAAAAACCTTTCCTAGTTGTCGGCAGGTGAAGAACAAACTGAAGAAGGGTGTTTTCTCTCCCCTGTGCTACGTAAAAGCCTTATGGTATGGTTTCTTAGGGGCCTCTGAAATGGACTGTCCTATTGCAAACTTATGCCAGAATTAGGATTCATCTGATGCTGTTGCAGTGAGATGGCTTAGGGAGACATGAACTTAGGCTGAGTGCAATGAGCTCATCAGCAGAAAACAACCTTATTTCCACCGAGGATGAATTTTCACCTAGATTAGCTCCCAAGCCAGATCACAATTGCTGGTATGAAAGGAAGCAATTGCTCTAGCTACAGCCATGAAAGGATAGGGCAGAAGGAAGGACTGGAATCACCCCTTTTGGCACCAGCAAGCAGTTAGATTGGCCTTGTTATGACATGAAACCACACTGGGAAAAACAAAAGATCCCAGCAACACATGCTCTCTATTGCAAACCCAAACCCCAGCATATACCAGTTAGCTGTTATGCCCTGATCTACCTACAGAAAACAACACCATCTGTCACCCAGGTTTTTATTACAAGCCTTCCCTTTTCTTCAAGGCTACCAAGGTATTTAGGCTACTTGTCATCACCTTGAGCTTCAAGAGTCCCAGGAGACTGTATCTGCAGCCAAAATAGTAAAAGATAGAAAAATGCGTTGTTTCAGTACAGCCCCACTAAACATGACTCCTTTAACTTTGAAGTTTTACAACTTGTTTTTAAATCTCTAGCCCAATGACTCACACAGTTCTGACTTGCATAGTTCAACCATTTCACTCAGGAATCACAGAAAGTGACACTACTCTTCAGGCTGAAGTGTTATAGCCATGGGCATAATACCTCTCGGAAGCAAATTTACACAGAAAGCCCTCCTGCCTATGCAAAGCATATTTACAATCAATTTGTAAGTTGTCCATCTACTCATCTTATCTGGACCTGCATCTTTCTTTTTATTTTTTTAAAAACAAACTGCCTGGGACTGTGTGTCATACTGCCACCTCACTATGCAAAGTCTTACCATCAAGAGTCATGAGTAAGCCACAGCAATGAACACTGCTGCTTCACCCCATTTGAATACCTAGTCTCAACAGTGTCCGTCAGGGACTTGGGGCATATAATATAAATATGTATATCCAATTTACTAGTAGACAGCAGTAAAATAATTTGTACTTACTAAAAATTTATATTTACTAACATTTAGTAAGGCTACAATTTTTAGTGCTGATCTTCCTTTATTACCACTTTGAAACCCCTTGCTTTCTCATGCATAGAACAGTGATGGGTTCTGCCATTTCTCAGTCTTGTTCATTTGGCAGTCAAAGCAGCAGTGCTTTGCATCACATGTTAATTTTGCTTTTAGGACATTTGGGAAAGAATTTTTTTCCCTTTCCTTTTTTTTTTTTTAATAATCAGTATAGTGGTTGGCCTATCTCTCATAAAAAAGTGTTTGATAAATACTCATTTATTCACACAGTAATTCTACTTCTAAATCCTAATATTGCTGAAAAGGGATAAAATCCAAACAAGAATCTCAGGGTTTTCAGTCTTAAATATTGTGTCTTAGCCATAGTAAACGCGTAATGCAGCATGACACTCAGAAGGACAAGATTTTCAGATGCCTGGAAGAAGTAAACATAACTTCCTGTACGCAAATAAGGAAAGTAAGTTTCAATCTTGTGACTTTTATTTTTGATTAAAAAAGGAACAATAAGCCAGAAAAAATAATAATTCTTCAAGACGCAATGTATTTGCCTCTGTTGCACAACAGAGACAGAGGGAGACAGAGAGAGAAAGTAACTGAATGGATTCTTTCTCCTCTGAGGCAAAAAACAGATTTAGACATAGCCTGCTGAGTGGAAACAAAGCAGACATAGGAAAGAAAAATTACCACAAGTTTCTTCTGACAACTGCATAAAGGAAGTAAAGGAAGGGGAAAGCCTGCCTCAAGAAAGAGATGAAAAACTAGCCAGTGGGAAGAAAGTTTAATTAGAGCAAGGCCTAGAGTTAGCTAGAAGGCAGTGGTGTATGGAAAGTTGGATATAAAAGAGATAACTGCTTAATGAAAAGGTTCCTTAATACACAGATGTAGTAAAGACAAATTACAAGTAGTAAAGCCACTGACGTCCTAGTACCACTCCTGATTAGTCTCCAGCGAGACCCTGGGGTGCAAGCAAAGTCAGCAGTGCTGAAAATCAACCTGCTAAATTACTTATTTAAACAAAGGCTGAGACACATCTGGCTAGCTAAAATTTTCCATTGCACCAGCCTCAGCTGTTAATGTTAGAAGACAAGTGTTACAGATTCCAGTATCAAAAGAGTAGAAACTGCGAGGAGGGATGTGGAGTAAAGTGCCTGATTCCTGTTCTGCTAGCCTTACTCCTTTGCCATCACAAGAGCTCATCTTTTACGCGTCTTGATGCCACTCCCTCAGCATTCATGAGCAATATAGCTGGGTTCGCAGTGTCTTGATAAAATGCCCCCTTGTGGTCACTACAAGGATTTCTGACAGGGTGTGCAAACTACTGCTTTCTCCATAAATGTCACTAAATCTGCTTCTAATAGCTCATCATGCTTGCACGGTTTTGTCCTTCTTCCAGTGCAAGAGGGTAAAGACCTTCCTGCACAAATCGGGGACTAGATGCAGTAGCTCAGGTTCTTGTCTCCAAGAAAAGCAGAGATAGCTGACAGTGCCTTTTCCAGGAGTTTCCATTAAAGAAAGCCTGCATGATCTGCATAACAGAAAAGGCAACTGTCTGAGATCAAAGTTCCCACTTGAATTTGCAAAATATTTGTCAGTCTACATAATCATTTGGTGAAAAAAGATCAGACAAAAAAGCCAAAACTTGGTCTACTTTAAAGCTATTGTTTTTAACAAAAAGAACAGCTGTTAGTTTTTGTTATCACCTTCTCTTACCTTGTAAGAGCAAGAAACAGTGAAGCAGACCAATTCAGATTTAATACCACTTCAGAGCTTTACACAGACTAGAGCCTGGCGATTCAGTAAATGAACTTTCAAAGCTATTCCCAATAGCATACAAGCTTCATAGTCCAGTGAAGGATATCAGTTCTGTAGTTGGGCGATTCCAAAGAGACTTGTCTAAAGTTCAACTAATACGCTTAATTAACATTGGTTAGTGTCAAGATCCACCTATAAACAATTAGAAGAGAGACTGCTACAATTCAGAAACTAGTACAGAGACTGGATTCCCTTCTGGATACTTTCACTGCTGTTGCAAAGAGATGCTGCAAGTGTTTCAAACTCATCTGGCCTACCAAACAAGACTATAGGGTCAGAGGGCCGGAGCGAGGTCTTGCCTCAAGGAAATCCTAAATACAAATGAGAACCTCAAGCATCTTTGGCAGTTCAGCAGACTCAAGTAAAGAGGAGCAACCAACCAAGAAGTCAGCAGTCAGAAGTGTAACTAGAGTTGTTTTAAACTGTAATTTGAAGATCAGCTTCAAAGGTACACTGGCTGAACTGTGTCATGAAGCTGAAATACTATGAATACTCTTGCAAGTTTTTGGTTGAAAAGTCTTGCAGGCTGGTTTCATTTGATCTCTATCATCTGAAATAGAGGCTTTCATGAAACCAGCTAGTTTCATGAGATTTCTACCAGAGGCTCCCGTACAAATGGAATCTGAACAACAGGCACTGATGACTGTCTCTCAGACTTAAAAGCAAGCCGAGGGGGGAGGGATGTCACCTTCAAGAGTTTAAATCTGACCCTTTTCAAATTGCAGTACTGTTCCTGTTGGAGGTTTATGTTTATATGATTCCTTTCATCGGGGTAGAGAGAAGTGCTTGGTGAGGCTGTCCAGTTGGTACTGCAACGGACACTTGTATTGGTAACAGACATTTTCTTTTAAAACAGTCATATTGTAGAATCTGTCCATTTTACTGCAGAATTTGTACTCACTCACCTGCAACAACTGACAAGCAACAGTCCAACAACAGATCACAAAGTATACTTGAGAAGCTAAGCACCGAGCTTTGGCATGTCATGCAACCAAGGTACTTATTTAATGCTACTCAGGTACATCAACATCATGCCACAATCAGCACTGCTAATTGGTCACAAAGGAGGAAAAAAAGTGTCACATGCCTTACACAAGCAGAAAACCATACCTTTACTTTTAACCTTATGAGTTACCCTCCTGAAGTCAAGAGCATTCTTTATGCAATTCAAGCTGAAAAGTTTCTTGAACCTTTGACTAGATGGGGCCTTAAAAGCAGAACACATGATACTTTCCATGCAAAAGGCTCAGTAGAGCAATAGTATAGCCAAAGATTCCCTGATGAAATTGATGGATAAATGGACAGAGCAAGTCTCAGCAAACCTCACATAGACACACTACATGACATACCACAAACCCATGTGGATGTTTAATCTGTCTCCCTGAAAAAAGAAATCCTGTGTCCCTTGTGATTAAAGTCCATCATGGACCTTGGGAATGGAAAAAGAGGGAAAGCGTGAGTCTGGCTTATCATATCTAGTACCAGAAAGTGTGCAAGATTCTAACTACAGTAGGGAACCAGCATTTGTGTCGATACTGTAACCGTCAGTAGGTTTTCAACATCAAGTCTGGACTTTTTGTCTTTGGCCCATTGAGTGGTTTTTTGGGTTTTTTTTTGTTGTTTTTTTTATGTCAGAATCACAGTTTGCTTTTCTAAACATTTAGTCTCTTCCATGAATTAGCAAAATTAGAAGGCAGACAACATGCCCTAGAGGTACAACTGGCCTTACAGGAATGGATGGTTAAAGACTGTTTTTAGCACACAAGCATCCAAGAATGAGAAATGTGAAAATGTATTCTGAGCTGCTGCTAACAGAGTTAAGAAGGTAGTTAAATATAATGATAAATCTAGTCACGTTATTCATAAAAAATTACTGGATTTTTAGCCCATAGTTGTGTCTAAAAAACAGGAAATTTTATTGCGAGACAAGACAGATGGCTTTTCAGGAGGGTTCAGACCTGACATCCTTAAGAATATACAATTCTAGTCACTTTTAAACCAACAGTTTTAATTAATTTAAACCCACCATTTTTATCCATGCAGAAATCTTGGACCAAATCACAGAATTTTCACATATGCAAAGCTTTTGTTGTTTTGAAAAGATATTGAACTGAGTTGAAAGTAGAACTGGACAAAACACTGACCCTGAAAGGCAACTATTTTCTCTCTCATACTGTCAGCTACCTCTGTGCAAAACAAGATTTAAGCATCATTAGGTAAGATCTTCTGTATGGAACCCCTTTGCATGATGATTCAAAGAGTGGGAGGCAGATGAGGTTCAGATTTGGGGTGCCTGTCAAACTTAGCCGTAGGCTCAGAACTGGAAATGATTCTGAAGAGACCTTTATTTTTCAGGTAGGCTTGCTATCTGAAGTCATTTGCCAAATGGCTGGGAATTAGACAGTTATTAAAAACACGCAACTAGAACATACAGAACTGCAATTAATGCTGACTCATACTGTCTTTTTTGCAGCCCCTTGGCTCTGCTGTACTATTGCATCTGCTAGGGCTACTGGTTCTCCTTCCCCAATAGTGGGTAATATCAGAGTTCTCAGGATACAAAAAGCCCATTCATGTGTAATCCTGAATAATTAGAATGTTTCTTCAAAACCCCAGCCATTTAGTGACTGGATTTTAGTAAAACAAGAATTTATGTTCCTTTTACATGTCTTGGTTACACATGGGATTGTTTCTGTTCCCTGAATGTGCATCTAAGCTTCAGTGTCAATACAAATACTTCCAGCATAAACATTGCTGTAGCTGTGCAATTATAGCGTTATCAGTAGAAAGAAAAGCATTATGATCTACATCACAAAAGACTGTGGCAGGTGACCCAGTTACTACAGATGTACATGGTCAGTTCAGGACTTTACCCTTGCAACACAGTTAAAACCTTATTTGCAAAACTGCACTGCTGTAGCTGGTCAAGGGGAAAAACCACATGATCTGACACATTTTTATTTGTAATACATACAGACTTTTCATTTACATAATTTAGGACTAACATATGCCTCTGTCCTGATGCTGGAGGACACCAGAAATGTAGGAAGTGAAGAGAAGACTGCCTAGATAATTTACTAATGAGACAATTACTGTCTCATTACTATCACTGCTTGGAAGAATATTTACTAGGGTCCCCTGAAAGAAGGGTGGAAGAACAGAATAAAATATATAGCTGAATGGAGCTACAGAATAAATCATATTTAGCATAACAGTTAGTTTCTCCCAGCCTTTATATATTATCAACAACTTATTTTTGTGTGGTCAGCAACCCTGCTTCATAAGTATCCCTGTAATTAATTTGAAATAACAAAGACCAGGGGTAGATAAGTGAAATGTTATTTTTGCTCCCAGCGTGTTGAGTCCCTTAGCTATGCATATATTTGATTCACCACAACTGAAGAAGCCAAAGTTTAGCCAGGAGGAAGGAAAAGGACTCAACTGGCTGGGGATAAAGATGGCATCAAGAATATCCTAAACCAAAAAACAAACAAAAACCACACCCACCTGATTATGGCTTATGAATACAAATAGAAATGTGGCTACTGCTTAACAGACTGAAGTTTTTTTCCCCCCCTCCCCTTAATAAGTCACCACAACTGCACTATGAGGACCTCTCCTCTGACAATCCTGTCCAGTTTTCTCTTGCAATATCTTCCCCTTCATAAGCTTCCAACCCACAAATCTTTCATCTTTTGCAACAGATACTGGCTATCTTCCAACCCTGAGCTTTCTAATGCAGTGTGCATAGCAATGTGTTAAGAAGAAAAGTTTGGTGTCTTTATAAAATTCCTGTTCTGGCTGAGTAAAATGGAGGGGAGCCAGAATTCTCTGTGGCTTCCTTTATAAGGGTGTCTCCATCTTTGCTCATGACATGCTCAAGCAGCAGAGACTGATTAACAGCTCTAGCCAGGAAATCTAGGAAGGTTTACACTCCTAAAGCTGGAGATGGGGTATGCCAGCTTCCCTTAACTGAGGGCTTTCTCCACCTCTGTTTGAGGAGCTTTAAGCAATGGCATATTCTTGGGCTCATTGTGCTTGTTCAGTGCACTGAACAAGCTCTGATTACAAGAGTAAGTTCATTAAATTTTGGGGCCA
This sequence comes from Apteryx rowi, assembly GCF_003343035.1. Taxonomy (NCBI): domain Eukaryota; kingdom Metazoa; phylum Chordata; class Aves; order Apterygiformes; family Apterygidae; genus Apteryx; species Apteryx rowi. The sequence continues at coordinate 1,852,260 of NW_020448419.1, read as the reverse complement.
TGTAGTAAAACATTCATAACACTGCAGCACAGTTGACATGTCAAGAGCCCAATCATACATCTCTTTTACAGACAAAACTTCCACTTCAGTTCACTTGAGTTTTGTCCATGAATGACAAAATATGTAGCCATACAAACATACCATTCATTTAAGTATTGAGAGACATGGCTACCAACTACTTGCTGAAAATGGTCATTCATTCATAAAGATGAAACAAGATACTAGCTCACATAGGTAGCATTAATAATTCAACCTACCTGATTCAGCAGCTACATCCCTTTTCTAAATAAAGGCATTTGGCTTCCACTGAATTTAATAAGTTTTGGCTCAACTTCTCATATTATGGTTGTGAGTCTGAGACAAACCCACAGCAACACCTAGGCACTCTGCTGCTCAGTACTGCAGTACTTAACACACAGATCTTGGGGATTTCAGGTGTCACCAAGCAACAGAGCTTCTGCAATTCATGGGGTTCCTCAACAGTATTTTGCGATGCCTAAGGCCTTTCTGCTTTAACGCACAGCTTCAGGCAAGCAACCTCCTATTATTGAAATGCTATCTTGGGATACGCAATTTCTTTTTATAAAGTTAACTGGAGGCTTCTGCTGAGATTTACTCAGCCAAGAGCTGCATTCACCCTTCACTTGGAAACTGGGGTGACATGCTGCAGCAACTGTTCAAGAGAGCAGGAAGGTTACAAGAAGGATCTCTAGCAGGGTGTCAAATCTAGAATCTTGATGAATATTAAGTTCAAGTCTGATTTGGATAGTCAGTGAGTACTGACTATTCCCCCCCTTTTTTAATGGGCCAACATTTATCATCCATTTATCATCCTGTAGTGACTACGTGCAATCCCTTAGAAAAGAATTCACAATTTTTTGGACAATTCTACTGCCAGGAATCATTGCTATTCTCCCTTACCAACCCCTCTGCCCCCAATAGTAAAAATGTATGAACTTAGCAATCAACATTTAGTAAGGTGTTAACATGGATTTGACAGTCCTATGGTACTGCATGTTCTGTTAAAGTGCTTAATGAAGCTTTTTTTTGGGGGTGGGGGTGGGGGGAGAAACAATTTGTGATTTTTTTCTTAATGTTATCAAGATCTGGTAGAAAGTTAAGTTAAACTGCAAGCTTTTAAAAAGCCATAAGAAAGAATAGCAGGCTAAAAAAGAAAGAAACCACATCTGTAGTAGCTTAAAATCAGTAGTTGGTACAGTTACAATCTCTAGAGATAGTTACAGTTAGCTGAATGCAATAATGCACTAACGTGTACTGGGAATCCCCATAGTAGCCATGGACAAAGTGACTTTAGAGAGGAAGGGTCAAACAACACTTAGAATCTTGCACATTTATGGAATTTGGCTTCAGTGTCTGGTATTGCCACAAACTTTGTCTGACCCTTTATAAATCATTAAGCTCTCTGTGTCTCAGATTCTTCATTTGTTAGGACAGGGATAACAAAACTTCTCAGAGATGTCAAAGAATAAATGTTGCAAAAAGTGTTGATATACTGTCAGGAAAAGCCTTGAAAAAAAGGGCACAATACTATCACAACTTAATGGAAAAAATTTTACTCTAAGGAACATTTGGTGGGCACTACCCTCTGTCCAACTATTTCAGTTGAGAAGTCATCTTTTAACAAACATCAGTGTTAGCTGCATCCATTATTAATCAAACAGAAGGTCATCCCATGTTTTCCAATGAAATCACTCCTTAATTGAACAAAATCTAAGCAAACAGAGCAAGGACTGAAAAGAGAATCAAGTTCACATACAAACAGACCCAATGAGACAGCAATCCAGTCTTTTGCTTAGGAGTTACTAAGAACCTGTGGTCAGTTTTTAAACACAAGTCAAACTTATCTCAGTAGTTGCTTTATTCTTGTTTGATGTTTTAGACCATAGCACAGGGTCAGATAAAAGTGTAGCAGGGTTTTCCCCATTGACATCACAGTCACTGAAATTAGGGATGACCTTTATGGCTGAACACATGCAAGCCTGAGTCTGAACATACGAACTCCTATCTCAGCTCCACTGTTGGGCTTCTGGCCAATCCATCTGCGCTCATTTGCTACTGAAAGGTGAACTGAAAACAGCTTTAAGTAAGCACATTAAGTCTAGAGAAAATTGAGATACTACCCTTAGTGAATTTTCCCCACTTGAAGCCACAGCACAAGAATAGGAGAGAAAATTAAAACACTGTTGATTACACTTAAATACATTTATAGTTTCACAGGCATATGCCAAACATTTACCCAAGTTACAGAAAAAGTAGACATCTCTGTACTTATGCAACTTATCACTTGGTGTAACCCAGTGATTTATTTAGTGGGAGAATAGGGGAAGAAAACAGGGGATTCCCTCTCCCTGTCATTGCTAGTACTTTGTTGATTACAACATACTTGTTTTCCTCAAAATGCTCCCAGATGCGTAATTTTTGTCGCATTTGATTTAACTGTTACTACAAACAAGCAATATGTAGAAAATACTGCATCTGACTGCCCATTGTTCACGATTTGACAAATGGGATTTTTGTTTGTAAATGCTTTAAGCAAGAGATCTACACTGAATTGTTTTTTGGTTTTGTTTTGTTTTTTTAACAAACTCTACCAACAGCTGTTACACTACACAGCGGAAAGGTACAGTGTTGATAAAGACCTGTAAAAACACTCGAAATTAGTTGGGAAAATTAACATATACAATATCACCCAGACAAAAAAACCCCAAACTTGCAATAGCCAGCTACAGGTCTTGCAAGAAATACTGAAAGATTTCATGTTTTGAATATATGATTTAGAAACAGAACCAACTTTTGGATTCATGATGTTCTGATACCTGCCTGATTTGAGAGAGCAGAAAATGTGCAACTTAAGCAGCTACTTTCTTAGCTTAGTTATTAGCAGTCTTTGTGGTAGCGTTCACAATGTCAAGTTTGTGCTCTTCTGCTCAGTAGTGGAAGAGGTTGTATGTAATCAAACAAGTTCTACATTGAAAAAAATGGAGGAAAAAATCCTAAAAAACCCACAACAAAAATACTGAAACAACATTGCTAAGTCACACAATGAAGTATTTACAAATTAAGATATATTCACAAAGCCTCAGTTTAAACACTACGTCAAAGTGCAGACACAGAGGAGATTTAATTCTGACCCTTTTCTGTCTTGCCATATGGCAAGAACAGAAAGCGATCATTAAAGTGCAGGGACAAAACTCTAGCATTTTCCAGCTTTAGAGCCTACTTGCTATAGTATTAACTACACTTTATTTTTGTTGTATTATCATCAGTACACTTGGTTAGTAAAGGCTAGCCAACACTTCCTATTTTAAGACCCTATTTTCAGTTACTCCTAAGCTTGCCAAAACTTGTCTTTGGCTAAGATTACATACACTGCCTTCAGATGATTTTTAGGAAAGAACAAAAATGACTCAATCATTTCTAAGAATGAAGCACGGGGAAAAGATGCAACTTTACTTATATTCAAAGAATTCTTAAAACTGTTTTATTAAGAAACTCTTAACTTCTTCAGATTTCAGAAACAAGGACATGAAATTTAGCATGGAGACTGTGCTGGTATCACTAGTGGACTTTTTGCTGTTCCTTTGAAAAACCACACATTTGGGCATATGTTGAACCTTTGAAAAGTCTGGACTTACACATGCTTGCCAGACCTGATTAACAGCTAAAGTCTTCAGCCACTTTCTCTCCACTGCACATACCATAAAAACTGAGCTGGATGGTCCCTGCAGTACCTGCTGATTGCCATGCTGCCACCCACTAAAAATCAAGGTTTTCTCCTTTGGTTTCAAGACTCCCACTGCTTTCATCCCATTAGCATGGAACAAAATACCACCCAGTTCAAACGCAGAGGAAGCAAAGATGGATTTGGGTGAGAAAGGAAGATGTGAGAGTATCAAGAGAAAGGAAAATGGGCTGGAGCCTGGGACCAGTTGAAATGAAAGATGAGATGTGAATGAGAATGGGCAGAGAGCAGGCTGAATCAGACAGGGTCTTCCCAGCAAAAGGAACCGCCCAACACTGAGCCGTATCAGCTCAATTTCAGCTTCTTGAAGGTCAGACTAAGAGCTCAACAGGGCATATTTGTCAAAATAGAAGAAGAATCAGCCGCCAGGGTGTTATTTTGCCAAGATCCCCTGTGGAACACCACATTGGGTCCAGCAGCCTGGGGCAGGCCCGAGCCCTTGGGCCACATTCACAGCTCAGCACCCAGGCCAGCTGGCCGCAGCAGGGAGGTGAGGGCCAAGGCAGCCCACAGTCCTGCCAGGCCTGGGCTGCTCCCGGCCAGCAGGCAGGCAGGCAGGCAGCGCTCCCAGCCCACTGCTCCTCCTTCTCGGCTCCAGCTCCCAGGGCTTTTCATGGGCTGGAAAACACCCTGCCACACTTAGCTTAGTGAGATTCAAGGAAGGGCAAGGCAGCAGCAGAGCAGCCAGGAAAGCAGGGGGCCACCCCGCTAGTACTGCAGGCTAGCGAGCAGGGGCAGCAGGCAGGCGCAGGGCCGCAGCGGTGTTTCCCACCCGCCCTCGGAGCACAGTGGTGGTGGTGCCGTCACATGCCGGGTGCCGTCACTGTGCGCAGCTCTCAGTGCCCTGGCCGCCCCCACTGCCGGCCTGACAGCACGAAACCCGCCTCCCCACTCAGGAAGCCGGGGCCAGAGGAGGCAGGGAGGAGGTGAGGAACAGGCTGCCCCCCCCTTCCCTTCCCCCTGGCCAGCCCGCTGGGGAAACGGCACACAGCCCCACCGTGGGAGAGGAAGGGGGCCGCTTTCACAGGAACAGTGAAATGCCTGCTACAGTGGTATGATTTCTGCTTGAGGCCAGGGCACAGCGCCTCCATCCCAGCACAGCTAGCAGTAGGTCAGGGATCCCCCTCCCTCGGCATACTACAACCACAGCCTTTCAGTTACTGGAATAACACATAGGTCCAGGCTCTTTATAAGAAGTGCGATGAGGTAATAACTAAAATACACTTAGGAGTTTTGGCTTGTTTTGGGGCTACTGAGCTTATGTCATGAAAGTATTACATAAAGGCGACATTAACAACACCAGAAAACCAAGAATAACAGTTTCAAAATACCTTTTTTCTTTGCTTTTTACTCATTAAGGCAAGAGTTGAATGCTCTGTTACTTGGTCACTTAGTTGCTACAACAGCGTAAGTGTAGATGACTTCACATTAACTGTTTCTTCACTAATACCTAACAAACAGAAACCTGCAGAAGACATTAAATTCTGTGATGGAATTTGCCCAAGTTACTAATCATACACTATTTAACTAGAAGTGGTCCTTTTTAAGGATCATACATCCCTCACCCCTTCCATTTCTATCTCCAACCCACAAGTATAGCAACTAGCTCAGAAAGCAGATAGAAAACAGCAATATCTGCAGGAAGTCTGATGTGAAAGAACCTCACTGAATCTTTTTATACAAGAGTAACTTTACCTTCAGTCATTTTAACAGAGGACTAGGTCCATAAACCAAGAAAAACATTAAAATGAATTGTTACAATCTGAACTTTAGTCAGAAAAGCAGAAATACAACCATTAACCCACCAAAAGCAAAGGGAAGCACTCAGAACACCACATTAACTATGTGGCCCCAGGGCAGTACTGCACTTCCGTAATATCCAGGGAAACCCCAGAACGGTGAGGTCATTGTGTGCTGCACCAAGTGCTGAGTCAGAGATGTTAAGAGAAAGTCTAATCTCACCTATGCTGGATCAAGCCCCAGTAACTAATAACCTAAATTCTTCTTAAACATTCTTCTTCAAACCTTAGGAGTAAAGAAATATTGAAGTAAGGGTGATTAGAAGGTAAACTGCAAAGCAAGAGTTAAAAAAAAAGAGAAAAGACCCACCTACGCGAAGGTATGTACTCAACATCCTTTAGCCAGGTTAATTTTGGAGGCTGGTTGCATAATCCCTCTATCAGCACACATGTACATGCAAAACAGCCAAAGATTATTTGGATGAAAGTGTCAAGAGACTTTGCTGCAGGATGCTTCTGACGTAAGTCAGAGAAGACTCAAGGGGAAGAGTTTGTTTAAAAGCATGTTAGTATTACAGGATTGTAGACTACTACAAAACACAATTTTCATATTTGCTTTGCTGTTTACCTTATCACCTAGTGCAGGTTTAGTTCCTTCAAATTTGCAAAGGATTTTTTTTCTTTACTACACAGGTGCTGAAGTTGCATACGTATTGTAGTTAGTACACAGACTTGATATTTTAAAGAGCAAGGTTTTAAACAAGGTTAGAAAATTGAAGGAACTAATTTATAAACTCAAGATAAGTCACTTAAACATGAATTGTTTGATTAATGTTAAACTAGGACTAGCAGTCTATTTTTTTTTTGAGGGGAAGAGTGGGGAAGAGGCAAGAATAGGACCTCTCAAACCCACTAAAACCAATTTTAAGTTAAAAAGCTTTCAAAACGGCTGTGAAATGCCACTGCCCTGTTTATAAGACTTATAAAAGCTAACTTGCACTTGAAGCTAACTAGGAGCCAGATGTAATAAGGAAAAGCTAAGTATACTGTGCTAAACAATCATGCTTTCTCCACAAGTTTGGAATACCAGTGGTAGGGAAAACATCACAGAATGGAGACCTTACAAGATACATACCTCTCCCTTTTCCTTTACAGTCCTTAGGTCTTGTAACTGAGAAGATTTCCAGTGGATGCTTAGGATGAACAGCAACTCTGAGGTCCGACTGAGTTGAGCAACTCTCCTTTTTAAAGTTCCAGGGGCATCGATTGCCCAAATCGCAAATTGGGACTTCAGCTACCAACTCAGTTTACAGACTACACTACTCATTCATAGAATTTTAATCCAAAGCCTGGAAATACCAGAAGCAGGGAAGGAGTGTTCCCAGTCTCCTCACATCAAATTGACTCTAGCATGTTATCATCATTATGCAGAACAATTTGTCTCCCTCCCCCCACCCTCCTCAAGCATTTGGGTTAGGGCTTAGTTTTTAGCACATCTAACCTACAGAAAAAATACTGAGAAAAGACTAAAGATTTTAAGTTTCTCTTTGGAAGATAGTATTTTACAGTACATACAAAAATACTCTGGAAAAAACATACAACTTCATTTACAAAAACACCGAACTAAAGAAATTACAATAGGAAGATAACACAGCATTTGTTTCATATGATCAGAATTTCTCCCCACCCCCTAAAGCCCCCTGATGTACTTAACTGGGTAAGCAGTATTATCAGCTTGTTTACAAAACCCAGCTTAAGACTACTACAAGTTTTCATGTAACGGTTTAGAACAGCCTCCAGGGTTTCAGTGAAACCCCGATACCACTTTCCGCATGCCAATCACTTTCAAGACTGTAGCTTGCAGGTGGGTAGTAGTGTCATGACAGCCTCAGCTGTCTCAATGTTTAAGCATACCTTCAGTTGTGTGTTCCGAGTTTAGCTTTGCTACCCAGTGAAAACAAAAAAACAAGTCTTGTTTTGGAGCAGTCTTAAGACAAAAATCAAATAACATGGCATGAGACATTTCTACCATCTCCATACCTTGGTAGCATCCTCTGTTGCATTCTCTTCAATATTTAGATTATTTATGGGCCTCCACGGGAGGCAATACATATCACTTGTGTAGTGCATGGCTGTGCTAGACAGTGGAAAGCAACTGCCTGTAGAAGCTGAGCACCATTGTGATAGATGCATGTGCCAAACTGGAAAATAATTTAAGATCACAAGAACAGTCTATCTACATTAACTAGAAAAGCATAAACAAATGCAAGCACATTCACAGATACTTCAAACCAGAATGTGGTTCCAGTGACTAATAAACCCTGTTTACATGCATTCTGAATCCAAGTCACAGTACAGATTGCTTTTTGTGGCTTTTTCAACACAAGCTTTTTCAGCTAGTGACTGTTAAGACTTTTAAAAGAGTAGTAAGGACAGCTGTTGCAAGGGTATGCAGAAAGTAGTTCTGAAGGAAGCAAGCATCTAAGCTAACAATACTAAAAAACCAAAAAACAGCATGATTTTGTAGACAGTGGCTTGTCAGCAGGCGATCCTGGAAAAGCTACACAGTAATAGGAGTATCCTACAGCATCTGCAGGTCAAAATGCAAATAAGAATGTTGAACTAGCTAGTTTATATTTAAATAACTTCCAGTATGGTAACAGTAACCCTCCATACTTTGTTGGACAGTAACTGCAAGACACACTGATATTATGAACCACTAAATAAACGCACATCATCTTTACCTGAAGAGACACTTTTGTTACCGGTTAAGGGTCAGTCTGATGGATCTTTTAATAATACGAATATTATTTGTTGGAACAGGAGATGAGGAATCAGGTAGCTCTTTACTGGAAAGCCTCTACAACACAAAAAAGGATGCCACAGAGAAAAGGAAGTTTTAAATGCATTAAATCAGAAGTAGTAGCAGATAAACAACCCCTTTTCTAGCTAAACCTATAGAATAGCACCATTCTTTATCTTGTTTTGGCATGGCCAAAATTAAATGTTTACAGAGAAGGTTGTTTTTCCACCATATTACTTGTTTGCTTACCACCACAGTTTACAAAGATAAAGCATTTCCCCTCTGCATACTTATTCTTCCCTCAGGAATTAGCTGCCTCAAATCATGTCAGGAAAGAAGTTGCTTAACAGCATAATAGAAGAAACTAGCATTCTTCTAGGATCCGTGGAAAACATCAGGAATATAGGGTGTCACTACTAGCCAGTTACTTCCAGTCTTATAACCCTCAGTCTCACAAAATTTTACATCTCACAGAAGAGTCAAAGCCACTTATACTCTTCAGAGCTTCCAAGTCTTGTCACAGAAATTAGTATACAAATATTTAAGATAATGACAGCTCAGAGCACTTTATGAAGAATCTGCAAGGAATATATGATCTCCCTTGGTAAGAAAGAAGCAAATTGGGAAACAAACTGTGGCAGTGCTCAAGTGTATGTAGACATGGTTCTTCAAGTGCAGTAACTTTCAATCTGTGGCTTAAGTTTTGCAAGTAAACCTAGAAGCTCATTGTGTGCTAGAGTCTAAGCCATTCAATTTGCTGGAAGCATGACAGGCAAAGCTTACCAACTATCCAGAAGAATCAAGCTTACAGAAGTTAATAATACATAACCTTTGTACATATGATGGAGATTCTAGTTTTGATTTACCTGTGAACATAAGGGCACAACAGATAATACCTGTGACCTTGATGTGTCAATAATCGGAATAGGCATGGATTTTCCTCCAAGGCCATCCTAAAAAAATGCACAGAAATGACATATTAAACGGTATCATTAAATTCATGGTATAAAAAAGACAGCTAAAATACATACATGCATAGATACCCTCCACCTCCTTTAAGACCATGGAAGATACTAAGGTTTTTGACACCCCATGAGCATGCATAAGATATTTCAAACTTCATGAAAGTGCTGCTAACAAGACTGTATCTTGATTTGAGGGCATGCTCTCAAGAGATTATGCCTCAGTAGCAAACTACACTCCATATACAGCTCTTTATCCTCCCTTTGAGAGGTCAAATGCTTAAGTCTTTATACTACCACATTATCTAGTAGTAACACTTGACAGGTAAGTCACATGGGTGTAATATTGGAGAAGGGAAGACAGATAGATACTGCATTTACTGATGTAAACAAAAATATGCTTTTTATTGTAGCTTATGTGAGGTAATCTGGGCACTAGAACATTCAGGCTTTCAGTTACTTCACTTTGAGTAAAACCACCTCAAAATTACATTTTCTGTAGATCTTCTCGTTACATCTTCTGGATTGCCACCAGCTTTGAATGCTGAATCACGGCCAATTAGCTAGAAGAACAGAATACACAGGCTCAAAATAATTGCTACATTAAAGTTACCTTCATATTTGGGTACAGCTTCCAATCAACGTATTAGAAGTATTAACAGACATTCTTAAAATGACATTTAAGCAAAAAGACTACCACCACACAGGAATCTCAGATCTGAGTCTTGGTACTCAGCCTCGAAACCTGTACATGAAATATCTAATACTAATTTGTAATTCTGAAGGCTCAGATCCTTTGTAAGTGCCAAACTTAAGCTTTTTTCCCCTTCTTTGCCTCTGCCTCAAAGAGAAAGTCAAATTATATAAAGAAAATAACTCTTCTTGCCAATGTTAAAACAACTCGAGCATTAATCTAAACCTTCCATGAAAACAAGATTTAACAAGCAACTCCATGTTTTGCCTTTTCAGTAGCGGATAGCCTGTTAAATAAGATTTATTTCTGAACAAAAAACTATGAATAGGCTTTCAAATTATCTGCCAGAACAAGATTAGCTCATACTTTTAAATTTCTAAGATTCATATCTTTTTCAGTTAGACAATTAAAAATGTTTTCTGGATTGTTTTAAGAGTTGCTTCCAAATGGGTCAGTTCATTTAGCAACTGATATGACAGTGCAGTGTAAAAATAAGTACAATAGTATTTAGAAACTGTATCACCAGAACAGAGACTAGTGTCAGATCTCAAAAAAAAATTGTTGTTAGTAGTATACATTAGATTCAAGACAATTTCACATACCTACAACCTAGTAAAACAATCATTATGCTTCAATTTTGACTTCTCAGTTACTCCACTTATTCTGTAACAGTAACCAGCACTATTTTGAACTGTCCCCTGCCTAGCTACTCGCAAGCTTTTACCTTTTCTCTGTCTTTTGGTCTTTTAGGGCATTCTTCTGAGGTAGGTGAGTGAGGTCGTTTAGGTGCAGCATTCTTAGAGTTTGCAGCTGGAGTCCCATTTAGTTCATGCTGTCCTTGGGCAAGATGTGTTCTAAGCCGAGAAATTGTGTTATGGCCTACTACTGTAGGAATGGTGCAACCAATGCAGGGAGGTCCCGATGTTCTTATTGTAACTGTAGTCTCCATTTCTGTAGGAGACACCCAGCTTTTAAAGTCCACCCGTGACATTAAAAACTACATCCTCCCCCTCCCCCCCCATTACTTTAATACATACTTGAACCAATAACTGGAATGGACAGTCCCTTAGACACCGATGGAACAACTATGTTAGGTATCTTCTCTCTACTGCTAGCACCATTAGCTCTTTGAATTCCAGCACTTCTGTAAAAAATCAAATTTTTGAATGCTTGACTTACAAAGTGTTAGTTTACAAAATACTGTACATAGTCTCAAGAGTTCAAGCAAGACAAAGGACTACTTTCTTAGCTCATTGTCACAATTCTGCTGAGCAAAGGCAAACTAGTAGGTAATCTAGCATGAGATCTTCATTTTGCTGAACTTCACACTACAAATTTAAACTTAAGCATTTTCTTCGTGCAGTGGAGCTGAGTCCCCCATGCTCTAGTTTTGTTTTCCAGCCTAGAATATCCAGCGCTCCATGCTGCTATTAACAAGTTTATCTGCTCCATATATATGCGCTCCCAAAGTTTTTTTTATTTTTGCATAGTATTTCTCCATTACTGAACTGGGCCACAATACAGCAAGCACTACATATTTGATACTTTTGGGCTATTACTTCCAAGGTTCCTTATTCCTCTGTGCTGAAGTACTTCATGGACAAATGGACTTCTCTGAAGTATCACTGCCAGGGAGCTCGTATGCTGCCCCACTGTAAGTTAGCAGTAGTAAGTTGGTGGTTTGGTTGTGTGATTAAGATCAGTACTTCATTGGAACTTAACCCCAGCTGGCACTAACCATACCTTTTGTTAGAAAGGACAGAGTTACCTACAGGTCAAGTGCTCCAGGTTCAAATTACACACTAGCCCAAGTGGATTTATATTCAGGACCAAATCCTTTCATCAGTACCACGTTCCTCTTTATTCCTACATGTTTCTGTACATTAAATTAGTTTTTGAAGGATTTCTTAAACCCCCCCCCACCCTCGCCACCCCCAAGATGTCAGCTTTGTTTATAAGCCATTGGAGCACTCCACATGCTTGTGATCTACAGATTCAAACAAGAAATCCTAGAACTCGTTTGCACTGCGAGTCAATTAACAGTAGCTTCTTCACCGTTCTAAGGTTATAGTGCTAACCTTTCTATTTCTGCTGCAGAGGTGTCCAATTTAGATGTTCTATTTAACGAAGGGGAATTATATGCTGTTCTGGAGTCCGTGTCTCTGGAACTGTCCAAACAGCTTCCATCTGAAGATGCCCTTTTGGGCTGAAGTCCACTAGCATTGTGACTAATATCTGGCATGCTTTGCTGAAACAACAGTTTAGAAAGTGAAATCTTAAAAGAATAAGCAAGCAAAAAGAAGTTTCCTGAAGAGCCAAAGTTTTATTATACCTTCTTTCTCTTCTGTAAGGTTTCTGCAGGCAAAAAATAGTGGAGCTGCTTTCTCTTCATGTGAGCTGCCTCAATCTTCATACCTTCTTTCAGCATGTTGAGGTTGTTCGCCTGCCTGTAAACTAACATGAAATTTAGTGTTATGCCTCTTAATGGGGATGTTCGTGTTACAGATATGTTGAAGCTATATATGGGTTCTTCAGAAACAGCAGCTTTTAAGTCTGTCCTGCCCATGAAAAAGCAAAAAGAGTTTCCCGCACAGTGGAACATAAAATGCTACCCAAGCACTCTATATATAGTCTCAAAGATGAATGTGACCTAAGATATCCATTGCACATTTAGTACAGACTAGCTACATCATAGCTATTTAAGTTCAAATATAAGTTTAAGGTCAGTTATAGCCAGTTTGCTAATTGCACAGGTCATATCTGAGCTGTTTTAACCTAAAGGAGAAAAGACTCCTTAACCATTAGTTTTCTGACTAAGAATTAAGAACAGATGTAAATGACTTCCTGAAATAACTGCTGTGTACTTTGAGACATTAGACACCTTTCTCAAGATTCAAACTAGTTTTTATTTGGTATTTATGGTGGTGATTACATTTTCACAAAAGTTCTGTAACATCATCTAATTTCCTAGTAATTCAGACATTAAAATATGTCAGAGAAAGCAAGACTAGATTTAAAGGATGTCTGACTTATAGGCACTACAATTTAAGCAAGCTTTTCTTAACCTGCTTACAAACAGCCTTTCATGCAACTTAAACTCTATACTAGCATAGCAGTTATGGAATTCAGACACATTTAGACAAGCTTGTCTACTAGGCCTATCCTGAGAAGAACTGGAAAGAGAAGTCAGCTTACTAACAAACATAGGGGATCAAAGGAAGGACAGGGCTACACAAAAGCTTATTAAGTCTTTCTACAGAAGGCCTGTAAGTGAAAAATGCACAAATAATATTCACACTGATATGAACTGCTGCTTCAAAATAAATTCAGTTATGTTTTTATTTTAAAATGACGTAAAGTTCACTTAACCAAGCAGACAGCAGATAGCCTTCCAAGCAGATAGCTCTATGTCCTTGAGCCTAACAGCTTGGAGTAGTTACCTTTGTAGTTACCTTTGCCCTCTAAAAATATTCTAAGTGAAGGAGAAAGCTTTCCTACTCAGTCAGATAACTACTAGTCACTCCCACATCTGCCAGAGGACTTCACACCTAAGAAATACCTTTTCTGTTCAATCTCTTGTGATTCAAACCCTAGCCTGGAATGTATGATAGGCTGTGCTTACTAAACTAAGAACACACAATTATACTGATAACATTCTTACGCAGAAATAAAGCGGTAAGCCTTAGTTCTAGTCTGACTTAGCAGCATAAAACACTTGCTAGATCTTGGCATAGCATACATTTGCCACAAGCAAGAAACCTGAAGCAATAAAGGTACAACCCACTGGATGTAACATACAAGACAAGCATCTTTCCCAAGACTTGCACTATTACCATCTCCCTCAGCCTGAAATTCAGACAAGAACTTTGATGTAAACATTCTTCTGCATTTCCTCAGATCCCAAAGCATAAGCTAAAAAGAAGTCAAGTTTCATTGCATTTTTAAGTGGAAACCAGAGCAAGACAACAGACAGCTCTGATTGTACTGATGGAGACATTATCCATAGTACCAAACTAACATTTAAGGGAGTCATTCCACCGTTTAAAGTTCTTTGCCCAAGCACACTTGCCACTTCAGACACAACTGACCTGATTTCCTTAATTCTTCAAGATGGCTATTCACAAGCCTAACAGCACACAGGCATTTCCAAAAGATACAAATGCATTCAAGCTGGGAGGAAGCAAACGGACTATACAATAGTAAAACCTATGCTTTCAAATAACCCCTGCCCCCACCACCCCAAGCGCCTTGATTCGAGCGGTATCTAACACTTGCAGTATGACTATTTTTATTTCTAAACCTACCAAAAGGTAACAGTAGAAAGATGAACATGAATGTTTACATGCTAGACTGCATGTAATTACATTGTGACAACTCACTGACTTCTAAAGTAGGAAGGAGCAGTTCTGAGACTGTATCGTACTCAAATTGTATTTCAGGAAAACACTGTAAACAGGCATTAACAATTTATTTTAGAACCTGATACAGTTTAATTCCCACTTCCAAAGTTTGACAACTGACAACCGTTTTGACAAGTATAACTAACTACATGGCAGTGGATATCTCCAGGCTTTAGGTCTCTGACCACCCACTTCGAGGTGTAGTTCCTTCATGAATGTGTTGAAATAGCAGTTTTGCAGATCACAGTAAGCACATTCACCTGGTTATATTTATAGATTTACTACATGCCTATGTCAAAAGGAATATCTTTACTCATCCGCTAGAATAACTTAAGTCCCAGGTTTACAGCGACATTGCCTTTTCTGTGTTGAATACTACAATTCAGTCCTGGTGTCAACTGAATTTGCTGTTCCATATTTCCAGTGTATTTGGCTTACTTGGAAGTGTCTCCTCACCTGGTGCATGACGGTAGTGCACACTCTTCTTAAGATGAGCTCCCTTTGCCAAAAAGTGTCAAAATAAGAAACTTAAATGTTCTATACATTCCTCTCTAAATAACTAACACTGGAGGAAGCACAATTCACTTCATGAAATAACTTCCACTACAATAAAAAAATTAAACCCTACAAGACTAAAGCAAAATATAGGCTTACCTGTATCTGTGAACGACTGTATATCATATGTTAAATCAATGTTAACACTTTCTGCATTTTCCACTTTCCTAAATATGATTCCAAGAAACCACATTGACACATAGCCACTCCTAAAAAGACAGATTCACAAGTCTATCATTTATGCACAGATGCCAGGTCCATTTGGATGCTAGCATCTAGTCTCAAAAAGGGATTAAGCAAAACATCCTACACAATTTAGTGATACACAGCAGTTAAAGCTTAGAGTAAGCCTGTACATGAGCACTGAGGTACTCTGAAATTCTCATTTAAAAATAAGTGGAGTATAAACATATAATCTTACATGTTCAGAATCTTGCCTATGAGATTCTGTACTGACAAAACAGTATGTCCTTAATGTCTCACAGATGAGCCAAGATGATTTAACATTAAAAAGTTGAAATATACTGGCCAAACTGCGTTTAAGAAAATTAATGAAACTCACTGTTTACAGTGTTCTTTGTTGCCAGGGAAAGACTGTGGATTTACATGTGCAATATTTATGAATTCATTCCTCTCCAAATTTCCAACCAGCACACGGATTTTAGATTCAACAAGGCCAACCCTAGTAAAAATAAAAGATTTGCTTTTTTTAAAACCATATCCAGCACAGTATTATATGCCTGTTTAAAATATAGTGTTAATCATAAATGCTAATCAAACAATAAGTAGCAAGTTTCATCCAGCTGAGTAGACATTAGATTTTATATTATGCACTCTGCAGTTTAAGGAAGTTCCAAGTGACATTTGAGCTTTAGAGGTTCAAAAGATTGAGTTGTATAAGTTTCCTCTACCAATTTAGATACAGCCCTTCAACACTGAACCTATGATGAAGGCGGTAGTAAGAAGCAGATCCCAGCATCTTTGGCTGCATTTGCAAGTGAACAAAATTCCTCTTTTTACTCCAAAAATCAAGGGGAAAAATAGTTCGGGGGAAAAAAAAAAAAGAGAGAAACCCTTCAACACCACTATTGAGTTACACCTGGGTGGAGATGCAATTCTTCCTGCAGACTGATGAGTGAAGTTTCCCCTCCTCCAACCTAAACTGAAAACCTAGTTCCTTTATTAAAAGGAATAATCTAGGCACCTTAATTTCATCAGAAACTTACCCAAGATCAGAATCATGATCCCAAAGGTTTTTCATTTAAAATAAGTACTGTCATTTGCTGCAGTTACATAAAACACTGCTAACTTGGAAGCCAGTTAAAAATCTGTAGGTCATTCAGAAGTGTCTTAGGTTGGGGAAAAACAGGTATGTTATCTACTTCCAAATCTACCCAAAAGCTGTCGAACTAAAAACCTGTTCTTATAGCAGACAAACTGAAGCAAGTCTACCTATCTTCTGCTTTTTAGTTTTCCCAGATACATAACTAGAGCTTCATTGTCTTCATTCCTTCCATTACAGAGAACTGTAGCTTTTCCTGGAGCCAGAACTTTTGTCTTTCTTGTAAGATACTGGGATCCAATACACTTTGTTCTGTTAGAATTATTTCATGTTAAAAATAAATCTATAGCTTTAAGCCCTCTGCCTGCAACTTTGTTGCATACCTACTTATGACTGACATCAAACTGTAGCTGATATGATTTTTAACTGAACAGATTAAAAAGTTCAGAGGAAAAGTACTACCCATTAAAACTATTTAAGTATGTTGTCATTTAGAGACAGTGCAAAAATTAATGATTCATCTTACAGAACACAAGCCAAACTGGGAACTAATCAACGTGCCTTCAGAACAGGGGATAGTTATATAGAGAGCTCCTATGCTTGCTTGAAGCAAGCAAAGTATTCATTTCTTTCTATAGAATCATTGCAAAGTTAAGATCAAAATACACATTACAGTACTGTATTCTCTAGTTCCTCACAGAATGGTTGAGGTTGGAAGGGACCTCTGGAGATCCTCTAGTCCAACCCCCCTGCTCAAGCAGGGTCACCGAGAGCATGTTGCACAGGATTGCATCCAGACAGCTTTTGAATGTCTCCAAGGATGGAGACTCCACAACCTCTCTGTGCAACCTGTTCCAGGGCTCAGTCACCCTCACAGTGAAGAAATTTTTCCTCATGTTCAGACCGAACCTCCCGTGTTTCGGGCTGCGCCCATTGCCTTTTGTCCTATTGCTGGGCACCACTGAAAAGAGTCCGGTCCCATCCTCTTCACACACTTATACACATTGATAAGATTCCCCCCTAAGTTCTCTCTTCTATTTTAAGATTCATACAATTACTTGGCATTGTCATTCACACAGGTCAAGCAATAAATATTGACATATTTCCTTTAAGACAGTAACAAACAGTGCACTAAGCAGTGATTTCCTCTAATTACAGCTGAGGTTGTTTTCACATTAAGTTTTGCAAAGTAGACCAGCACTTCACTCATCTGCTATTGACCATACTGAAATGCTGACATTTTCAGGACTGAACCCAAAAGGTCCAAGTCCACTACTAGGTTAAAATTTGCTAAGTGTGACTTATCAGCATCCAGATGCTCTGCCTTGAGTGTTAGCATGTTTCTCCCAGATTAAATAGGCTTGTTTCACTTCACTGGGAAAGAGCAGGTCTTGGTATACACTGACCGCATAACCAGAGCAACTTAGTGTTGAGTATAATTTAATTGTAAATTAAATATTACATCCAGTAATAAAGTTATGAAGCCTAGCATTTTAAGAAGGTCTAGAAGTCACTGGAAGATCCATCTCTTCAGTGGTCATTACATAGCTGATCACATCAAGTACTCCATGATCACTTCAGTCTCTGTAACAAGGAACTTCTAACTTGCAATGTGTTGGGGTAAACAGTCACCCTAGACTCACTGCATCTGCTTCTCCAGATGATTCAGACCATCTGACTGAGGTGTACACGCACTAGCCCTCTTTGTCCCTTCTCATCACGACTCAGTCTTTGGGTCAATTTCTCAAACAGCAAGTTTAATGTTAGCTGCCTTTTACAAGATTTAGCAGATGAACTCTCTACTTCAATTGATACTGTATTTGATGCAAGATTGTACACTTTAATACTTTGCTGGCAAAACGTAGTGCAACATTGAATCAGGTTTCAGTTATGCATTGAATCCACAAAAAGTCTTACCACTCTAAGTGATGCTCTTCAGTAGATGCGCTAGCAGTCAGCACAATATAATGTCTAAAAGAAAATGAAAATAATTAATATACTGGCTCAGGACTTAACATTTAAGTGAAACCAAAACAACTGCCATAAATATATGTAGAATATGACTTCCAAACAAAAAAGATTATATCCTGTATTCCATGAAGTATTAACTGAAGAAAAATTGATTACATTCTTTAGGATCACTTTCTGCTACAGTCAAAATACTACAGGTTTTTTTTGTTTGTTTTTGTTTTTTTTTTTTAATAAAAATGGTGTCAGCAGTATGACATATACAGTTTCTGCATGCCCAGTATCCCTGCACTCATGCTTACACCAAAAGTCATCTGATCACCTCCATTTTCTCAAAAAAAAAAAAAAACAAACCCAAGCATTAATGCCATCTTCTGTTTAGACTGAAAGCCAAAATCCCCTGTGCTAACCAGTACGCAAACCATTTCAAGTTCAGACAGATTTCATACATACTTATACTTCTGAAAGAAGTTTGGTGGTTCTAGGAGCTTTGGCCAGTCTGATTTTCCTTGGAGAATCTCATTTGTAACTGCGAGACCTGCAATTAAAACCCAATGAATCAGCATGAGTTATGAACTTTACAAGAAAAGTTCTGAACACTAATGTACAGATCAAAGAGCAGTAATTCCCTTGACACAAGGCAGTTCTACGTTACAAAGCATTATACTTTTTCCATCAATTAATAAGTGTGGTAAGAAGTTAATATCTTTACCATGTTTGAACTCCTCCACCATTACAGTTCGTGTTGATGTAGATACATTGTATGTAGAGTTCTGCTGTGGATAGGCTGGTGTGATTATAGGCATTACATGATATCTGTCAGATGGGTTCACCTATGGCAATAGAACAGTTCTGCTTAGCATAAATTTAGGATAGAATAAAATTTAAAGGCTTTTGAATTAAGTGTCTACATACCCTAGGGTCCCATACAGGTAAGTTAAGATTACTCTCTTCAGGTTGTTTCAGCAATACAGGATTTGGCCACTCCCTATATAAGAAGAGCCAGTAACTAATAGTTAACTGTCAATTTAAAGCTCAAGCATGTAACTAAGTTAAAACTGAATGTCTTTGATATAATTCTTAAATCAATAACTAGCTTTACAAGACTTGCTTCTTGGTACAGTTAAGTGTCATAAACAATATCTCTTACCATTTCGAAAAAACCAAGAAGAACTTGTTAACAAGAGTGGAAGCCAACGCATTCGGATAGAGCTGACATGTTCTTGCTACTAGCATCGCCCAGGAAACCCCACCAAGAAATCCCAGCATGTTGGAGTATATACCACGTCCTAGAACAGATACATTTTAGTTAGCCTTTATTCTTTGCATACATAAGTATATCCCTTCAGATTTACAGCACCAACTTTACAATCTGTAGATTACTTGGCACACTTTAGCCTCAGGGAAGTCAAGTATTTTTGCAGTGGGATAAGGACAAAAATGTTGCTTCTTACAGTGAAGAAGAGGAAAAAAAAATTCCACTACTTCCCAAAGTATTGCTACTCTGAAGTTTACTTATATTGTTACAGATATATACTTAACAACAACTTCCTTTAGGAAAAAAGTTCTATCATTCTTCTAGCACTTGCTCTAGCCACATGCTCAAGCTTTTATGTCTTAATCAGCTTTTTCACCATTTGTATTCACATTCCTGATAAACAATGTAGCACCTTGTATTGTATGCATCCCCCCAACCCCTCATAAAAAGAAAAACAAAAACAGACACACACACACACACACACAGAGAATCTAGCACATGGGCAGACCTTTACTATTTTTAGTTTAGATTTAGATCACCACCTAATCAAGAGTTAATCCGTGCCCAAGATAAAACTGACATTTAAACAACTATCCAAAGCTGACACACTTCTAACAGGCTTAGAAACTTATTTTTCAGCATGAGAAACTTCTGGAATTTTAAAGATCATAAGCAATCACATTACTTACGCTTTGCCCACAGTTTAATTGCACGGAGTGTGAGCCGGAAGTTCTCTTTATTTGGCACTAGATGTAGTATTTCATCAGTAACTCTGCAGCCTGTAAGAGAAAAGTTGACATACAGAAGTTCACAGTAACAGGTACAAATCCAGTTTCCTACTATGTTGGTTCAATACCTTAAAGTTGTTTATCATCAAGAGACTATGAAAACAAGTTTGGATGACTTGCTTCTTATTATACATAACATCCACTATTTCTTCATGTCTTGAACCT
Organism: Apteryx rowi; assembly: GCF_003343035.1. NCBI lineage: Eukaryota > Metazoa > Chordata > Aves > Apterygiformes > Apterygidae > Apteryx > Apteryx rowi. Next base: position 1,831,883 of record NW_020448419.1, on the reverse strand, counting down.
GTGCATGGAACATCTTTTTCATAGTTTAGACTTCAGTAAACAATTTTTAATAAGACCTTTCTACATGGATTTTGAAAGCTAGTTTTCTTTCAACAGCCAGGGACAATTAAACTAGTGTTAAATGGCAAGTAATTTGGGCTTCAGGTGTTCTAAATACCCCCCCTCCCTTTTTTTTTAATGAATTACTACACACTTCTCTATCAAGTGCTCTCCTTATTATCCGCAGCAAGTTCTGCGGCAAAAAAATGAAACAATGCAGAGCTTGTTCAAAGGAACAGGAAACATAGGTCTACCTGATTGCACTCCTTTAAACTTAAATTTAAGTCCATTCACCACCTCCTCAGATCTTAAGCACACAGGAGATCAGTTTCCGCATCTTCCACACAAACTTTGATTGTGTGGTGTGTGTTTCTTTACAGATTTCTATACCGACTTCAGTAACATTTTCTTTTTAAATAAGCATGAACATGCTTACCATTTAAGCTCCGTATACATCTTATATCCAGACTTCTCAGACGCGAGTCATCTCTGAGATCAAGATTATCAGAAATAGTTTGTACAGACAGTCTTGCAAACACGAGATCAATCTTGGAGAAAGAAGTGCCAACTATGAGTTAGAATGCTGCACTGCATGCAAACAGCACACTAATGGGGGACAACTGGTAAAGTCTGGAGAACAGTAGGGATTATTCATATTTAGAATTATATGACTGCAAAGCTGAAGAGATGCATTTGCCAGAAAATTCAAGAAAGTTGTTAGAAATACCATATTCTATTTACATAAACTACACCGCACCATACCTTTAAAAAAAAACTTCCTTCAGTTTAAGAAAAGTTGAGTAATCATTCTAAACTTAGAATTTCTACTTAAAAGGGAAGTTATATCATAATTCTTTGGCTAAGTTTAGGTTCAACCACCTCAACTCTACTTCAGCAAAGATGAGAGCATTTTCCTTACGCAGTAAGTTATTCTGATCCTGAAGCATGTTTTTTAGTACAGTGAGGTTACAGGAAGATTATTCTGTTATGTCTGTACAAATGAAGACCATCAAAAGGCCATTGAGTAAGTGTCATCATGACAGTGATACCAATGCAGTAACTTGCTTAGGTACTATAACATTCAGATGTTATTTACTGTATAAGATTTATTCAAATATGAGGATTCCTGCAGCTGAAAAAATCTAGGCAAATGAAATTGCCATTTGACTCCTTTCATTTTCCAGATCCTGTTTGCCTCACAACTGCTTCCTTTGTTTTGCAAGGAAGTTTAGTCTGCCCATATGATTTATATAATGAACTACACACATAGTTGTATACACACACACAATATAAATAAAGACAGCCCTTTGCAGAAAGCTAGCTTGTCAGAGTGAAGAAGAGTTACCAAGAAACACTGCTTCTATTCCCAGTCAACACATACTTGTGAAATAAATACTACTTGATTAGGCCACCATGGTTTACAGAACAGGTTTAGAAAGAGATGTGCCTCCTGTTCCCAGGCCTGCCATGCTTCCTAGGGGCAATTAGTTTGTAATAATATCTCCCTTCCTTGCTCATTGTCATTTTAGATCCTGCATCCTGGTGGACTAGAGCAAACTAAGAATTCAGTCCTGCACAGAGGGTTAAATACCTGTAGCAAGGAAAGATGAGCAGCAACTCACATTCTTGATACTCAGCTGCTCTTTTTTCTATCCATTCTAAGTTGATTTAAGCATTGCCTTAAATGTTAGCAGATCAAGGAACACATCTTTCATTAAGGAAATGAGTATTTCAAGCCTAACTGTCAAAAGTTTACTTGAGATTTAGAGATTCTTTTATCAGTGCCACTATATTCATTTGTTTTGTTTTCAGTTTTATCAGGACAGTTGGTTTCATAATAGCTTTCAGATTTCTCCTCTGTATTATTCTCCTGTAACTACCAATTCTAGTGCAGTGTCTTCAGTCAGTGTCTTAGGACAGGTTGTAGGAAGGCTATACAGTTATAGTTTCCTATATCCACTTTAACATACCAATAACCTTTTAAGTAGCACAGTCACTGGTCCCTGGAAAAACTACCCTATTTCAAAGCTTAAAAACAATCTTCATTAAAAGAGCAATGAAATTTTTACCTCAATGCCATCAAATTCAAACTTGACAACCGGTACATAGGCATCTTCAACTGCCTGTGAAGAGAAAAAGAGTAAAAAAAAAAAAAAAAAAAAAAAAAAAGCATCTTTTTGCTACTTTTCCCATTATTTTATCCTAGTCTAGGAAGAGAGTTCATGTAATTAAACTACTCAGTATACAGATTTAGTGCTGTCAGTTATAGTTTTTGAGTCAAAATTGTTTACATGCAGCAAGCAGCATCATACTAATAGTAGCTTAAAAGCTATTTAGCCAACAGGCTTGGAGGTCGATCATGTATTTTGATTAACAGTCACTGCACAATGAGCCAATGTCAGTACTCGTATGGTACTTAGCTAGGCAGTGAGGAAAACAAGATATCTGCAGCTATCTTACTACTGGCTAACATCCAGAGAAACCTAAAAAAATTCAGTCCACATTTGACAGTGTGCACTGGTCTCCCATATTTTTGTTTCCCACCATGCCTGAAATAGCTAGCAGCTATCTTACTGGACAGTTTTCAGTTTTGTCATGTTCAGAGTAGATCACTTGTTAGATTTGTCCCACAGCCCACTGCGAGACCCTGTTTTCAGGAGAGTCATCTGAACAAAGGCTCATTAGCTTTACATACAAAATCTTTCAAAAAACTGCAAGAGGAAGACTAGACTAGGGGAACACTTTCTTTACTGGAGGTGGGACAGAAGAAAGGCTTTATTCTGGACTTTATCCCCAAACTTGCAGCAGGAAGCTGCAGCACTTCAACATTTTTGCTAACTATGAAGATTAGCCTGAACTGAGTCAAGCACTTACCACTTATTCCAAAGAAAAGGTATGCATGTTCAATACAGGTTAGAGTTTAGCAGCTAGAGTTTAGTGTTGCCCTTTAAAAAAAACAAAAAAACAAAAAAAACCCAAAAGAACCCACACACTAGACAGGAGTGAGCAAGTACAGCCCTCAACTTTAGTTGGAACACACTTGAACATCATGCTTTCCAACTCAAGTTTCTAGGAGGAGCAAAGGGGTTAGCCATTTACAGGTGGTAACTGCCTGGCCCCAGAGGGACAAAGCTTTTCTCCCCTGTGCTCAGTTAGGCTCGGTCTCCCACAGATGGCATTAGAGAAAACAGTCCTTTCTGAACATGCAGGGGATAAGCTGGGCAAGAATCTGGAAACAGAGCCACTTAACATGAAGAGAACAAGACAAGATCAAAGAAGCTGTGGGATATTCTATTAAATTCTAGTGAAAAAAATAAAGTGAAGCATCTCTGACATCCTGAGGGAAAAAGTGACTAGGGCAAACGAAACTGGCCTTGTTCAGTCAGAGGCTATGACTGCAGGCCTGCAGTGGGAGGCAAAGACCAACATTAGAGCAGAACTTGAGAAACTAAGGAAACACCTAGCTGCCCATGTCCTCTGAAGGGTTCATGTACCCCTTGCACTTTTCAGACTTCTAATTATCTCAAGATGCCTCAAGTCTCATTGCTATTTTACTCAGAGACATGGACTCCTTGGAGGCTAACTGACAGGAATTGTCCACACAAGTGACTGAAGCAACAGCAGGAGAGATGTCAAAGGCAGCTAGTTTAACTATGGTGACAACTGATGCTAAAATTGCAGTTCTAGCAGCACCTATAGTATTACTTGCTAGATCTTTCAAAACAGCCAGCCAGTTACAAAAAAGAAGTTTTTACAGCTTAGCTATGAAAGCATGTCACCATACTGCAATTAAGATCATGTTTCAGCTTGATTAGTCCTACAGACAGGAGTTTGAACATATTTTATCTCCTGTGTAAGATACGTAGTCTAGCAGTTTCCCCTCAAGCTTTCCCTAGACACCCGAGTAATGTGCACCTTAAGGACTTTACCAGAAAAGCATCTTCATTTCCCTTTTCTGCACAAGGGAAGTGGTATTATCCCTATTTTACGGCTCAAAAAATGACAGGTCAGGAGTTTAGTTTTGCATGCAAGATTTGCAACACCCTGAAGGTGATTTTACAAAGCAGTTAGTATTACATATTCACAGCACAGCTCCTACTGACTTCATATAAAGCTGTCAGTATGCATCACTTCAGCAAAAAGTCTCAGGCTGGAGTACCCAGAAAGGAACAATACTGGAGAAGAATGATTTAGGAGTCCTGGATAGCATCCAGAGGAACTCTATGGCAAAGGTACTGGGAGAAGCCTTTCCACATCACATTCATCTGCCTAAGTTCTCAGGCTGTCCTCTCCTCTCAGTGCCTGCAATTGCCTTATTTCCAGACCTCTTCATACATCTAGCAGTAAAGCAGGGGTTCTAGGGACAACCTTGCTTTTTGCTACAGTGATGACTCATTCCCAAACCTTTTATTTTTTTTTTTTTTTTTGGGGGGGGGGGGGGAAGGATAAGTACCACAACAAAGATTTCTAGGATGTAGTCACTGGGGACAGGAACTGAAAGCTGGACTTAATTTTGGTCTGTACCAGTGTGAATCCTGAACATGAATATTCTTGTTATTTGCAGAAGTTGCAGTCTATGAAAGAGAAAGCTTACTCTTAGATTTTTTATTTCCTCTTGATGCTTTAGTTTTTCAAAGAATGACTGAAAGAAATCCGATCTTTCCACATGTCTAGGAGCAACACAAAGAGCATCTATGTCAGCACCTGCAAAGAGATATTCCATTTCTTCAGTTAACATAGCTAGCAACTTTCAAACACTGGTATTATGACCAGACAACTAAAGTTCTACCTTTGGTGTGTACTCCAAGCCTGTAAGAACCAAATGTAAATATTTTGCCACCAACATTTGCTACTACAGAAGGGGGAAGATTCTGTGGGTAAAAAAAAAAGAAATACTTTACTTTAGAATACAAGATACAAGATATATTGACCTATGTGCAAGCTTAACTGGCTTGAGCTTGTTTTGACACCCAGCTGAAGTCTTTAGGCTCTCAATAGATCACAGCTTGTAACTCCTTAGTACTTGAGAGTAAGATCCCAGCAACATCCAAGTTATTTAGAAAGATTACACCTGTCTCCTTAAACAGGTCTTTATGTAGGTACCGAGTTGTTACTCCAATAGATTGTTACTGTTTTTCTAAAGCAAGTGCTTGCCACTCAAGAAACGTACAAGTAATGCAGTAGTCTTTCTATTAATTTATAGAAGTTAAAATCATTACTCTCCTCTGCAGCAGATTTACATAAGTTAACACAATCTAAGAGCTATACAAAAGGTAAGTCTAATGAAGTAGTTTAAGCAGACTGAGTGCTTTAAACCTTGGGGCATTATTCAAAAACCATTGCCTGTTTACCATCTAGCTCATCCCACAATATATTGTTTCAGTTTTGTGCATAGTTACAGTCAATTGCTACAGCCACTTTACAAATTCATTCACTGCCCTGAAGACTGCAAGATCCTGATATGAAAGATCTTTAATACCTTATTACAATGACTGTTACGACAGCTCTACTTGATACACAAGAGGAAAGTCAAAAGCTGAAGTTCAGCATAAGCTCTAGTAGCATGACACTTAAAAATTTAAAGGTTTTAGTTGTTTTGAGAAGAACTTATAAAATTCTTACCTTGCTCTCACCAAGTTCTGAAATCCATTCTTTGACTAAGTTATTCAGTTTACCAAGAACAATGAGCCTGTAAAGAAAAATCATATTAAATTTGTCCCAAGAAACAAGAGATTAACAAATTTTACAGTCTTGTTATACCTGTGATTCAGTTCTTCTTCATCTTCAAATACCCCAAATGGCTTCATTGCCTCAACTAGCTTCTGAGTATGAATATAATCTATATCCTTAGGAGGAGCCAAGCTAATTGGAGAGGTAACTCCATAGTGCCTTTGAGGCTGGTTCCGCAGCATAGAAGTCCTGTGGGAGAAAATAAAATGCTGAAGACTTCACAAAAGCAAAAAAATCTTATTGGGCACCACACTTCAGTTTACAGATTTCCAATTAAGCTTTTGCCCTTTTCTCATTTATGTTATAAAGATGAGTAAAAGAAACTCCTGCTTATGCACAGTAAGTTAGAGGTCAAGTTGCCAATACTAAGAGTCACAACAACTTTTTAAATTCTGGATATAAGAAAAGACCAAGTTACTGCTACCTTAACACAATCTATATGCATTGCTCTAGATAATTATAACTCATGGCCAGGAAATAAAAAGGTCTGCAACCCAGTGAGGGCAACACCGCGTACTTCAGAAGTTTTCCCCACGCCATCAGTTTCCTGTTACTGGAAACCAAGACCATTTAACACTGGCTCCTTTCAGTTAGATGGGGTATGCTATCACAACAAGCCAGTAGAAAACTGAACAGATTTGCTGTGCTTTTATTGACTCTGGAAAGGCATTATACTTGATTATACAGAGGAAGGGTATATAATGAAGCGGTACCTTAAATAGAGTTGATGCAGTGAATTAGTGATGCTTAAGTATTACCTTATTTTTGGTTAAGAAAGAATGTGAATGGAAACAGCAATCTGCAATGTTGCCAGGAGTGCCTTGTACTCTTAATTTTGAGTGTTTAATTTCTATAGCTCAGCAGCTTAACTGTACACACAAACTATGCATCAGTTTTATCTGAAACCAAGAGATTCCAGTGTTTAAAGTAGCACAAGTCCAGCTGTGCTTGTAAAGGCCGGTCAAAGGCAGCTTAGCTTTATACTGAGTTTGAGACACTAAAATGTCTCAAAGTAAGGTTGTTTTTTCCCCCTGCAAGGAGATGCAACTATTTGTTATTCTCTTCCTCTTCTAGCTCTGCTGCCTTTGAAACAAGTATTTTGCAATCCTTCCACGCATATGGCCTTACATAGTGAAGGCAACTGTGAAGTATGGCATTTGATGACTTGTCAATGAACTACAGCCCTACTTCTCATATCACAGCCATTACATGTCTCAGATTTCACAGGTTTCTAAATTTAAACTCAGCTATTCACATGTCTTGGTTATTAATGAGTGCAAATTTGCATAATGAACTTCACCCTAGCCTCTGACATGACTTTCATGGCAGTTTTCCCAGTGCCAATGGCTACCAAGAGGTTGTCAAGCCTTCCTTGGCAAGCACTTCTCCTGTTGAGAGTCTATCCCTGGTTTAGGATCACATAGCAGTGGTTACGACAATGCTGACAATGAAGTGGTTTTTAAACTCATACACCCATTAATGAAGGAATACATGCCAGTTTTGACATGCCTTTCCATTTTACTTCCAAATCCCCTTCTAGCCTGGCACAGTTAGCTCCCAATGAAGCTGTAGGAGAAGACCATGTGAGAAGGGAAAGATGGAGAGAAAAGACTTCATGTACCAGCTGAAGATGAGGAGAGAGAAAGACCTAGGATGGGAGACAGGAGCTCTACTTAATCTATTAAAGGGCTCTACAGAAACACTGGTAGCAAAAGACGACACATTAAAATGTCAATACATCTCAGCTTACTCTGTCAGAGAGTCCATATCCAGACTCTAAAGTTAAAGTGATTAATCACATCATTATTCAAAATGGATATTTTCTTCTTTACTTATGGACAACTTCAAATATTAGCTGGGTTAGCCAAGAAATACTTAAGACCATTTAAGATATCTGACAAATTTTGACTGGAATAGGATTTGAAAACACTCATAGGGCACCTTCAGCAATTGATTTATGGGAGCAGGACCACCTGTCTTTTTATTTCTCATTGTTGGCTTCACTTCTCCATTGAAGGAAGATGGATTTCTCTCTCAAAGAGGCCCTGCTGTGCAGTACATCTAAGTTTAAAACATCTATAGCAGTTACTTATGTGTTTTAGGCATTATTTACATCATAAAACTTGTACTTCAGAAAGTTTGCTCAAAGCAGGAGTGTGTTTTAGACCTTTTAGCATTTGAGAACTTTCCACCACACAGAAGTACACCATTTGCCTTTCTTTGCTCCTGTTCTTCCTAGAGACTATAATTAGAGATTGACATAATAAACAATATCATCCAGATGCATCATCACATGATGGAAAGATAAATCAGAAGTTTTGATGACAAATTCTTTTAGTCATTAGTAGATATTTTTCAGTCTCTTGCATGCATTACTAAAGAGTATGATCTCATGATTTAATAGTTGAAGTAAAAAGGCACTTAGAAAGCTTTACTGAAGGAGCGACTGATATCCAATGGAATTTGTTCCTCCTTTGAAAGTTAAAGAAAAAAAATCTTACTTTTCTCTTTCAAGTTTACCAGGCTGCCAGGCATACACAAAGAAGAAAGTTTCAGAGACAAAAAGTAGCATAGCATGTTATGTTATCTATACCTCCTTAAGCCTTCTGTTTAAATGAAGAATCTATTTAGTTTAATATTTCCCAATCTTTTGCTTCAGTTTCTACACTGCAGCAAACAGGTCCAAAATCTGTCAGTTCTAACAGATCCTAGTGTCATATGACAAACCAGAATTTAAAAAAATTTGTTTCAGGTTTTCCTACTTATCTATGGTTTTACTGAGCAGCAAACTATCTTCTCCTGCATATTCTGGGAGAGAATAGATAAGTTTACATTATTTGGGTTCAGAGAATTGTCTTCAGTCATCACTGTATAAGTGCTTACTGTGAATATATTCCTCTAACTGATGAGGTCAGCCTGCCTTGAGCTGCAGATAAGGTTAACTAACATTCAACTTTCTTCCACCCTCACCACATAAGGGCAGAAATGACTGGAAATTACCTCCTGAACCACAATTGACAGCACAGGACAAAATAAAGTAATCACAGTGACTTCAGACTTCACTGAAATAACACCAGCTACCCACCCAGACTGAACAGCTCTGGTTACAAGCTGCAACTTTCATTCCTAGGAAGTTACAGAGACTCATACAAAAAGCCTGTGGGCACCTGTTGGCAAGCCAGAGCATCTTGCTATAGACATCCACACTCAGAGGAAGTTATTTATTCACACTTAAGCTTCTGCTACCCCTTATACTGCACAAAACCATTTTAAAGCCAACAGCTTGACAACCTGGCTGTTAAGCAATAACTGTATGACAAGACAGAGATGCAAACCAAGGAGTCACCCTAAAACCACAGATGCCAGGCAACTAGGGCTAACAAACAGCTTCGCCTCAGCATCTGGAGGCCCCCACTTTTGCTACCCGCTAAGCCTTTAACTTGTGCCCACAAGACCTGCCTTCACGGGCCTCACAGTAGCAAGATCGGTCCTTTTAAA
>NW_020448419.1:1766001-1821939 GCF_003343035.1 Apteryx rowi | reverse complement strand
CCCCAGCGGCCCCCGCCCGAGCCGCAGGTGGCAGGGGCGGGGGAGCGGCGCCGCTGCGGCGAGGCCGAGGCCGCCTGGCGCCCTGCTGTCACCCGCAGCTCGAGCGCTTGTCCTGCCCGCCAAAGCTGGCAGCCCCTTTCCATGCGCCTAGACGTTTCTGCGGCCCGCCGCCGCGCTTTAAGGCTCCGGGCGGCTCTCCTCGGCCGGTGCAGCTGTCGCTGCTGTTCGTCACAGATGTCTTGCTCTCAAATTGATACAGAGAATGGCCAGAAACTTCTCCCCTCGGACCTTGCTTTGTACACCCTCCTCTTCCTTTGGAGGTCAGTTCTGCTTAGTGGTGCTTTGCCTGCTGTTCTGGCTTAATACAGGAGGGCAGCGACGGGCATAGGTAGTTGCTGAGAACTTGTATCTTAAAATGTGGTCAGCGTGTATGCCTCTGTTCACTGGATCCATGGGAGGATTTAACGTACATTGTTAATGAGAGTCAGCAGATAGTTTTGATTATTCACGTTAACTTATTGCCATTTATCATTTGGGGCCAACACTGCCTATTGCAAACAGTATTAAGGTGACCAAAATACCCTGAGGAGTATTCTCCTATACTATGACAGTTAGATGGCAATTCCCCACTCCCATATTTGAGACTGCAAAAATTTACAGATAAAACCTTCATAATGTTTTTTGAAAAGTTAACCAAATCTTTGGAGAAAATTGCTTTGCAACTGCTTTGATATCTTGCCATATCAGAGCCTTTCTCTGAGACAAGCATAAGCATTATTTTTGTACTTTTCTGGGTTGCCTGTAGTGCCTTTAAGTAAAATACATTTAATCTCACAAGATACTCTCAAGAAATCCAAACTTGTCTTTTGTCCTGAAGTTTCAAAAACTAATAAAACAGATATTTAATTTTCAGACATGAAGGCAATTCTAGCAGGATAGCTTTACATACCCTTCTCAGATGACTTCGTGCTATAAAGATTTAAGAACTTTAAATTTTTTGACCATTTGTGTGGCAGTACTTGTGCTAACTTTTCAAAGTCTTCGAAAACCAGGTGCTTCTGCAGTGAGTTGCACTAGTAAAGCCATAAAAACATTTCCAAACAAATTTCTTAAGAGGTTTTTAATCTCTAGTCATGCCCTATTGTTCTCCTGTTGTTCTATGATCAGAAAAACTATTGCTTGTATACTTCCTTCTGTTCTTTTCTCTCAGATTAGTATGATCTGTTTTGTGTGAGGAAAACAGCTACCTTCCTTTTTTCTGAATTTAGATGGCTGATTATTCCATGTTCTTTTTATCTGCTTCTGCTGTGTGCTTTAGTATTGCTATAGTAGCCACATTTGCCTACAGATGTGAGTGATGCAAGGTTTTTAAGGGAACGGTGATACCTTTTATTAAAACACCTGCAACAGGAAAAATTAACAAGTCTTCAAGCAAACAACTTTTTGTTCAGGTGTAATAGAGAAGCAGCAATTCTAATGTTAAATATAAATGGAGAGTAGTCAAGCCTAACTTGATTGCTTAAATCAGATATATCATTAAAGAGAAAAGATATGTGGTGTCTGGGAAACGCAGAAGGGTGTTAACAAAAGGGGGGGGTGATGAGAAGGTTGTTTGTTCCTATAGGGGCTGGGGACAGACTAAAGACATAATTTACTTCTTGTGGAAAATAAACAATTATGAGATAGTATGAAAGCAATAGTTCAGTAGTAACTCTGTTTTTTAGTGTTTGATAGAAATATGAATTCTAATTTCTAATCTTATCTCTTAAAGGTGCTTGAAAATCTTCTGTGGAGGATAGCACTGGGGAGCAGTATGTGGACTGGTTGTTTTGTGAGTAATATTCTTTCATAGAGAATGGGATCCTTTATCAGCTACTTACGTAATTCTCTGATATGTACCTGTTGAATTATACCGATGCAGTTTCCACAACATCATCTGAAGCACTGGCTAAAGCTCACTGTTATAGAATGTGTAGAATTTGGGGATGGCTGCATCTGTTATAGCAGCTTAATAATGTTTTTGTGTAGGGTCTGAGCTATAGAATGCTAATAATCATTGGTCAGGGATTTCCTTTTTTTTTAACATGGGTATATGAGTTATTCAGATAGCTTATTAAAAAGTGGAATCTATTTCCCTAAAGTAATATAGGATATTTAGGATATTTTTTCTAAAATTGTTGGTATGTTCTAAAGGAGAAAATGTTCTCAGTGCAAATGAGGTTATGTCTGAGTGCTTCTAGTGTATTACAGGTTGTTACTGTTTTTATGGAGATGTACACTATAAATATATATGTTGGTGCTTTTAGTGTGTTATATTCTGTGAGCTAGTATTTTGTATCTTATCTGTTAAGTTAGTGGTGGTGCGGTGTATTTTAGAAAAAGCTTGTGGGAACCATGTATTTGTTAGACTTCTAAAATTCAATAGTCCAAAGATTTATTCCAGGTAGAAAGAAGCTGTTTATATGTTCGGTATAGGTTTTGCTGTTGTTTAGGTTTGCTGCTGTTGTAAGTTTGTAATCCCTTTTCCACTCATATATTCAGCTTCTGCCCACATATTCCATAGAGGATGCTTGTTTGTGTGTTTTTGTCCCTCTCTGACAGAAGATAGCAATCTTGTCCCCTTTTCCCGAACAAACACTTCTTGTGTATTCAAAGTGTACTAACTAGCTTTGTGCCCAGTGCATGATTCTTGTAAGTTGTTCAGGCTCATCTTTTATATTTAAGTCCTTGCTATGTTAACTTTCAGCTAGATCAGGCAGCTGACCTGACTTATCTGGTAGCCATGTGATCAGAAGCACTGACAGAACAGAAGGAGAAAGAATATATTGTGAGGAGAGGGGAGGATGGGGCGGTTTCTTTCAATATGCCTGCATTACACAATTAAAATCCTTCTCACTTATTTAAACTACATCTTTACAGAGTATTTCCATGGCAGTTTAAACTGACCTAACCTGGGTTTAACTGATTTTTCTCCTCTACCCCCAAGAAGGCTGTGCCAAGTTGGTGTCGAGCCAGATCAGTTTCCAAATTGCCTGAGCACCTGCAGGCTCCTGAACTACTGTTGGTGCAAGGACAGAAGAAGGACCACAACACGGCTGCAGGAGTGGAGGGCTGGGATGGTAGCAGTCTGGATTTAGATTGGTTTATGGTGCACCCTTGGAAGATGGCATGCCCAAAAACTTGCATCTTGGATCAGTTGATCTCATAAAAGTTATCATCTCTTGCTACAAACTCGGCTTCTTTTATCCTCCTTTTTCAATCCCATGCATTAAAAAGTGTGTGCACCCGGGTGTGTGTCTTGTATCTGTGTACAAGCACATATGTAGATGTCCAGGTGAACACAACTTCTTGTGAAGTACTTAAAGTATCTCACTAGCACAGGAACATTTACTCTCCCCCCAAAGAAGACCTCAAAGCTAATAGCCTTATAAGATCAACTCTTATCCACTGAGGCATGCACCTTAATATTACCACATTCAAAGTATTTTGTGATGCATGAGTCACAGGTTGAGCTCTCTGTATCTTACGGGTGTGTGAAGGATTATGTACTCACATCTGCCCTTTAACACACCTACCATCTATCAGCTGACCTACTGGCACTATTGCTTGAATATATTTGTGTTTGGAGATAGTTCTCTTACTAAATGGGATGTCAGAAGGGTTGATATTTATGAGGGAGTGTGCAGCTGGAGTTCTGTGACAGTGATAACAATATGCAGTGTGCCTCTGTGTGAATGAAAAGGGTGTGATGATTTACTCTGTCATTTCCTTAGTTTTGTATCTTTTTATCAGATACATTACATGTGTTGCAACCCATACCAAGAAGACTATATCCAGGAAGTTCTTTTTATCTGTATACCATATCATATTTTAGTTGATAAAGTGCTTCATGGCTCTTCTTGCATTTGAATGTTTTAATGTTTTAATGACTAAATGACAGTGCAAGTTTAAACAGACTTTTGAAGGCAATTTTGGAGGAACTTCAAGTATGTGCAGGAAATGTTATGTACCAACTATTGCACCTGAACCTTTCTACCTCAGCATACAAAATTTGACTGAAAACTGAAACAGCTACAGAGAAAATATTTGTATAATATTAAAATATTATCCATAGAACAGAATAATGTATCAGACAAAGATTGTATCCAAACTGTATTTTTCTTACAAATGAGGAGGATCTTATCTGTATAATGGACCATATTTCACTTGGGAAAGATTTTTATCAGCAATAATTTGTATATATACATTTATGGCCTGATGAATATCAGCTAAAAATAACATGAAATTCTATTCTGGAAGGCTGCACTTTGTAATAAATGTTTTCAAGATTTACCAATCTATTACATTAGGTGGAAAGATGTATGGTAAGAGATAACAGCGAACGGTAGAAGGTAGGTTGCTAAAGACAGATTTCATATAGACTGATTTAAACAACAGTGGTTGAAGATTTGATTTTTTTTTTCCCTTCCTTGTAAAATTCATCTTTTTTTTTTTTAAAGGACATAATTCTGTGAAATATTAATATTGGTAGCCTTACAAGCTTTAAGAGGAAAACCCTGAAATGTAAATATTTAAAATATTCATGTTTTAAAAGTCAGTCCTAACTCTGCTGCTGCTGAAAGACTATTCTTGCATCCGAGGGCACGGTTGTGGTACTGTGCTATTAGGCTGTTGCATGTCTTTCTAGGCTGGTTTGCTACAAATCGCTATTAGCAATTAGTTCCTGATATTGACAGTTATAGTGGATTCCTAGCTTATTTGCAATCACCTGATAAGACTCCAACTTGCCGTGTTACATTGAGCCAGCAGGACAGTACCTCTGATCTGCTTTCCCAGGGAAGTCTAATGCTTGCACTCTTGATGTGAAATTAGTAACAGTTCTTCACCTGCTCGACAAAAACAGAAGACTAAACTTGCATTGGATTACAGGGTACAATGTCATCAGTTTATGGACAGGTCACTCCCTTGTTTCACTCCAAATTGAAGCTAAGATTAATTATGGTGTTACCAGCTTCTAAAACAGGTTAGTTAATAGGAACTAACTGTGAGCTCACTGAAGCAGCACTAATCTTGCTGCTCTCAATGAGCTGGCTGTCTTTGATCAGCTCATTCTCTCTCAGCAGGCCAAAAAATAGCCACAGGATATGAGTGCTTAGCTTACAATCATGTTAATTTTGCTTTAGGTTTGTCTTTAGCTGTTGGAGATTAATGAATAAAAATGGTGTTTAAATTTACAACCAGTTCTCTTCTAATTGCTTGGCAGTATTATTTCTGGCTGTTTTCTACTTCAATTACTTGAGCCAATCATCTAAAAGGCTGCGTGATTTTTCCATGTGATAGTAGGGTACAGCCAAAATGTCTCAGAACCAGCAAGATGCTAGGAAAGAGAGCTGAGGAACTTCCTTGCTTTTCCGACTCTTTCCTTTGCTGTCTCCTGCAACCATGCCCAAATCCAAAGTCGCTGTTTGCTCTTCTGCTTCGCTCCCTCCTGCCCATACAACAATCTGCTCTGACCATAAAAGAGAAGCCTTCCCTGATTCCACCAGTGTGCACCAGACATTCTAAAAGCTAAATATAAACTTGTACAAGTCTCTCCCACCAAAAGCCAGGCTCCTTATCTTTAGGGGTAGAAGAGCGGAAATAAACTTCTCTAGTCATCTCTACAAGTAATGCTTCCCATTCCACATGAGCAGAGTCCTCTGACACACAGGACGGTTTGGTTGCTTTTGTATTGCTTTGCAGTCATGAATTGCAGAGGTAGGCAACAAGCAAAAAGATACATGATGCATGAAAACCTCTTTTTACAATTTACGTTCAAGAAAGAGCGAATCAAAGCTCTGAATCAGAAACTTGTTTCAAATGACAAACGAGTGGCTCATATTTACAGAAATTACTGTACTGTATGGAAAAACTTGTTTTATTACCCAGCACACCCTCTACTGTCAGTCATAAGAAGGCCATGAATTCAGTTTCCTCACCCAAAGAGCTGACCAGCTCATCACTCCCATGAACAGTGTTAGCAACCATACACACCTTTAAAGATGACAGTAATGGGGCACAAGTGATTAGTGCTACCTCTCAGCTCTCTGTATCCTTTACTTCAAGAGAGGAAAAGGGGGGGGGGGGGGGGGGGGAAACCCAGAACTCAATGGCTGAAAAAAAAAATAGGGAGCAGAGATTCACTTCTTTGCTAACCCACTCAAATCCAGAACATGAAAATAAAAAATGAAAAAAAGGAGGAGGAATCTTAACTCGGTGTATTCTAACCAGAGACTTTCAGACAGACTTTTGAAGTAGCTTAATTCCTACCAACACACCTAAGTGAATTAGCAAGATTTCATTTTCAAGACTCAAGTCTGAGTTGTTGGGTGTTGTGTATCTCTTAAGCTGACAGATTTGGAAATCAACACAAATTTAGGTGTCTTATGTGGGCTTAGCTCTTATAATCATCTGGCTACCAGCAAACAAGCCAAGCAACCCTTTGGGTAGGAGCACCTAGATTCCTGGAACGTTTCCAAGTATATAATCAATGGAGGAGGAGGAGGTCAAGGCAAAGATCAGGCATGATCAGAAATGGAAGAGGAGGAACAGGGAAAGTCAGTCACAGTCAGTGATGCAAATGATTGCAAGTAGTTGGGTTTTTCAGATGCCACCCATGGGTGCTTCTGCTAGGCAGCGGCTTGGCTTTTGGCAAATTGTCATCGCAAATTCCTTTAATAGAAAGATTTAGAGTTAACCTGGTAGTGCCGGTGTGCTGCATATAACACCAGTCTGAATTTAAGTGAATGATTTTTTTAAGGGGCTTTTAATTTGACCTTTAAAAGCCCCCCGCCTTTTTATTTATTGACATAGGCCAGTTCTCCACTTTCCTCTAGTTTCACAGCCCCGAAAGAGTAATGTGGTTGTTCTATACTTATTCCATTAAGTCGCCTCCTAATTGGCTGCATAACCTCAGATCCTGCATTAGCAATATTCTTTATTTTATGCTTTTAAACAGAGAGGTTTCAAATTCATGCCCACAAAGTGCCACTAAAAGCTTTGGGATACTTACCTCCAAGGCACAGCAGAACATGGGCTTAAGGGACCAAAGGACAAATCCATGCTGAAGTGCCTGCCAGATAACTGCTTCAAGGTTTCATTTTAGGTGGGGATCCCCTAGACCCAATTCCAACATTAACTAGCAAAAAATGACACCTGGCTCCTTGGCTCTCTGCCCTTGGTCTATACTTTAGAAAAAAAATTTTTTTTGAAAAAAATCTGAAAAAATCAAAATACTTTAGATTTTTAATTTAATTTTTAAAAAACTTTAGAAAAGTAAAAAAATGCTTTAGAAAATGTTAACTTTTTTAAAAATTGAAGAATTTTAAAAGCACTTTAGAAAAAATAATTAAATGCTTTTAAAAGTATTTTAAAAAATTAAAGACATTTTAGGAAAAATAATTTTTAAAAAAAATAAAGATTTTTTTAAATTTTCAGAAAAATGAGGAAAAATAAAGAATATATAAAATTTTAAAATACTTTAGAAAAATATTTAAATATTTAAAGATAAAATATTTTAGAAAAAAGGAATTAAAAAAAGAAAATGCAGAAAAAATATTTTTTTTAAGAAAAATTGTACAAATTGCTTTGATGAAGTGGAGCTCCCTTCCACCTCCGTTTCCCCTAGGATTCAGTGACAAGGGAATGGGCTGGGAAACCTGAGCAGGAGAACTCGGGGCTCCCTGCAACCCTTTCTTAAACCTACGAGCAAATGGCTTGAGCTGTACAAGTCATCCCTCAGCTCAAGCAGTACAAATCTGTGTGGGAAAGTACAGGGAAAGCACAGCAGAGGTTGCAACTTTGCTGATGACACTACATGACACAGGTGGTCACCCTGGTCACTGAAGACTAACTTCCTGCAGGTTTAAAAGCGCCAACTTGAACAGGATTTGTTTCTCAGAAGCCCCCTCAGACTACCCCGGCCTCATTCATTTCCCGCGCTTTCAGAATAACTGTAACCTTACCTTCTTATGCGGTCTCGATTTGTCAGCACGAGTGCTTACTTGTTGTAGGTGCTGCAAAGTATGCAGTCAAGAAAGAAGGAATAAAGGGAGAAATGTATAGCTAAGGTAGCCAAATGCCAACAGGGAGGATTTTGTCTCTGCCAGAGTTCTCATGTGATGCAGGGCAAGTCATTTAAAGCAGTGTTCATGGGTGTAATACTGATTTAGGGGGATGGATGTTGGAATTGTATTTCCATGTTTCATTTTCTAATTTGCAGAGATGCTGAGCCCAAATTCATCTGTAGTCACTGGGGAGTCATTCTGAACATCTGACTGTATGGTGCTAGGCAGTCTGAAAACTAGGTGCAAGGTGTCTAACCACAGATTAAATATTAGTAATTTTTTGGTGTTGGTCTCTTTTTTTGGACCTACAATAGTTCAACTGGGAACATATTTCATCATCTAATGTGTCTTGTGAAAATAAATTAACAAGTGCTTATGAAGCATTTACTCTATAATAGATAAAAGACTCTGTAAAGATTAAAGTTAACTCTATTTCACTTCAGCCCGTATTAGAAGTAGTACTTGGAACACAGCAAATGTAAGGTGAGGAAAGTATCCAATATGCAACCTCCATTCACAGTTAGCTTCCCCTTCTCTCACACAGAATTCCTCATTCACTTAAATGAATTACTTCTGATTTTCATTTTCCTTAGTATCTACCAACACCCCAAACTGCTCAGATGCTATAGTAACAGAGGTTATCTACAACTTAAACCATGGTGTCGCTGTATTCTTTTGAGGCAGGCCTCTAACCGTTCTGCAGGGGATCCAAATCCCACCCCCCACCCCCCCAGCTGAAGTCAATGAGAGCTTTGCAATGGAGTTAACTAAGTTCAGGCTCTCCCCTTTACTGAATATTAACTTCTGGGAAATTTTAAATTCAATCTGATTACTCTCCTATGTTGCAAGAGAGACAAACCAGAACTTCTACTTATTTAGATAAAATACTTCTGCATAGCACAGAGCTGATACTTGTTTGTCACATAAAGATTAGCAGCAAAGAAAAAAAACATAGCAACAGTATGTTGGGGATGTTCGTTTATGTAGGAGTGCTGACAGGACCTTTGCTTGACAACTTATCCCAAGCTAAGGGTCTGTTTGACAAGGTCTATGTACCCTGGCATTTGGATAATCAGCTGGCAGAGGGAATCACAGGACCCAATACCCAAAATGTCATAGGACTGCATAGTCCTAAAGCATGAGAAACTTTCTAGTAGCTCATCTCTTTTGTAGGTACCATACAGGCTTTTTTTCCCCCCCAATTTCTTGGGGTGTCACTGCAAGAGAAAGATTAACATGGTGAGTCTGACCGCCCATACATCTGAAGTGTCTGGATTTATTATAGGCAACCTGGGTGCCTTGTAAAGATTTGATTTGAACTCTGATGCCCTTCAAAGGTATCATGCACATAAAATTCTTTGCCTTTGCTGTTTACCTTCAAGATGTTTCCTTTGGGGGAAGAAAGTTGAGTTAGCAATGCACTTGTTTTGGAGAAATAATCTTAAAGATTGCTAGCAAAGAGCACTGTTCTTATAAACACCCGAGGAAGGAAAAATCTGATGTGGTAGGTCTTAGTTTAGAAAGTCTCTTGGCTCAGGAATAATTGTCTGGAAGATGTTGGCCAAACTTAAGAGACTTTGCCTCCTTTGCTTCACCCCCCAGTTTTTTACCTCTAAAATGCAGATAGTTGTATTTATTTCATAGGAGTTCTGAGAGGTATAATTTATTAATGTTTAAAAAGTGCTATCCCTTATTTGAGTGGAAGTTGCTATAGATGAGCATGCTGTATCTTTGTCTATGACTAGCTATACATAGTGAGCAGAAATGTTTATTATTTTTCTCCTGATAGAGGAAGAGAGTAAACCTGTTTAATCTTCATATTGTTCTTTACTTTCTCTTATTTTGGAGTGGGGGAGACCCAAGTCCTTGGACAGTTGATGCTGTGTAGCTCCGGTATTTGTTCTAGTTCCATTATAGTTTGAACGTGGCCATGAGATTGGTTTTGGGCATTAAAGTCTGATACTACTACCCTGATGCAGTGTCTCTTATCATGTCTAGGACTTGTCTTTGTCATGAATTCATTAATTTCATGCAGAGATTGTATATAATTCTGATTGCTGCTTGCTGGGAAACTTTAAAGAGAGTAATGGATACCGATAATTACCGAAACACCTCAATTCTGTGTGAAAATTAGGAGAAATTTTCATATCCATTAACCTTGTAGTAAGACCTTGTTGAATTTTTTTTTCCTCACCTTTTTACGTGATAGCAATCTGTTTAACTTCATGCACAAATTTAGCATCTGTTCTGTTTCAAAAAGTAAGTTGATTTGATTGTCAGTTTGTCTTTGCAGAATTTGAGCCCATAGTAGGGAGCTCTCAGCTGGCCAGCTTCATCTAGCTGGTTTCTTGTGCTTGAGGAAACAGAGTACCTCCTTAGCTGGGGAAAACTGGCAAAGCTCTAGGGAAGTCATATAGCTGTACTGGTTTTTAACCAGCTCTTGATTTGGCCCTTTGTTTGAAGGAAAACAAATAATAATAGTAGAAAACAAATACTGAGTAATTCTGCTTTAACATAAAACATGAGTAAATCAAATTGACCCTTTCAATAATTGCTCCTGTGACAGCCATGTGAATGGGGCAGTGCATCCAAAAGTTTATAATCTTGCAGTGATCTTTGTCTGGGTGGAGATGTGTTCATGAGTCAGTGGGTCTCGACAAGGAGTTTTCCAGGGAAAATACTATTTGTTCTTGCTGTTGTTGTTTGTTCACAATATGTATTTTCCTGCAGTATATGTGTTTCAACATTCCTTATACTGAAGTAGAGGGGGACAAAATAAAAGGTGAAGACGAATTGTACAAACTCCTGATGTTCTCTGTATGCTTGCTTCTGTTCTGGGCTTTCCATCCCATATTTGTATATTTGTGGTGTCTTTCCTGGGTAATTATGAAGGGGCAAATCACAGGGATCACATGGGCTGTATTAGAGGATGATGGAGGGGATGAGAGCTTTAAAAAACGCAGTGTGACATAAGCGCTGTTCTGGCTTTTCCACTGTATTTATACCTTCACGTTTAGGGCAGAAAGTGTACTGAAAGTTCACTAAAGCTTACTGCCATTTTCGTCTAAAATAAAGAATATAATTCAGAGTAGCTGGAGAGGAGCTAGAAAAGAGATGACTACTGACACAGCTAGAGATCATCTTCTTCTAGGGCTTTTTATTTTCTTTTTCTTCTTTTTTTAATGGGAACGCAGAAGGAGATGGAATACTACTTGTACCCAGCCTGGTGCTGGTTCATGGGACTTGTTCATTGTACATGATCAAGTAAACCATAAGGAATTGTTCATTTTAATCTTTTCTGGTAGTTTTTTTCTGACCAATTGTCTAATCACGCAATTGATATACAAGATAAGCATAGAATAACACTGAATTCCTCATAAACAAATTTAAAAAAAAAGTCTTCTGCCTTGAATTCTAACCCAAAATGAAGGGAGGATGAAGTAATGAAGAGTGACAAATAATGGAGTGAGAACTTCGGAAAATGTAAGAGAAGGATTACGAAATTACAGAACAAAGTTGTACAATTACATAGTTTATTTGAACATCCTTTAGGACACCTTGTGTATCTGTGTTTGTACATGTGGACATGAATATCCAATCACTTTTGCCTTGATGACTGGCAAACAAACGTATGGGACAGAATCAACATCAAATACAAAAGTGCTTTCAATTATGTTTAAAATTTTCTAACACATCTATTACTATGTATTCTCTCAGCTACAAGTAAAATCTTTCTTTGTGAGAGAAAAGAAAGAACAAGAGAAGGGTTATAAAGCCACTTTAAAGAACAATAATGTCCAAAACCAAGCAAGCAAACAAACAAAAAAGACTAAATATTGAATAGCAGAAGAGATTAACATAATGTTCATGGCAATTGCTGGGGAATAAGGCAGTGTGAAGGCTGCTGTGTGCGGGAGAACCCTGAAACACTCAGAGCTCCTGAATACAGGTTTCATTCTCATGTACATCAAGTCTACTTTCTACTGAAATACAAAGGGGCTTCAGATGGTATAAATATAATTTAATCCTGTTCTAAGGTTTCTTTATGCTGTAAGAAAAGCATAAAATAGCCGTAGTACAAATAAGCCCATGGTCTATGAGAATACACAGGTTATTCTGTGTCTAGCAGTCACATTTATGTCTATATTGCACTTTCATCCATCTGGTTTCTCTTAAATAATGTATATTTGCTCTTTTTTATTATTAACAGATATTTCAGTTTAGTTTAAAAGCTTTTACTTAATATTCTTGTTGTTTATGACAATATAATAAAAGGGAGGTTCACAAGGAAGGTTCCTGTGAAGATCTCAGATGTTCTGTGTTATTGCTTTCTGAGATTGTTCAATTTTGATTCAGTAGCAATTTGTTGCTAGATAAATTTTCTATCTTGAAGCACTATGTTTTCCTCTTGTTGAGGAGCTCTTGTTGAATCGATGAGAACTAGATATGGTAACATCTTCTGGGATGGCTCAGTTCACTCTTGAAAGATGTCTCTAGCAGTTCTTTGCTATTTTGCACAGGAATAGTGCATTCTTCCAGATATGTAGGAAATGATATTAATTTGTGTGAGGTTGCTTTTATTTATGCTCTCATCTGCCAAGCTCTGGGAATGTTTTACTGTAGTATAAAGCTGGAGACAAGTATGAATTCAAAAGTCATGCTTGAACACTTTGCTTTGGTACATACTTTGCTATATCACCTGTGAAAACAGCCAGCATTTACAGGGATTACAGTTGCACAGCTACATCCGTACACACCTTGGTGAAGAAAAAATTCTGGCCACACTGACGTGGCCATGAAAATAAAGTGTGCCATTGTAAGAGAGCTGAAAACTATGCTTGAAAAAATATGTTCTGTTGCAATTAATTGGGGGGAGGGTGGTGGGGGGAGAGTACAACTGTGGTCTTCATGTGCCAGTAAATCTGCCAGGAGAATATGCAGCACAGGAAGAGGAGTGTATATTCAGAGGTGGATGTGGTCCACATATGTGCAAGTACTCTATTAGTTAAAATACTGGTTCCTTGTCTTGATGGATGACCAAGATGCTCTTTAAGGTTTTTGGGGACTGTTGCTTAATAAATAAGAATAATAACACTGAATACACTCTACAGCCTGGATAAATACAACTTGTTGCAATGATCCTAGAAAACAATGGATAATGGTTAAACTAAACTTTTAGTTCACGTATTATCTTTCTAACTCTTGAGTTAGGTTTGGTGATTACCCTACCCTATCCATGTCATTTTGTTTGTTTCCGAAACAAATGATAAAATGATGATTCTTGTATAAACTTCAGGCATCAGATTTTTTTTCAGTGGGGCAGAGGGTTTTTCCACAGATGCTGTGTGAAGTGGACTCTGCTGCAACTCTCTCTAATCTGACTTCCTGGGAGACATTGGCACGTGGCTCTGCCATGTAGTTCCCCAGTCACAGGCATGGCAATTTTGCAGAACACCCATCTGAGGAGCACAGTACGAGCAGAGCTCAGCTCTGAACTCAGGGCTGAGAGCTTCTAGCAATGAAACTACAGTGATCTTGCTGCTGGGAGGATTGTCCTCGGTATGGCACCCACATGTGTGCAACAGTGTCTATGAATTGGCTGGTTTTGCTTTAGTTTTTTTTTAATGCCTTTGATTTCTTGAGGCAAATAACAGGAAGTAAAATTTAATTTTCTGAGGTGTAAATACAGGCATACCTCAGAGATATTGAGGGTTTGGTTCCAGACCACCACAATAAAGGGAGTATCGCAATAAAGTGAGTCACACACATTTTTTGGTTTCCCAGTGCATATAAAAGTTATGTTTACACTATACTGTAGTCTACTAAGTGTGCAATAGCATTATGTCTAAAAAAACAATGTACATACCTTAATTAAAAAATACTTTATTGCTAAAAAATGCTAACCATCATCTGAGCCTTCAGCGAGTCGTAATCTTTTTGCTGATGGAGGGTCTTGCCTCAATATTGATGGCTGCTGGCTGATCAGGGTGGTGGTTGCTGAAGGCTGGGGTGGCTGTAGCAGTTTCTTAAAATAAGACAGCAAAGAAGCTTGCCACATCGATTGACTCTTCCTTTCACGAAGGATTTCTCGGTAGCACGCAATGCTGTTTGATAGTGTTTTACCCACGGTAGAACTTCTTTCAAAATTGGAGTTAGTCCTCTCAAACCCTGCCACTGCTTTATCCACTAAGTTTATGGAACAGTCTAAATCCTTTGTTGTCATTTCAACAACGTTCACAGCATCTTCACCAGGAGTAGATTCCATCTCGAGAAACCACTTTCTTTGCTCATCCATAAGAAGCAAGTCCTCATCTGTGAAAGTTTTATCATGAGATTGCAGCAATTCAGTCACATCTTCAGGCTCCACTTCTAACTCTAGTTCTCTTGCTGTCAGTTCTAGTTCTCTTGCTGTCAGCCTGTCCTTTGAAGCTTTGAAGCCAGGCATTGACTTCTCCTCTCCAGCTATGAAAGTCCTAGATGGCATCTTCTTCCAACAGAAGGCTGTTTCATCTACATTGAAAATCTGTTGTTTAGTGTAGCCACCTTCATCAGTTATCTCAGCTAGATCTTCTGTATAACTTGCTGCAGCTTCTACGTCAGCACTTGCTGCTTTGCCTTGCACTTTGAGGTTATGGAGACGGCTTCTTTCCTTAAATCTCATGAACCAACCTCTGCTAGCTTCCAGCTCTTCTTCTGCAGCTTCCTCACCTCTCTCAGCCTTCATAGAATTGAAGAGAGTTTGGGCCTTGCTCTGGAGGAGGCTTTGGCTTAAGGGACTGTTGTGGCTGGTCTGATCTTCTATCCAGACCACTAAAACTTTCTCCATATCAGCAGCAATAAGGCTGTTTGGCTTTCCTATCATTTGTGTGTTCACTGGAGTAGCACTTTGAATTTCCTTCAAGACCTTTTCCTTTTCATTCACAACTTGGTGAACTGTTTGGCGCAAGAGGCCTCGCTTTCGACCTCTCTCAGCTTTGGACATGCCTTCCTCACTGAGCTTCATCATTTCTAGCTTTTGATCTAAAGTGACAGACGTGCGACTCTTCCTTTCACTTGAAGACCTAGAGGCCATTGTAGGGTTATTAATTGCCCTAATTTCAATACTGTTGTGTCTCAGGGAATCGGGAGGCCTGAGGAGAGGGAGAGAGACAGGGGAATGGCCGGTCGGTGGAGCAGCGAGAGCACACACAACATTTATTGATCAAGTTCACCATCTTATTTGGGCATGGTTCATTGTGCCCCAAAACAATTACAGTAGTAACATCAAAGATCACTGATCACAGATCACCATAACGGATATAATGATAACAAAAAGTTTGAAATATTGCGAGAATTACCAAAATGTGACACAGAGATATGAAGCAAGCATATGCAGTTGGAAAAATGGCGCTGATAGACTTGCTCAACGCAGGGTTGCCCCAAACCTTCAATTCGTAAAAAACACAATACCTGCGAAGCGCAATGAAGCGAAGCGCAATAAAATGAGGTATGCCTGTAATGTGATCAGGCACTTAGATGTTTAAGTGGTATGCATGCTCTGCCCCTGGTTAATCGTGGTCGGGAGAGAGCCAACTTGCTAAATATCTGATTCATGACTATGCTGTGCATATCTTGTAATCATACAATAAAATCTAAATCCTGTGTGAACTTCTCTCCTAGAGGTTGGGTCTAAAGTGATAGCATAGAAACAGATCAGGAACTGTTACCTTATAGCTCAGCAATTTGGTGTTTATTTTTACTCGTGTAGAAATCTTCTGTATTTTTCACTACAGCAGGAGACTAACCTGTAGGCTGACACACCTCTTTTCTTGGACTGTATCTTTATAGATTGATATTTTTTAACTACGTGTGGATTTGTTCCACTTCTCTTTTTATGTAGCCCATCAATGAAGTGTGTAGGAAGATAAAAGTAGTAATTACCTTCAATGACTTAGATTGAGAATAAATAGGTTTTCATATTGCTAGTTTCATACTGCACTGTAATTAATAGCCTTCAAGAATGCCCCCTAATGTGAAGTGCAAAACTTGAATAAGATTAGAAAAGAAACCTGTCTGCTATTCAGTCTTTGCCTCCAGTTCTGCACTTTTCCAAAACTATACAGTAGACTTGCAGTCTAGAGAGTACTTCTTGGCTGGCAATAGATAAGCCTTCAGTTTCCTGGGAGAGGACAGAGCGTAGTAAATGCTGGTTGAATAGTCACTGTGTGACTATGTGGAATCCCTTTAATGCTGACTAGATGATCTTGAGAATTTTTAAAATAATGATAAGGAGAATCTAATTTCAGTGAAGCAGGGTTCATTCATGATAAAGGGATTTCTAGAAACCAATCCATTGTATCTATAGAAATACCTAGATTTTCTAATCTTTGATGGAGAATGAGAACAGACTTTTCAGAGTTCTCAGTAAATCCCAGAGCTGATAGCGAATGCTAAACACATTGAATATGGAAGGAAAGAGGCTCTTTGGAACTTGCTGCCAGTAAAATATTCTCTAAATCACAGAGTAATATCTTCAGTAAGCTGCTTAATAATGAAAACAGTGGTCAGAGGAGTGTAGCAGTGAATGTCCTCAGAGGTAGGGAAAAAGGCTAAAATGATCTAAATTAATTTTCTAAATCTATCATCAAGTGATTATTTTCTCTGATGACAGCCCTGTTTTAGAAAATTAGAAACAAAACCAAGTATACTTATTAACAGCATTTACAAAAGGGGAAAATAAAACTTTTGTAACACTAAACAGGAGTGGAAACAATGCAGACTATGTAGGCAGCTAAGAATCTGGATAATACAAGGAAGATGAAAAGGTTCAGGAAGGTGAAAAGGTATCCTTACTGTAAAAGATAAGTCTAAGGTGAAAGTCATTTGAGAAAGCAAACAACCTGCTTAAATTTGAGCAGGATTTGGTATGAAGCCAAGTTCAGACCAAAGTATTACACTGAACCTGAACTTGTTCTTCAAACTCTGGTAAAAGTCTCATCACTTCTCCCTTACTTTTTGTGGAATGAGAAAGATAAGCAAAAGATGGAGGTGATGGGAAAGATTTGCTCCAAGATGCTTTTGGTTTTTGAGGTGAGGGGATCTTTGCTTTTTTGGGACACTCCTTCCTATAGGTAACTTGTTTTGGAATGTTTATGAATGAATTTAGGGAGTGAAAGTTAAAAATATCAATGTGAACTAAGTCACATCACACTTAGGTAAATAATGGGTGATGAAGCGCCATGAGAGAGGTATTCACAAACAGAGCTATTCAGTGCCATGCTATTATGAAACACCTTGTTTCCTATTCATAGATTCTTCTTCACTTACAAGTGATGAGCTAGACCCTCAGCTGGTGAAAATCTGTATATTTATTTAAACTTACATAGTTTAATTGGAGCCACCTCAAGTACCTCTAGCTAGCACTGTGGACACTATAATTTTTAAATTATCAAGGCCTCTGCGAACAGTGAATGACACACTGATGCATTGCATGAAAACTTAGCTTGCAAGCAACACTGCTTGAAAAAGCCAAATGTTTTCCTGTTGTATGGGAGAGGGGAGAATATAATGTAAATGTAGTTTCTTAAAATTTCTCAAGGAGCCACATGCAAGTTAGGCGCATAAGACTGCTTTTATCTAAGACAGTTTAACTTTAATGGGAGGTATGTGACTAAATACTCATGCAGCTTCACAGTCCAGCTATGTTTTCAACAGATCATGATGAGCACTTCAAACCCAGTACTGTAGAGAAGTGCTGTTAGAGGAAACTTACCTGGTAGTCCAAAAATTGAAATCAGGAATCAGTCAAATTATTTTTCACTTTCTGATGGACAAAGAATTTTTCTTTCATGAGAAAGAGTCTTTTCTTTTGAGGAATATAGGGTAAGATTTTATGATGTTTTCTTTTTGGCAGCTGTAAACTAACTTTGAACTCATCTAAATTTGGGCTGGTTTAAGGCTGACACAGCCCAGACAACAAGGCAGACAGCTTAATATGCTTTGTAGTCTTGAACACAGCATGTCCAGGGTGACAGGGTTTGGGTGTGTGCCAGGCCATCCTTCTGAGCTCCTGTCCCATTCCTTGCTCCTACCTATTCTTTTCCTCCATGGCTGCATGTGCTTGCACTGTAGATGTAAGGTCCTGTGCAAATATATAAAACCAGCTAGCTCTCAAGTACCTTTCTGAGTTGGTGAGGCAAAAAAAAAAAAAAAAAAAAAAGTTTTGTTCCATGTTTGAGCTGAGATTTCTCCCCCCCTACCTGTGATTCCAATTGTGTCCATTCCACCCTGCTTGGCTAACATTTGTGCTTTTTCAGCTGAATAAGATATTTTGCACTTGTCGTAAAGCTGTGGTATATTGTTAGTTAAATAACATAAACACCTTCATGTTTCTTGCAGGAGGAGGCTACAATTTCACATAGTAATTCTTAGTTATTATATAGGATGACTTATTAATCAGTCTCAAGAAAAGTATAATCATCTCCAGTTTCCAGGGTCACAGAGGTGCAGGGACTTGCCTTGTAGTTATGCTAGAGAAACAGTCCAGGACTTTGGACTGGCTTTCAATGCCCAGCATCCAGTAGACCACGCTAATTCTCAGTTTGGGTGTGAGAGACTGAGACTGGCGTTGCTGTGTGTGGGTGACTCACCTAACAGATACCTCTCAAAGCTGGTTGCTTGCGTGGTCCCTGAGCTCAGGGGAGACCCATTCGCTAGTGTGGGCCTGTGCAGTCCTTCTGCTTTTAGTTCTGCTGTTTTAGATGTGGGTGAGGATAACCATAGCTGGTATCTGACTAGTGCCTTCTCCCATCTTATTTATAACCCCCCTCGCTCTTTCTCTCTCTATCACCTGAATTGATACATTTTATGATTTCTTTTTTTTTCTCTTCTTTTTTTCAGGCTGAGAAAATCACCTCTGGAAGAGCTGAAAAATATACAGGTAAGTTTTTAGGATTTTTTTCACCCCTCTCTGAATCACCTTCTGGAAGACCGTGTCATTCTGCAGTGTCCATTTAGAGAGGTCACAAAGACTAGCTTCCTAACACAGGGACTTATTTGTATTGCTCAGGATCGGGCAGTGAATTTTCAGAACTCTTGAAAATTTGAGAAGGCATGTTTCAGGTTTTGCAGCAGATGAACCTGAAGCAAAAGTTCATGCATACAGTCTTTGCTTTCCATCAGGAACTCAAAATCCATCAGGAGCTCAAAAGCCCTAAAATTTGGGTGAGATTCTGGAGAAACATCTGTTGGGGGGTTTTTCATTGTAAGTTGTATAACTGAAGGCAGAGGACTGGGAGGGTCTATTTTTATTTGGCATTGCTATCACGTGTTGGCCAGCATGTGCATAGTTACATGATTGCAGGTGATCTGGATTTATGTTGCTCAGTCAGCTGTGTAAGTGAGCACAGAACTTAGATTAACCTGGGTAGGCACATGCATCTCTTTCTATCCACTGATGTGACTGATTTGATTTTTACAGAGCATATAGTTCATGCCTGAAACTTTCTTGTGGTAGATATTTTTCTCTCCATGTGCAGTTTTTCCTGGAAGAAATCTCTATTTGGTCTTAAAAAAAAAAAGGGGGGGGGGATGAACTCTTTTGTCTGCTGGGGAACAGAATACAATACTTCCCAACCCATAGTATTAATTTTTCTGGGGGGAACATACACCTACTACTCCCTCTCCTGGCCTCATAAGGGAAATATATGGAATTGTCAAAAGGGGGCATTCTTGCTTTTTCAGACAAATGAAAAATAAGTCATAAAATGAACTGTTATAGTTAGACCTGTCATTTAGATAGAACAGAAATTGCTTAAGTTGACAAAGTCTTTAGCCAAAGCAAATAGAACAGATGGAATATTAAATATCAGAAGTGGTTCACAGACTAATTTAATCTCTCCTTTTGTGCACAGAGGGTTTTTATCTGACCTAAGGTTTACCCAAAGCTTTTATTAATTAATGAAAATGCCCACTGCACAGTAACTTTCCTCCTCTAAAACCATGTGTGTGCACACACACACACACACTCACACAAACACACACATATATAAATAAAATAAACATCTAAACATCTAAATATGATAAAAGGGCAATTCTCAATATATCCATGAAAATCTCTATGTGACAAAGTCCTGTCAGCCTGGTATGAGAATGTACTACAACTGATTTTGCAGTTTGACTTGGCATATGTAGAGTTGCCTAGTTATAGTTGGGCAAACTCTGCATGTTTTATACGAGTCTTTTGAATGGACAAATCCTTATCTACAGCAAATCTAGACGTGCCTCTGGGAATGGAGAAACGACTGATGCTCTGGGTAATTCTTACTCATTGAAACAGGAACAAATCCAGGACTGACTAAGCAAATCGAGAAGGATGTTGGTTTCAAACTTCTGTGTTAAGAAATTTCAGGAAAGACAGATGTTCACTTCTGAGTATGCCTGAGCACTTATGGATTTAATATGGATTCATCATTTTCCCCATAGTTTATATACGACAGTTCTGGTTCTTCTTTCAGAGCAAATTTACACTGATGCTTTTCCAATGATTGAACCTGTTAATAAACAGGTGCTGATAAACCCTGTTTATAATCTAGGTTTACCCTGCTTCTCACAGGTCTTTGTAATATTTTTATTTCGTATTTCTTCTAGTGAAGAAAATACTAGGTATGGTCCTTACGATTAGATAAGATAGCCCCATATAGATATGGTGATTAATATGTATTGCTATTAATATTCTGGGGTGACTAGGGGAAAACAATTGTATCAAATGTATTTTTTTTTGGATCCTATCTGAAATAATAGAATTTTCTCTTGCCTAAAGACTCACTTCTTTCTCCTTCTTTGGGATTCAATTCATCTAGTTTATGCATGTAAAAATTATGACTTCCCCTGTCTGCACTAAGATTACAGAATACTTTAGTTACTATGTTCTAAAAAAACCTTGTTTTTCAGTCAGGTTTCTGTTATTTACACTTCAGAATCTGATTAAGTGCAATGCAGTGTTAGGGTGGGATAAGATGCTTCCCAAGCTAGAAGGTATAACTAGAAGACAGACTGCACAACAAACAGATTCAGGGGTCAGATCTTTTAAAGTATGCTGCTTTAGAGTAGCTGTAGAGGTGACCATAAAATAGTTGAGTAAACAAACAAACAAAAAAACCTCCTGAGTGATCTTTCACTGCTGCCAGTTACCTCCTGTAGTCTTTTATACTTAAGGAAAGTGAGTGCAAGGCACTACCAGATACTGCTAACCCACTTAAGAAATGTATGAGTAATCACTAAGCTGCAGAGAAATAGGCAGTGTTTACACTGTCAATTTTCTCATGGTAATGGCAGAAAAGCATTGGCCTGAAGCACTTGCTTCTGAGCTCCTCATATCTCTACTTAGCCAGGCTGGGAGGTTAATTTGGATTTAAATATTTGCATCAAATACTCAAGCTCGTTATGCTTTAAATTGCCAGTGTAGACGTACTCCTGTAAAGTCTTGGGCCGGGGTATTTGAAAAGGATTAAGTCAAAATGAAAAGGAGAAACAGAAAAAGGATTATAGAAAGAAGCTGAAAATATAAGGAAGGAATCTACTAAGCGTAATCCATACTTATTGTCAACTCAAAATAAAAATAAAACATGAGCAGATAAAAAAATTACAATTAATCCACCAAGCAAAGCAATGGCAACAAAATAAAAAATAGAATAGGTTAAAAAGATACTGTGGAGAGAAAACTCATAGGCCAGACAGTCAGTCCTCTTCTCTGGTTTAGTGACTGAGCTTATGTTTGTTAAGATTCTGCCTGCAAACACATTCCTCCCCTATACCTAGTGTGATCATCTTTTAGGATTACTGACTGTTGCAGAAGAAGAAGAATAGTCTTACATTTCATGGCTGTTTTGTACTTCTTTGCACCAGATGGTGTTCCTCAGGGCTGACTGCAGCAGGATGTAAAGATTGCCATTTTGTTTTGGGTCAGATGATGCCCAGGTGTGTGCTTTGAGCACAGTTTTACTCCACTGCAAATCAGTAGGTGCCCTAGGATAAATGATAATTTATTACTATGACTTTTTATTTGGGATCTATTAGTAGCAGTTCTTGGAAAACAAAATCTTGTACTGGAAAGGTGGTTGCATTTAGAATATGTTTGCTGTACTGGTATGTTTGTACAGGTAGAAAGTAAGGTATTTAGCCATAAAAAGCCATAAATCCTCTTCCCCCCGCCCCCCCACCATGAGATCAAATTATGTAATAGAATACTTGCAGACTGCCCCAAAATGATGCTTGAACAAGAATAAATGAAAGTCTCCTCTAACATGAGACTTGCTATTGCACAGTTACTTTTTGTTCTTGGCCCTCTTCCTTAGTGCTGTAACTTGCTCATCACGTTTGTTATTGACCCACATGACTAATTTAGAGTTTGATTCTGCAAGGTGCTGAGCACTCTAGCGTTGGTCATTTTAGTGCACTTAAGGATGTACTTAGGCAGTGCAGTCGGCTCCAGTGGAACGACTTGTGCACTGTACCCGTGGCCTGTAAGCTGGCCCGTAGACGCACTGGGCTCCAGGTGGCTTGAGCAGCGAGGAGCACAGGCCTGGCTGCAAACCCTCCTGGAAGTTCCCAAGTTTGTCCGTGAAATGATCCAAGAATTCTTCATTTATGGCATCATATCTCACTGTGCTTTCACAAATCTTAGCACGCTTTTCCCAAAGGTCTGTCCCATCTGTTTGTGCTCTGCCTTTAACAGTTTTCTGTGTCACTAGGAACCAGGGAAGGTTGGGGCTGTTCTTTTATCTGCTCCCTGATACCAGTTCACTGATGATTCTGCTCTGAGTATGATAGCGACTTTGAAGCAGTACAGCTGTCTTTCTGCAATTGTTTTATTGAGCTGTAGCTGGCATCTCTGAGATGGTTTGGATTGCTTGAATATGTTGTTGGCTTTAAAGTTCCTGGCTATATAGCCAGCTTATACACAGGTGTGATGTGGCCCAGAGAACCATGCAGTTTAGTTATTTCAACTTCAGATATTGAAAGAATAGGAAACTTGTGCACAGTGTTTATATAGATTCTTCTTGTACTTGCCATTGCTCGCTGGTCAAACCTAGTTCCAAAAAGGGGAGGGGGGGGGAAGGAACTTGCTGCAAGTGTAGGAGCTATCGATCAGGCCATAGACTAAGAGGATAAAGGGTCATACAAACTGCCAGGAGTAATCATCTGCAGGATAGCATGGAGTAAGTTCTACGTCTTGGAACTCTGCTTGAATTAATCATTGATAGCAATCAAAATTATTTTGGCAAGACAGTAATTACACAGCGAAAGGTCTACGTCATTCCAAACTTCTTATTACTCAAAGAGCAGGAGGAAAAAAAAAATCTAGCGATAAGGAAGCTGACTGAAAAGTAACTAAAACCCCTGCTGACTCACAGCACTGCTGAAGAGTATTATAGCAACCCTGTATTGTACAAACAGAGATCTGACTTCTGAGAGGAACAAACTTAGATCAACAAGAAATAAGGTGTCATAAATGATCTGAAGACATGCTGTTGCACCAGCCAGATCCAGTAAAATGCTACTATTAGGGGCCAAGCTTGCCCAGCACATGTTCACCTGAATGGAATTTGTGAGAGCTCAGCTTTTCACATCACTGCTCCTTTTAGTTAACTTTGTAGTGAAGTTGTCAGGCAGCAATTGTTTCTGTTTTATGTCAACATTATGCTCTGGCTAATCCAGACAAGGGACATAGCATGATACAAATAACTAGAATTCATTCAATAATATGAATGGATTATATGTTTGTCCAGTTGTGGAGAAAACTCGGTGCACAGCACTCTGCTAATGTCTTCATGTTTTAACTTTAGCTAGCAATGATTTGTTTTATGCTCCTTTTGGATCTTTTATGATAATTTTGAGGTCCAAAAAAAAAAGATTCAGAGGCTGTGTTCTCATTTACATTAATTAATGCCTCTTTGGACAATAAAAAAGATAATTCTCTCAGCAGTGTAATGGACTCTAAGAATCGGCAAAAGAAGTTTTGATACTAAATTTGAACTCAGTACAGAACTGAGCACTCAGTGCAGTACTGAGTTCAAATTTAGTATCAAAACTTTTGAGCTGTGTGAGTCAGTCTGACTGTGAGTTTTTCCATGAGCTGCTGGGCATGCTCCACTTGAAACCATACTCCTGCAGACCTTGGTCTCATTTAAAGGAGATAAAAAATCCCCAAACCCTTGAGAGGGAATGCCAGGGAGCTCTGAAGCCAGTCTTTGAGTCTGTACCTGCAATAAATATAGCGCAGAACTTCATTAGGAGAATCAAAAAAATTAGACTGATCTGTACTTTGAAATCCCCAGCTGAAACTGCTTGTCTGATATCTTAAAGAAGATAAAGGTAAGCCAAAATTTCCTGGTCAGCCCTCTACTTATCTTACAGGTGAGAACAGGATCACAGAGGATTCTTGGCATTTGGGAAAATGCAGACCTAATTCTGGAATTCTTGGCTTGGATTTTGTTTCAAGTAATAGTGCGAATAGCGTATTAAATGAAAAAATGAAGCAGGGAAGTCCTTCTGGAGTCCTTTTGAAGTAGTGGAGCAGTGGGTGGCAAGAAGGGGTAAAGCAGAGCAGAATGATAAATAATATGTTAGTCTCTGAAAGGAGAGGTGCCTTCTTATTCCAGACACTTACACTGTCAGAAAGATGTTTTACTGATTTGACTTTCTGTGTTGAAGAACACACAACAGTTACTTAGTAAGTGGTTTTATAGGGAATCTCACCCTCCCGTTACAACAAACGGAGCTCAAAGATAACATATCTTTTGTGCTTTTACACTTCTTGAATGATAACTGTGAAAAATTATCTAGTGAAGGTTAGCAAGCTCTACCTGTGGCCATTTTCTCATGACCCCTGAGCAATAAAGTTTACTATCTTGGATCATGATGCGTTGTCAAATAACAGGTTTGCCTGTCTGGCCAACAAAAAGTAATTGAGGAGTGTTATAGTTTTACAATCCATGTTTCACTGAATTTGTAGCTTTTGAGCTGTTAGACCTGAACAAAATAGGTCAGTATTGACAGAATAAGGTTGGCTCTCGTTTTTCTTTATTTTTTGACTTCTTAGTGTGTCTACCTGCTTAAAAGCAATATATAGGAAGCATATAATTTCTGGAGGTTTTGCTGTTGTCATTTCAGTCACATAGCCTGAGTTAGTATTTTTTGGTCATATGGTAGAGCATTATTTTTGTGATTGCTGTTTTAAAATCTGTACCTTGAATCCCAGATCTGCATGAATTTAAACAAACAATTTGATAGACTCCTGTAAGTGGGAACTAGGAAATTCCTGCCAGCTGGAATTGCTTAATAATGGAAGCTTTGCTGACCTTAGGTTAGCTGTCCACAAGCCATTTATCTTTGTAGGTATGGGGCCAGAATATTGAGCAGCAAAATTACTTCTCTCTTGCTCTATTTCCATTCCCTTCCTGTCAACAGTGGTCTTACTCACTGCACCCACGTCATGTCCTGATATACACAAGCGGTTGCCAAAAGACTATTCTGTTTTTAAAAGTACTCTTTTAGGCTCTAGGGCAGCAGTATCTGCACATAGATCCAGAGGGCTGAGTTCCCTGAAGCTGTTCAATACTTGCTGACTCTGTGACTAGCTTGGTGGGTTTTAGTTAGTTAACTCAGATACCTCCATCCTCAGGAAGGGTCTTATCTTGCCACTTTAAATTTGTATCTCTAATAATAATAAAGTTGTTGCAATATATAAAATCTAAGATAGAATGTATTACACCCATTATTTTTCCAGGCAAACTATGTTTAGGAAGAGGAGACAATAAAAAAAACCTGCTTTGGCTGCATAAGGAGACTTATTTGAACTCCTCTAGGGAAAGAGACTTAACAGAGGCAGCAAACACAGACAAAATGAGTGTTACTTAGAAAAAGCTTTGTATATGGTACTGTGCTACCTAGTATAGTGTGCAAGATGCTCTATTTTGAATTAAGCTTTGACCTTAGGTCCTAGGGCTTGTCTCAGAATTGTGGGTGAGGAGGGAAAGCTTAGATTATTACTTAGTGAAGTGCCACCTCTCTCTGTTTTAGAATCTTCTGAAGGAGAGATTGAGCTTGAATTGGTTTATTCAAAGCAGACTCAGTGACAAGCTTTTAATTAACAGGTGCTTGGCAGAAGAGCACCTGGAATGATAAGGAAACAAGGAAAGGAAGGTCGGGAAGGCGTGCCTTTCAAAATGAACAGGAAGAAATTGGGTGGGGGATCTTTGGTAGCTCAGGGCTTTTGTTTTAATACCTAAGGGAGCAATGCTAAACCTCTTGGGATAGCACCAAAAGCTCTGAGGGCCTAGTACGTTTCTGCAGGCACATGGGTGCCAACTTCTGAGCACCTATTTATCACAATTATTTGTGTAAGGGAGTTTAAAAGAGGACTGACATTGGGGTTTTACACGTGTATCCGTACAGCTGTGGTAACTGCAAGCAGATAGAGTTGTTGGGCGGTGGGCCTAGCTTTATGCTGTTAGTTCCAAGCCTACTTCCAGCCTTATTGTGCTCCCTGAGGAGCCGATTCATCATAGCAGTTGTGCCTGTCCTTTCTGGGTGATAACTCCCTTTTATTTTTATTTATTTATTTTTAGTCACAAACACCTAAACATGAGTTCATTAAGCACTTCTTAAGGGCTATTATTCCACCAAAGCCAAAGCAGTTGCTAGCAAATGGTTTGCAGCAGGGAAATGGGGAGATGTGTGGCCTATGAATAGCTGATCTATCCACAGGGAAGTGGTGGGCTCATGACAGTGCTTTATATGTTTGCTTGAAACACAGTTGTTGATAGTTAAGGAAGAGAAAGTGAAGCTTCGATAGTGTTATCAAGGTCTAGCTGACTTTGGAAATCCTACAGTAGGGCACACTACAGATGCAGATTTTGATCAGGGACTTACTCCTGTCCCCTTGGAGGCACTCACAATAATTGTTCATGGTTTCACAGGAAACGCCTCACCGACTGTCCTAGGCGTCCAAAGCAGGCTCATTCCCCAGTCGCTCATCCTCCAGTCGCTCGCTCATCCTCCATGCCATTTGGCCTTAGGCCTTGTGTGCAAACCCAGAGTAGAGCAGAGTCCTCTCAAGTGTGTTTTCAAGAAGTCTACTGCAGTGTCCTTCCTGTCACGTGTGTCACTGGAACTGGATGGGCATCTTTACTCTCTTTCAAGGGCATTCTGTGGCCCTGCTTCATTTTTACAGGGAACAGAAGCCCCCTTTAGGAAACAGTCTGCGATAACATGCTGGTGGCTGAAGTAAAACTAATTTTTCAGTAGCTTTCTGTAAACAGATAAGATTTCTCAAGTTGTACTAGAATTTTAGCTTTTGCAAATGGTCTTCTATGAGAAGCCTTGTATTTTTTGCACTGAAAAAATATATTTAGGAAACATTTTAGATGCATGCATTTCTTGCTGCCTAGAAAGCAAAGTCTTGCATTAGTCAAATCTATCAGCAAGGAAGACAGGGGCAGTTGGTGCTTTGATACTTAAGCGGTGGCTATCTATTTCAGGCAAAGAGTTTGGTAAATAGGCTTCACTGTAACCTGAAACAGCACAAGCACTGAAAATCATACTCTTATGTACACTGGAGAAACCAAAGAGATCAGTATTTATGCTATAGTAGTAAGAGATTCATGATCGAATACGATGGAAAAAGAGCTTTGATTTGAAGGGCTGGGTGAACTAGAAGACTCTAAGATGAAAATGGGTTTTTCAGGTTAGACATAGTCTGACTGTGGTAGCACAGCTGAGATGAGACTGGTGCTCAATATGCATAAAACAGTAGAAAAGGAGTTAAATGAGCTGTAAAAATTAGGAATGATGGAACTAGTGTGGGAACCAAATGCTTTTCCTTTGCGTGAAGTGCCTGAACTCCTTGGTACAGA
Organism: Apteryx rowi; assembly: GCF_003343035.1. Classification (NCBI taxonomy): domain Eukaryota; kingdom Metazoa; phylum Chordata; class Aves; order Apterygiformes; family Apterygidae; genus Apteryx; species Apteryx rowi. Next base: position 1,793,939 of record NW_020448419.1, on the reverse strand, counting down.
CTCTGTGTAAATATGTTAAGGGCAAATGAAGCAATTATAACATCAGAGGAATTATGAACCAAGTTCCAAAGTAAATGAAGTGCTTAAATATATGCAAGAAATGAAAATATTGTTAGCATTGGTCTTCAGCAAAGCACACATTGGAATGAAGCAGCTTTGTAAAGGAAAGCATTTGTGGGAGAAAAGTGTGTAATGGGGGAAGTTTAAGCTCATACTTTGTGCTTAAAAAATTATTTAGTGTGAAATAAATGATGATTAATTGAGTTTTTGGAAATTTGTCTTATTGTTCTAGGAGAGGATCGCTCTCTTTTTTTTTTTCCTGCTACATCGGAGATGAGGTTTGATATTAAGAAAAGGTTTTTACAGGATAATTAGGTACATTTTTTTTCCCTAGCCTTCAGTTTTCATGGAATTATTTAAAAAAAAAAAAAGCCAACTCCCCCCAAACACCCCAAAACCTAAACAAAAAAGACAAAAAAGACTAGAAGTAACCTTGAGGGACTTGCTAGCATATTGTTATGCCCTGAGGCTGAGGCAGGATCGATTTTACCTCTGTTATTTAAGGCAGAAGTTTGTCTAGCTTCCCCTTAAAAGCCACTATGATAAAGACTCCATGTGTTCCCATGTTCATCTGTTCATATGCTTAACTATTCTTTAACTATCTTTTCCTGATATGTAGGAATCTAAGACCACTATTTCTTGTCTTGTCTAGACTGAATAATTAGAGAATCTTTGCAGCAGCCATTCACTTACTGGAAGACTGTTACAATGTCTCCAAAGATGGGCTTTGCTTTGCAAAACAGCTTTGATATAGACAATAAGGTACAGCACAAATAAAAAGCGCAGTGTGGGAAACAAAGACGATCCTTGGAGCTGAATCTAAATGCCAAGGTAGAAATACCCACCCTCCTCACTTCTCAAATCTCTTCCTCCTGAAACAAAAGTCTTTCCTTCTAAGTCTCCCCCCGTGGGGCAGGAATAATTTTGTGGCTTTGCAGCACTGCTCCTATTGTTAAGGGATACAGCTTCCCCTTAATGTTTCCTTTTTTTCATGCCTTATTTTGTAGCAAGAGGCTCTTTGCTGTGGTCTGCATTGGACAGCATAAAATCCTACGTGTCTTTCATCTGCATGTTGCTGAGGGGAGGGACTAGATAAGTTGTTTCATGAACTACTCTATCAAATAGCCTGAGAGACACCTAGCCTCCCATAAGACTTTGCACATTTGAATTCTCATCTATCAAAGGAAAGTTTGATATTTTATAGGATGCCACAATTTGTGAAAATGAATGAGCTTAATTAAGCTCATGGGAAGCTCTCAGAAATGGCTAGAGATAAATATCAAATGGGGTCAACACACTGTCATGAGACTTTTGGCTTGTTACTGGATGTTTCCATCCCTTTGGGATGGCCTAGAGGGCAAGGACTTCTGAGAAGATTGGGGTCGGCCATGATTAAAGCTATATTTAGAAACTTTTTTAATTGCATACACTTCAGGCACATTAGAGCTGGCTTTTTTTTTTTTTGATGGAACAGTTTTCTGTTAGAACATGCAGTTTAGTGGAAATCGGAATGTTTCATGGGACTGTGTCAGTTTGACTATAGGTTTTGACAGGAGAAGAGAAAATAAACTCTATCAAATTTTCTGTGTTTTAGTAATATTAGAATGTGTCATCTGAACAATGCATACCTTATTAAACTGAAATATTTGACATGTTTCATGTTGAAACTCAAAACAAAATGAAAGTAATCATCCTATTCCACCGAGTTATGAATTCAAGTATGTAATATTAAATATTTTATCTACTACACCATAATTCCTTGAGACTACTGAAATGGAACACTTTAGCCATGAATTTTTTCTGCCAAAATGCCATTTCTGGAGAATGCTGTTTACTGCCTTTTTTTTCCAGAAAAAAAAAATTGGGGGGGAAAATAGAAGTTCTGGTCAGCTCTAGGGACATTTAACCCTGGCAGAGTAAAAACTAACCCCTGACATGAATCAAACCTATCAACACAAATGGTATTAGCCAGTCCTGTGAATCCAGAAAGAAAATTATGGGCCCAAGCTTAGCCACAGGCTATGTGGAAGTATTAAAAAGTACCTACTGAATACAAAACCAGCTCCGTGACCAACTCCATAGAAATCAAAGGCAGCTGCAAGAAGATACTGTAGGAGCAGTAGCACTGAATGAAATAACTTGGAAACCCAACATCAGAGAGAACCTGGCCTGGCCTGCTGCTGCTGAGGAATGGTTGGAAATCAGGAGCAGACACTGTGAGACATGAAGAAGTAACTATGGGCAAATGCAATGCTTAGAAGAGAGAAGAAAACCATATACTGTGTCCTGGACATACCATGACATTTATTATATGGATAAATCCCATCAATAAATTTCTCTTGAGTAAAAATGTCCTTGGAGTGCAGTGAGAGGCAGGCCAGCTTCTCCAAAGCATGAAAAATTAACTGCAGAGGAACATGGCAGCAGCAACTGAAGGAAAAGGGAGAAGCACCTTGGGCCTCAGAACTAGGGGACAGTATGGCTTTGCAAAGAATATGTTGGTCTGTTCCTAGCAATTCATTTAAGATTATTTTGACTAGTTTCAACAGAAGCGATACTAGAGCCTTAGTGGCAGAAATTACCTTGCCTTCATTAATAATACTAGCTTCTTGGGCTTTGGATTAAGTTTGCTGGTTGTCTGAGAGGATGCAACTGTGTTGACTTCCAAAAATAGGAGGAATCTTTTGCATCTGAATAACAGCAATTGTTGTCAAAAGTGAAATAAAAGCCCTCTTTGTATTACTGGATGCTTGAATGTTTATATACCAATGACTTGAGCCTATGCTGCCTCATTTAGAGTACCAGCTCCGGTACCATATGATATAGCCGTATATGCCATATCCTATAACTATTTTGCACTGCTGTGAAACTCCATAACTAAGTCACAAAAAACTATTTAGGTAAGTTACTCAGATGCACACTTACCTCCAAAACTTGCTGTTTGGATTTGGTGGCAGATATTTTGCCGTAGGATCTGATGGAGGCATTAGGTTTCCTGTTGGAATGCATGTGGCAAGAGCTAAATGAATCAACATGGCTAAAAAAGTGCTTTTGTTAAGAAGCTAGCACCTGTGATAACAGGTGTCTAATTCCTGTACTTACAACTTGCCTGATTTTTGTGTGCCCCTTGCCTAGGGGCACTGAGAAATGTTCATTGGGGTGACGGTATCAGCTCCCAAATTTACTGTTGCAACTTTCCAGCTTCTCCAGTGGGTTGATTTGCAACACCTGTTTATTTAAATTTATTGTCTTTTGTGGGGGGGAGAAGGGTGCTTGCTACCTGACAATTTTGCATTCACTTTAAATAGTAGAACTGCTTAGGCCCAAAAAACAAAGGACTAGTTTGTGGTTATAAAGCTGGAAAATGGTTAGAAAAGGAAGGTATAAAAATGTAACATGAAATCAGAGTGTATCTCACGTTAATCTTTTGTTTTAGCTTGTACTTGGGATTTCCTCTGAGGTATTTGTTACAGAGAGCTAAGCATCTGCGTGCCAGCGCTGCTTCTTGAGAAACATCTTTCAGAGGAGAATTCCCCACCTGGGTTTTTGATTCCTAGCTGGGCTGCTGAGTGGGTGGCTGCTTTGGAAGCATCATAGCATGTTGTAATTCTGGGCACTTTTGTTTTGTGGTCTTGCTTCTAACTGTTCGGTGTAAGGGAGCCAGCTAATGCAGTGCACCCAGCCTTACTCAGGAGTGGATCTTGCTGCATGTCTACACAATCAAAGTGTAAACAAGACCTTGCAGAGCAGCTGCTTCTGCCTCCATTCTTCCAGGAAATCAGATGCATTGCAGTTTATAAATTTAGAGTTTAATATTTTGTAAGCTACTTATCAGAAGAGGTGTTTTAGCTTTATGGGATGCTTTATCTTTCATTTTGCTTTTCTTAGCAGCATGATTGCTTTCATGGCTGTAGCTTTTTCAAGCAATTTGCCCAAGCTAACAAATATCATCAAGGATAGTTTGGTGCTCCAGAATCCCAAGATAGTTCTCTGGTCTCTAGATTACACTAGTTAGTGGGGTGATGCAAGTAATAGCACTGCAATGAAATATGCTTACCTAACAAGCTTGGTCTGCTTATTCACCATTCTTACAGCTTTTTGTCTCTGCCACAAAGAGACACCAGTCTTCTGGTGATTGCCTTTTCTGAAACGTGCTGGAAATGCAAACAGAATCCATTCTTAGAGCACAGCCCTCTGATGGCTCTCATACACGAGTCATACACATAGCCAGGTCAGCAGTGGCAGGTTGCAAACTCAGGTATTCCCATTTGCACATCTGCTTCCCCGCTCATGCTCCCCCTCTCATTGGCAGTTCCAAGCTAGCAACCTCACTTCTGCTACATTCAGGAGAGTAACAGAGCCTCTACCAATATTTCCTTTTTCTGCCCTGGTAATTATCAGTTCTTCATGCATCTTGCTGAGAAGCAGAATCAAACTTCAGACCCACCTGAGAAGAAGAGCCATACTTTGGACCCACAAGTTAAAATTCTTCAGTGGTGCTATCGAGGGATGAGGGTTTTTTTTTGTTGTTGTTGTTACATCAGCAGGCAGGACTACATTTTTTTTACTACATTTTTTGCATTAAAAATACAGAGAAAAAATGGTATAATACAATGTAATATATGTTACTGCATCCCATCTTGAGGGATGAATATGTCATTCCATATGCTGTAGCTAAACATAAATGAACTGTTATTAATGATTGCCATAATGTTTTCTAGCAGTTAGCTGGCTGTGATTCTAGGAATTTTTTTCCACTGTGTTTTGAAGGGTTAGGTTATTTAAACTTACTATCAAATAGAATCAGATCAAAGTGAGCTAATTTTTCTTAAACACTAATCATTTTAAGGCTATTGAACTAAATATAGAGGCAGTTCATTAAATCATTAAAACAGCCTGCAATAATGCTCACAAAGTCATTATAGTGCTATTCCCCAGCCAGAGAGGTGGTGTTGCCTTAAGCACAGTTTAATCAAATTAGATGGTGGGCTATGTCCTGGGGTTTCTCCTATTGATATTCATTAAAAATACATGATTTATCACTAATCTCTGTAAGGTATATCCTACTCCTCCAAATGAATTTTGTAAATGTCAGGGGGAAGAAAACAGAATAGTTTATTGTTCTAAGAATTTAAGTGTGGTGTGATCACATTTACATTTATATACAATGTAATTTAGCAATAGATAATAATTTTAATGTGCCTTTAAAATTTTTTTCCTTAGTTAAAAAGTTAACAAAAATGGAAAACCCTCAGGAATAGCCACTTTATATTTTAGTACTGTATAGGCATATGAATCAGCTTTAGAATTAATTATTTTATAGTTCATCATACGGCTTGCTTTTTTAAAAGGAAAAAAGTTAACTATTAAACTTCATGTACCCCTTTTGGTAGTTTTTTGCTATTTCTTTTTAGCTGAAATACTTTAGTGTTGTCACTCCCCTGTCCTTCCCCCCTCCTTTTATTTAATAAACATTTTCTTAAGTTTTAAATTGGCAGACAACACAGGACCAAACAGAGCAACATTCCTCTCTCTGCTGTCACCACTTCCACTTTCTTTAGTGCCGATAATTTCTTTACTTATATAGTGCCTTTAAGTCCTGAAACACTTTACAAATAGGGTATATTGATCATGTCACCAACACCTAAACATGCAACTGATTAATGGTGCCAAGTGAGTTTCTACCACACTTTAGACCAGGAAGAAACACATTTGTGATTACAGGGATAATTTAAAACCAGTGCAATCTAATTACTTAAACTGGAACTTGCCTGAATTATCCTGACTCTTGCCTTGTAAACTTAAATCGTTTTGGTATTGTTGTTGCTACTTATGAATCTCTGATAGTGCTTGGGACCTCAGTTAAACATCCTCAGTGACACCTCTGTTATTCTGAGGGTTTCTGATACGTCGGGTCACTTCTGTTGCAGAGAAGAGCCACCTAGTGAACCTTCAGTTACTGCTGCCTGCAGCGCTCTCCAGGATCCGAGTTCACTAGTTCAGTAAAAAACATTTCTGTAAGACTTCTGGGAGTGGTGGATCAAGTTCTCCACGTCCTGAAAATCTTCTGTCAAAGCTCAGAGGCTTCACCCAACACTGCTTAGCCTATGGGATTTGATGCTGAGGACACAGGTTACTAAGAAACTGTCTTTACTTGATTGTGGGGTATTAATTATATTACCACAGAGTAGCAACTTCATTGAAACTGTTTTGAATATAAAACTTAATAGTTGTGTTGTAATTACCGAGATGTTATTGTAATTGCGGAGATGTTTGTATAGTGATCCTTACACGAGGAACTTCAGATGTGGTTTTAAAACGCTGTCCCACTTGCATTTGTCAGATGTGCCAAAAGCTATTCTCAATTACGCTGAGGTAAATTTGAACAGATTGCTGTCACTGGCTGTGCTTTTGATTTACACTGGCATATCAGAAAGAAGAGCTTATTTCTACACCTTTTAGAAATGGAAAAACATTTTTCAAAGGCAAATAATTCCTCTGCTGGACATTTGTATACAGGTGGCCTCAGTTTCATGAGACTAGAACTAAATGTAACTGTGATTCCCTAACAGTTTAAGCCACTCAAGTTGATGCTGTTGGCACAGGAGTTTGTCTCATGCTAATATAAGTCACTTCAAGAAGCTAAACCAGCAGAAAAACATTCACATAGGGAGTTGAGCTCTTAAGGTGTTTCACTCTGGGATTGGATGAGTGCCAGTTCTTGGTGCAAGAAGGAGGACAGGAATGTACGATGCGGTAGGGAGAAAGGCAGGCCAGAGCAGTGCTGGGCTAGACACGCTAGGCACGCTGAAAAGGTCACAGAGCTGTAGTCCGAGTTAGAGAGCAGCAGCGCTTTTGCTCATGATCTTATTCCAGGCATGTGACCTCTTTTTCATGTTGAAGCACCAGTTCCTGGAATCATGAGGTTTTATGAAAATCTGAGCTTTTGTTTCTAACTTTCTAGCTCTTCTGGGGCTGTGGAGAAAAGCTTGAAAATGCGTCCTAAACGCAACATGGCTCCTTTGACTACGTCTTCACAATGCAGTTAACAAGGCAGAATTCAGGTAAAAAAGGCACCCCCTTTTCTTTATTGTCTGCCAGTGTCGCGCTTTTTAAACCAGGCTCCTGATATTTTTAGTGTGTAAGCTGTGATTTTTGAAATGCCCTGGGTTGGCAAAAGTGGAGTGGAAGAAGCGACCATGGAGCTAGCCGAATGGCACAAAAGCTTTGTATCACTGTAGGCACTGCTCCTGCAGGGTGCAGCGTGTGTGTGAACAGCTCTGGCTGCATGCAGCCCCAGTGGAGCTTTAGTGGAGGTCTGGCAATCAGCCCACAAGCCTTAATCCTGCAAATATACATCACACGCTTCATTTTATACTCGTGAGAAGCCCAGCCTAAATGAAATCCTATTAAATTGTTGGTCTGAAGCTAATTAAACATCTGCCTTTCAGTGACTTTTTTTTTTTTTTTAAGGAGATTACGTATAACATATAGGTAAGTACACATGTAAATATCTGCAGGATTGGTTCTACCAAATTTGAAAAAAGTGAAGATAACAGACAAAACAGCTTTGTGTTTTCTGTGATTTCCTATAATAGATCAGCATAATAAGGTGCTGAGGAAAGACGCCATCTTATTTGCCTAGTCTCACTTCTTTGCTTCAAAACTTTTTCAAAGCGAATACAAGTTACAGTAGGGCAGCTGACTATTATCCATAGACTCTTCAGCTCCAAAGCCTATAAAATAAGGGAGACTTGAACAGGATTGTGCTTAATTACTGGCAACAACTAGCTTTGCTTTTCAAAGTAATAAATGGGGGTCCTTGCAAAGTCTCTTCTTAGGTAGCTAAATGCATAATCCACCTGGGATATTGTTTTAAAATTCATTTCATCTTCAGTAATTTGATGAGAGAAAGAATTGTATTGGTCATTTCTCTTGTGTAAGAACTGTGTCGCACCTAAGGGCAAGGAACATTTATTTTCATGATTAATACCTGTGAGTTTCATGGCCTAATGAGAAAGCCCTAGATGTATTTGAAATGAAATTGCCACGTTTTCCCCCCTTCACTCAATTCATGTAAACACTTTGACTACTGACCTTCTCCATTTGTGCACAAAGATCCTATATTACCCACTGACACAATGGCAATGTTATTTGTTTGTATATGTGGTTGCCACATTGTGTTATGTGAGTAAATGAGTAATTTTAAGTGGACACCTCTGTACATTTGTGTAACTTATTATACTACTCAAAGATGAATGGCCCCAGAATTATGAAAATAAAAGTTTTTGAAATATTTCCTCTGCTTTCCTTGGCACCTAACTTGACCAAGAAATCTAGTGATAGGTTTTGTATTGCAATAGTAAAAGTCTATCAGTCTTTTCATTGCAACCTCTTATTTGTTGAAGTTCAGCAAAAAAATCCTGAAAATCCTGAAACCAAAATCCTGAAAATCCCCCCAAAAAGAAATTTGTATGTACCTAAAAGCGAATGAAAAAAAAACACCTTGGAAATGCTACAGCTAGGCATATAGTATCTCATGTAATAATTTGCCTTGAAAGTATTTTGAACGTATCATAGATGTCCTATTCTTCTCTCCTCTGCCCTCCCCTACCAAATGTAAATTCAGCATTAGTATATCTTATAATCTCTCATTGTGGTGTCCTTTGCCTTTCCCTTCTGCTGACTCTTAGCTCGCATACTATAGCTTATCTGAATTAAATTGAAGATCCTTGGGGTCAGGGGCGTGTTTTTACTTCCCAATAAAGCCCTGTATACCCGTATAGCTCTGCATAAATACTAAAACATTCATGCTTGATTTGCCAGTATGTTTTTGCATTTGTTTTATTTATTTCCTCTCTCCCCCTTCCTCAACATCATTCATTGAAAGAGTAATTTGTTGGCTCGTTGGGTGAGACATAAAGAAGTGAAGAGAATGCATGTAGGGAGTGGGGGGAGAGAATGGAGGTGGAACCCTCATTATGATATTCAGCCCAGGGAGAGGCTAGAGGACAGGTTCAGCTGTTATTAGAGCTACTAGTATCATTAAATATTTATCATAGTCATGCCCAGAAGCCCCAGTGATCAGCCAGAACTCCATTGCGATAGACAATTAAAAAATACAGAACAATAAAATGACTGCTATCTCAATTAACTGGCAGCCTAAGCAGTGCTGATTTAATGCCTGTAGTCCTGTTTTCTAGCAGGTAGTTGATTTTTTGGTTGTTGATGATTTGTATTGGCATGATGTATGCATTTATCTTTCTCTCTTCTTAACCCTCAAGGTGGTGAAGGTCATCTTCAAAACTGGTAACTGATTGTGCTTGTTCAGCAGGAATTGCTTGGGAAAGGCTTTGCAGTGCTAAAAGAGGCCCCACCTCATTCAACTCAACTAGGTGTTAGTATGATAATCTTCTTGCAACACTAGTAATGTCCAGCTACTTGGCCATTTCTGTGCACATCAAAGCATGCAGGAATACAGTTCTGCAGAGAACAAGTGTCTGTTCAAAAAGTAAGCGTCTGAATATTGCTGAGCAGCCTTGGATGGGTCTATATGGCATAGTTCAGTGCCTGTAGAGAGAGCTGAACTAACTCTAAACAAGCAACATAGCCATCAGCCATAGCTCTCTGTGTTAGTGGCACACTTCCTCAGTTGACAGGCCATGTTTGATGAGGAGCAGACTGTGACGACAGAGTTGTATTTTCACCACAGATATGTGCGTCCTGCTGTGTAATATATGTCTTTTGGGTGGACTGAAGATAGTTGGCTCCCATTTGAGGCAATTGTGTTTAAGATGGTGAGCTTGGTTAAACAAGGCAAGTGTTATGCTGGTGTAGTTACATTAGATAATGCCCTAAGATTGATGTTGTAACTAACATGAACAGGGCTTTCCCTGCTGCCACCTACTCTGAAAACGTAATTGGGCTAAATCACTCTAATGCAAGCTACTACTTAGAAGATACAGCATAATCTGTCATGGACGTTTATCAGCAGAGCTATCTCAACATAGTTATGCCACAAGAAAAACAGTTACGCCGCTATAAAAACTATGCTGGTAAAACAGTGCCCCTTGCTTTCATTTGAGATGCTGCTGTTAAAATTCATATGAAGGCTTAATTTTTCCCTATGCAAAAGAGGAAGTGCTTCAAAGACTGTGGTTGTTTATACTTATTGCATCCCAAAAGAAGGATAGAGCAGAAGAGAGAAGCAGAAGCTTTATTTTACCAGAGAAGAGGAAGTAGTAATCTTGGGAGGGTCTCTGAGGACTTTTGCATTGAGGTCAAGACCTGAGACTGGAAGTGCAGGGTAGGTTGGAGTTCCCCTCATGCCTCAGCGTATGAGACCTGCTACTTGTGACCTATCACGTAAGCATGGTCTGATGCTTGCTTTTTTTTTCTTCCAAAAGCTTCTGCAAGTAGAGTAAAGCATTCCTTTATTAGGATGACAAAAGATAAATATTTAATAAATTTATTTGTATTTTAGTTGACAAGTTGTGTAGCAGATTGATTTGGGAAAAAAAAACCCAAAGAGCGATGTTTCAGCTAATTATATGTTGATTACTTTTCAGCAGGACAAATTAGCCCCTGCTGAGTTTTGGGCTGCCCTAGCTAGACTGCTACCTTGCCTGATCTCAGTACTTGAAAGCTTACTTCATTATTTCTTCACTAGAATGTACTTGTGCCTGTGAGGGCTCCAAGATGTGACCACAGATACATATAATTTTAGTAGAGTGTCTGCCTACTGGGCAAGCATGAATCACTTCCTTTCTGTTGTATTTATCTGAGATAAAAAAATAAACATATTTAAAAAACTTTCTTATTGTATTTCTACATGGGTTATAACAGCACATAGATGTGTGTGCATACATCTGAATGCACAAACATGCAACTTTTCAACTCAAAGCTCAACTCTTTTTAAAGCATCATTTATTTGATTGGTAAATCAGATATTTCCCTATGGGTTTGATATTGCTCTGACTTTATCCTCTGGTGGATTTCGAAAGAGTATCCAGATATCCATGAGCTTATCAACTCATGTTTCTTTTGTGTTCTACTAACTAAACTGGAGCAAATATTTTATCATTTTCTGTTCATGTGTGCACGCATGGTGTGTGTGAACATATTTGCCGTTTTGGTGAGATGCATCCACAACTATGTTATGTGAATAAGAGCTTATCTGTTCAAAGCACTACTTAGGAGTGCATGATTTATTCTAATGAAATAATTGGACTCTAACAGTGATGTCTGGTTTTAGTTCTGGTCATTATCTTGTCAGTCTTGGTAGGTTTTGGCTGTTGCACTTGTTTGTTTGGTTGGGTTTTTTTGTTCCTCCTTTTCATCCATTGCTCTTTCCACCACTGATAGTTGTGAGAACGTGGGGGCTGATGTGTATCTAGATGGGAAATTTTGTACTGGGCTACTGTCAATGCCTTCACAAGGCATGTTCCCCATTCTGGGATGATTTGCCTATCACTGCTTTTTGTAACTTTGAGAGACTTCACAGAGCTTGCCAATTCAGTCTGACCTTTTGATAGGTATGGGGTATGGTGATGCTGTGGTACAGTTGAATTCTCTTCTGGGTAAACTGAAAATGTGTTTGCTGAACCTGTGCCATCTAGGACACCATACCTGCAGAAACATTTCATTGCTTTGCTTTTGATGATTATTATGGTAGTGCAAGGCTATCTATCTAGTTCTCAGAAGTCAGAGTAGTCATCTACAAAGAATGACATCATTTACGTAATTTGGTGTCAGTAGTTCCATTCCTGTTTTACTTCATGGTCTCTTGGGAGTCCTGTCTATTTTCAGAGCTTCTTTTTGTCACTTTGTTTGCACTTCCTCATATGTCTCATGTTTACTCATCATGACGTTGATATCTTCTGACATGCTTGGCCAGTGTATGTCATCTATCACTTTCCACACTCAAGCGTCTATTCTAGAATGGTATAAGAAGAGGGCTTGCTTACTTAAATGACCTTTGTAAAATGATTTGACTGCCCTTATATATGATTTCATGTCTGCTCAGTTCATCTAGTATTTGCAATGTTCTTGGGAAGCATCCCCTGAGTTATCTTCTTTGTGACTGGCCATCCTGGGAGAACGATGGACGCAAACACTTGTAAAACATTTGGTCTTGGGGAATTTGTTCTCATATTCTTTCCAATCCCAGTCTTGAAAACAGCATACAAAGCATTACATGAGCTTGTTGCAGTCTCTCTGTATTTTCTATATTTCTGTTAGTTTGAAGCTCTCGTTTAGGTACTGTATCTTCATGCTGCAGAGCTATTTCTGTCAGAAGCTAAGTATGGTCCTCTTATTCCTTTTTTACCACCTATATTTAAATGGAAGTTTGTTTGGGGGATGGAAGAAAGAAGCACTTGTACATCTAGCTAGAGTTGAGATGTGCTGGCCTGACATGGCTGCGTATGCTAGCTCTGGCTGAGCCCAAGCTGCAAGCTTCTAAAAGGTATATTTTTGTGACTTCTGGTTGCTTCTTCCACTCCTGCATTATAACTATAAGCCAGATTTTCACATTCAAACAGTACTGCAAGAGTTTCCCTTTCAGTTTGGATGGATGTTTCTTCTGACATCTTTATCGACTGTCCTACTCACAGGAAAGAGAGCCTACCTCCTGCCTCGTTGAACACTCCCTTTTCACATGGCAGTATTTGAGGTCGGTGTCCTTGTTCACCAGCTCCTTAGGAAGGCTGTGCCACATTGAATTAACAATGTCTGTATCATGTTTTTGTCCACTAGTGACATCGGTGGCTAGCATCTGAGAAACTCAAAAGAAACTGTGTCAACAAAACCTAATAACCTCTGAACCCAGCTGGATCTTTAGGTGAGGTATCCTCTGAATTGCTTTTCAGGGTCAGGCTGTAGCTCTTGGAATGGCCTGTAGCAAGGATGACCTGTGTGTGATTTTGCTGTTACTTCTAGTTTCACCTTGTTTAAGTTGGTGCTTTCTAGCAAACAGCTGAAGATATGGCTGTGCTCTGCCGCAGCTTCTGCCATGCTCTCTCCTGTGCCTATACACTAGGATATCATCAGCTGTGATGCTGACCCTTGGGAGTCCTGTTAGTTGCTTTTGCTCGTGACATTAATGTCCTTCTGTGGCAAGCTGTGTCCCACAAAGCATTCTTAGCCATCTGCATCCACCTGCTGGTGTTCACCTTGCAGTGAGGTAACTGCTTTTATTCTATAGTAACTCTTCCCTGTATCTGTCTTTGGCAACAAGTACTGAGACTGTTTGCTCCTGCCAAGTCAGGTAGTGTTTCCTGATGAATGCTTTTCAGTGGCTTTGTAAAATTTCTGTGTCTATGCAAAAGTGCAGTTTGCCTAGCTTTTCAGTAGCCTCTGTGTGGCTTAGCTAGCTTGTGGGCTCTGTGGCTTTAGCTATGATGCCTTCTTTAGCATGTGTTTTATTGCTCCCATTATTTTTCTCTACTGTGATGAGTGGAGCAGGTGCTATATTGGCTAGGTCATTCTATCTGTTTTCAGGTGTAACATGCCTGGAAGACATTCAAGCATTTCAGAAATGTCTTGGTAATCTCAAAGGGATGTCTCAGCTTTTTCTGACCCCCCCCTTTTTTTTCCCCTGTGCCTTTTTTTCCCCTGTGTGGTGATGTCTTCAAAGATGTTTGATTCCACTTACACTTGCCAAAACTTGGCTGATCTGCTCCCTAAACCTCTTACAGACCTAAATTTTGACCAGCACATGCCCTTACTGTTGGCCTAGAGAGTCATGCTCCTCCTCTCTGACTCAATGAATATTTCAGTGTGGAAGTGGAAGCTCGAGAGGAGAGGCTAGAGAACTGTCCAGAACATCAAGTAGTCTGGTGGTTAAGGTGTTTACCTGAGATACAGGGGACTGAAGTTCATGTCTCTGATCAAATAGGCAGAGCAGGAATCTGAATATCCCAGGTGAGTACCTTAACCAGTAGTTTGATTTTGAGGGTAGGGGTGGGAAGAGAGAGAAATATGGTCATGTAGTTAAAGACTGTTTTGGAATGACACAGAGGGCTAGATTCAAGAAATTACCAGCAATCTTCATCTTGCCATTTCTTAACCTTTTAAATCTTGCAGTTGGTAAACTGAAATATTAAACTCATGTAAGTTTTGGTGAATAATTTCCCATCTTTCTGAAGTAAGAAGACAACAGAAGACAGACGTTAGATCTGCCCTGTGGATATCCACCACTTGCATTAATAAAATAATTGATAGCTGCAGCAAATTGTCACCTGCAGTGCAGCACGGAATGCTTTGTTTTGTGAAAGTGTTTCGCAGGTATTTCCTGACAGTACAGGTGAGGCTTAAAGGTGTTGAAGTCCATTCCAAAGTCCAGATGGAAAGCACATGAGTGCTCCAGTGTCACCCAGGTGGTTGTAGGCACGTTACAGAGGAAGCACAGATTTAAGACAATGGACTCAACAAGGCCTTTTCTAGCTCTACATAGTGTTAGCTCGGGTGACTCTGCAGTAAGCTCCTGGAGCTGGTCTTTAAGGAGACTGTGGAGGCAAGCCAAAGTGAGGTAGAGGGAAAGAAGACATTTGAAAGAGGCTCTGCAAGGTGCAGATTGTTGAGCCTCCTTATAAAACAGTTGAAATTTGATGTTCTAGTGAGCACAAACTTTTCTGCTTCATCCCTCCAATCCTTATCCTGTTATCTTCCCATTTGCCTTCCCTTTCTCATTCTGCTCATCTGTGAGGTTCCAGTTTCTACTTCTAATGCTCTTTATCTAACCTCATTGCCCTGCAAGTACTAGTCTCATATCTCCATGCTTCCCCAGGTTCCCAACACCAAATTCTTATTCAGTTTTAGTCCAGCCATTATTCCTCTTCCATTTTGTCTTTTCTTTTGCTCCTGGCCCATGGAACATCCTTCTCATCCAGGTTTTCTCTGTACTGGCTCCCAGTCCCAATATTTCTTTCAATTGTGTGTACCAGTTTCATTTCTCTGAACCTTTGTCCAAGACTCTTTGTTCAGAAGTCCTGGTGGTATCTGTTCATCTCTGACATCCTGACAGATGTTTTGCCTTTCTTCATTGATAGTCTGGAAGTGTAGCTCAAGAACCTACTTTTTTGCAGACATCCCCACCTGAAGAAGGGATGCTGATAAGGGAGGCAGGATACAGTGACTGTTTCCTTTGTAAGAAGAGTGAATAGCATGTGTTGGCAGCCTCTCCCAGAACTAGAAAGACTTCTGTTTAAGTGTTTCACTACCAGATTTCTGGTGAGAGTATCATTCTCCAGTGGGAACACCGGGAAGAAGAGTTCTTTATGGATTTTAATCTGCAATGGGGATCTCTCAAGTCAATGGTTAAAAAATGGTGAAGACAATTGGTTTGCAATTTGAATTACTTTTCTTTATCCATGTACACTGGATTCAGTATGATAAAAAAGAGGAAGTGAATTACCATGGGCCCTAAAACTATTTTTGGGAGAGGAAAAGATTTGTCGATGTGAGTTAACATACTTTGACAACTGTTTGCCAAAGCCATTCATTACATCTGCCTCTGTATTAGAAAGGGCAAAATATTTCATTTTCCATTTCCTTTCACAAATAGAAAATTAATTGCACAGACTTGCAGAAACTGCAGATATAACTCGTTATGTATTGTTAAGGCTGCCTGTGATAAATTTATCAAGCTTAGACGAAAAGTACTCTGAAATCACAATGGATCCATCTTAATTAATGCTCTTTAACTGACAGGTACACCTGTTTGGAAATGGAAAGTAAAAACAGACAAGTTTTCCAGAAATGCAGTGATAGTGATCTCTGGTTATAGAGGAAGCTGCAAAATATAAACTATATACTTTGATTCTAGTCTTGTTAATAATTACTATCTTTCAGAAATCAAATTCAAAGTCCTGTTTTGCAAATGACTTATTGTAATGTATCTGTAAGGTGATCCTGGACTGTTATTTTCACAAGATAGTTATCTCACTGTTGACTAGTGATGTGATGAAACAGTTAATGGGTTCATCTTCACCCAATATAAAGTCCAGCTCTGCAGTACAATTGTTTATAGAAATTTCTAGCCCTAAAACTATCTTATAATTGTTATCCGTCTGTTGTCATAGTTGCTGATACAGCTTATCTCTGCTGGTGCCACGCTGTGCACTGGAGTGGTGCTGTGGAGACAGTCCTTTATGACAGTAGAAACAGGCAGAGAGTGAACAGAAAAGGGGACACAAACAGAGCATGCAGAATGCAGCAGCTAGGGGGAGAAGGTCAGGGGCAGCGTGGACAAGTTAGAGCAGTACACTGAATTGGCTTGGTAAGATGTATAACGCAATACGAAAAGATAAGGAAGAAAATGGGAATTAGTACACATGTGAATAAAGGCAGCTTGACTTGCTGATGGATACTTGATTACTGAGAAGAATTTTTGAAAAACTTGTGTTTTACTCTGGTTTCTTCAGGGTTCAGGTTGGCTCCTGACCACAGAGTCCATGGGGGAGAGAGCTGATCGAGTGGCAGGAGGAGATGCTCTCAGACTCTGAGGCCTCTTGTGGCTGCTTCCCTAGGACTGAATGGAGTCTGGGTGAAGGGAGAGGGTGGTGAGCGCCAGAGTGCCTCTGCCTGTCAACCTAAGGCGAAACACTCCCTAAAGAAAGACAGGCTTGGTATGTATTTTAAGATTTACAGTTGTTAAATTGTTGTTTAGCGTTTAAATTGTTAGCTGCAGTCTCAGCTGTTACTCAAGCACTAGAAAGGACTGGTCTGCTTTTAGAGCTACTTTTTGTTAGAGGCCTCACTCTCAGCTGTTAGGTTATAGACAGTTTTAAACTTTTGCTTTTCCTGTGTGCTTTCCAGACACCATCCTCTGCCCTACATTTCACCCTCTCCTGTACCTCTTCCTCCCACCTCTCTGAATGACTGGAGTGCTGAGATCAGCCCTTTATTTTCCCCAATGCTTTTTAGGTTTAAATTCTAACAACAAAATTAGGATTCCATTTAATACAGTTTCTTTTTTTTTTTTTTTTTGATGTGTTTGCCAAGAAAATCAATTAAACTTTCAAATAAAGGCAACCTGCAAAAGTCAGTATCAGCCTGTTTCCTTAGTAGATTCAAATAGTTCCAGAGTTTCTTGAGTTTTTCTGCTACGCTATGCACATATGAAACATTCCTCCTTCAGGCTGAGCATGTACAGGCCTCTCAGTGGTGAAGCAAGATGGAATTTGTGTGATGCACAGTAACGCATTCCAGTCACAAGTGCCGTTAACAGATAAAGTGTGTTATAGTTTTCACCAGACAAGCTTCAAATGGTTTAAACTTTAAAACACGGATGTAATTTTTCGCCAGAAATGGCCTCTGATTTACTTTGTTCCTTAGATTTTCATGGCTTTAGTAACACAGGGATCTGTCTAAATTGGAGAGTTAAACTAATTCAGCGCAGAATGCCTAGTTTTACTTTTTGTTTTGATCTGAACGCTAATGTGTAAATGTAAAACTATACTTCCTTCAGTCTGCAAAGGAACTGCCACTGATGTCAGTGGAAGGAGTTCACAAAGACTCTAATTATCTCAGTGCGCTTACTGTTCTAGTGATAATCCCATTTCCTATCTGCTTAGTGCCTTGTTACAGCACTGTTCTGTAGGAAAATATACCCTCTTTTAGGACTGCTGTGTATTTGCCTCCCTTTCTTCCGTTTCTTTCCTTTACCTGTCTTTCTTTTTCTCTTTCATTTCTTTCGCTGCAGCAGCTCCAAATCCTACCTTCTCTCTGCTATTCACCGCTTTCCTATTTCATCTGTTATAATGCTCTCAGCAGAACAGCTGATGCTGACCTTTTATGTGCCGTTGTTACGCTTTGGTGCTAACATCCCAAGGTAGGTGAGAGAGTTTTCATTTCTTGGTCATTATTTGAGATTCTAACTCAGGTAGGTTTCACTGCCTTGGTTAAAACTCTGGGCATGAACTGAAGATTCTCTTTTACAGTCAAACAAAAAAAAAGTTCAGACACCACAGAATTGGGATATGTCGTTCAGGCTCAAAAAATACACCAAGAACGAAGAATGGAGGCCCTGGCTTTGAATTTAGCACATCAGTGGTGTGTGGGCTTAGATTGATGATGTCTCAGCCTTATTATTCTCCTGCACTTCTCAGTAGTGGTCATGTTACTGCTCTTTTGATGTTATTGGTAGAAGAGCTTGATGTTTAGTCACGTGTGACTCTCACCTCTGCTAGTGCTATTTCTAGATTAGATTAGAGATTAGGTTTGTCATCTCTTTTTTATTCCATGCTTCTCCTCCTGGCTCTATGTATTTGAGTCTACTGCCTGCCTTCTTCTTTGAGATCAATTTCAAACCTCCTGCATTGAGCAAAAGACAGTCTGTGGCTGATTCTGTGTGGTCTGAGCAGATACTTCCTTTTCGTCAACAAATACACAGAACTTTCCATGATATACATCCCTGTCTGCTCCAAAATGCTCAACCATTTCCCTTTCAGCCACTCAGAAGACAGTGGAAGGTGATGGGGAAAAAAAATGTGTTTGATACATGATGAGATTAATATTTTTATGTCAGATGCTATAGAGCTGATTCCCAATATTGCTTTTCTAAATTAGCTTCCCAAATCTTTGGCATAAACCTGTGCTTACACTCAAGAATCTCATTATCTATGTTAGTTACATTCTGATAAATCTGAATACCCGTTTCTGGTGTCCAGCTTTCAAAAACTTGATTCTTCATAAAGATTTAGAAAGCAGATGAAAATGACCTGCTGGAGTAGTATGTATATCTGTGGCTTTTATTGCTTGTATCTGCAGATGAAAAATAAAGTTTTGTATTATAGGTACTAGTATTTATGAGAGAACCATACAAGAATAGGCTTATTAATAGGATAAGCATGTATCATATAATAATATGAGCTCGTATAGGCCGTGATTCAACATAGTGCATGAAAAATCTGGATAACTTTAAGCAACGTTCTGATTTCAGTTAGATCCTTATCAGTTACATGCTACTGCTTCTCCCTAAATGGATGTAACTCATATGACAGATTTCACAAAATGAATAATTCATAATTAATATGCAGAATTTTAAGAAGTAGAACAGTGCCTAGATGCTCTGTGGTCTCTGTACGTGGCATACCAAATACTTAGCGTGAACTTTTAATGACTGGCCCCTATCTCACAAAAAATGTGTATGAAATTGAAGAATATTCAGGGAAATTGTGATTGCTAATTGACTTTCTACAACATAAAACTGGTTGCTTAAGTAAAGTTTTGTTTTGTGTTTTCCAATAATTAACTCATCTCTAAGTTGTTCTCGTAGTAGGCTTGTATGCCTGTGTGCACGTGTGTGCATAAAAATATGTGAGAGGACACAAAAGTTTGAGCTAAAATTTAGTAGTAGTATTTTCAAAATAATTAAGCAGATATAAACCTTTGTGTGGAGGTGGAAATGTTTGTGCAAAAATACCCTGTTTCCACATTGTTCCTCCTCTTTCTTCATAGGAATAGCTGGAAGGGAGTAATACCCCTTAATGTAATAAAAAGCAACAGAAAGGTGCCCTCTCCTGGTTCTATCTATGCTGGCTAAAGCCAACACTGCCCCCAGCTGCTGTTCACCACCAGAGACTGCTGGCAGAGCTGTGGAGGCAGCAGGAGCATCTGTATCAACAGTTTCTAATCCACTTCAAGCAAAATTAGCCAGTTAGCTTAACCAGTTGAAGTTGAACTTACCTGGTTGATTTTGTCTGAAATGAATTA
Organism: Apteryx rowi; assembly: GCF_003343035.1. Classification (NCBI taxonomy): domain Eukaryota; kingdom Metazoa; phylum Chordata; class Aves; order Apterygiformes; family Apterygidae; genus Apteryx; species Apteryx rowi. The sequence goes on along the minus strand of NW_020448419.1, from coordinate 1,774,163 downwards.
ATAAGTGAACATCTGATCTCTTCTGCTGGCAGAAGAGTGGATGGGGAGGAACAGTTCGTAACAGTATATCCTCTGTTGAATTGTGAAGAATTTGCCTTTCAATGACCTGTCTTCACGCTGTCTTTTGTGATACAATTAAAGCAATACCTGTTGTGTGTGGACAGGGCTCAACACAGAGAAATAGGTCTGCATCAGTCATAGTCATATCTGTAGATAGAAAGATATTTCTGTACTGGACAGCTGTACTGTTAAAACAAAAACAAAACCAAATGAAGCTCACCTCGTCTCACTCTTAAAGTTAACCTTTCCTTCCCACCCCCTGCAACTAACTGGTTCAAGCTGTTTTTCAGTATGTTGTCTGAAGAGTCCCGACGTGAATCCCCTTCTCTTCTGTGGCTAGCCTTCAACAAACAACATTTACAAACAAGTTGTCTTAGCAAAAGTAGAGGGGCTCAGGAATTTCTTTCTGACATCCTGATTCTTTCCAAGTCGACCTGATACAAGATATATAGAGAACAGGGGTGGCCACTAGGCTATGAGACAATTAATACATTTTTATGGTGGGGAGAAGACAAGTCTTCTGGAAACCTTTTCCCTTCTGAAGACAGCAGGAGTGTGCAAGAAGCTTCTAATTCGGGAAATTGCCAGCCCACCATGATCTAGAGATGACCAGAATGAAGGGGTAGGTTGGCTGAAGGTTCATTTATCCCAAAGGAGAGAACAAGCTCCCTCTGCTGTTTCACAACCTGCCATGACCCACCCAGCCCTGTTTGTTTTTCTTCTGTTGCATAAAATGAGTATATTTCACACTGAACTGTATTGTGAACTGAGTTCAAAGCAACTATATTCGATGGCATTAATTATCTGTGAAGTGTTCTATTTTCTGTTCCACTGTTAAAGCTCACAGTAATGCCAGCAATGCCAGAGAGTTACTTCTCGTTCATTTTGGAGCGACTACCTCTTTTCTCAGGCGGGAAACAAAAGCTTTTGGTACAGAACATGTTTCTTGGAACCTCAACCCTATAAATAACTATTCTACAGAGCACCTAAAATACACCAAAATACAAAGTCTAGTATGAGCCATGGAGGAAGTTTATGCAGAGTTACTTATTAATTTGACATTTGCGTCATTGCTCAATGTGCTTCTTTGCTGTATAGTATCAGTGGAGAAGCCGCACATTTATAAGTGTGATGTGACTGCAGATTCTTAACACTGCTGTCTTCACAGCAGGACCACAGTTGTATTTCTGAACCTGGGTTCATGGAGGAATTTAACCTTTCTAGGCAGATACTTCCACTGAAATTATAGCAAAAGATGGAATAAAACACAGTATTAATAGGCTGGACAGAAAATATATATTTTTTAAATTAAAAATATATCTATATTAGCATGTAGCAGCCACGAGGATAAACGAAGTTTTGTTCCAGTTGATGAATACGGCAGTGTCCTGTTGTGGAGAGAGGTGGTGACCACACTTCTCTCAGCCTTTTGGGCTAGCCTCCTTCAGGTCAGAATCCATCTTCAAAATGCTTCCTGCCTTCCAGTCCCCTCTGAAGTCTCCTTTGCCTTCCCGTTAGTTATTCTTCGTGAAGTTCTCCTCCAAACTTCAGAAAAACCCAGAGGAAGTTGGCAATCTGCAGGTATTTGAGGAAAGTTGAAATCATGACTTTGCAATCTATTTTTGAGAAACTCATTTTTAAGGATTTATTCTTTCCTACTGCATGTAGCTGGAATTCAATCCAGTACACATAAATGATATACAAGCAATAGAGAAAAGCTTGTACTCAGAAGATGTGTGCGTTTTCCTTTTTTATTTTTTCTTTTAAAAATAGCTGCAATAACTGAGATTTTTAAAAGCAATTCTACCATTTTGGGATCACCTCTGTTTTTTTAGTGTCCAGAAGCATTTGTCTTAAAAAGCTTAATTTTTCATAAGGTAGATGGTCAGCACAGATTTGTGTTTCTTCCCTCAAAAAATGAGCCATTCTAAATAGCTTACTGCTATTGAAAATTCTGGTTTACCTACTTTTTCTAAAGAAAAGATTGATTGTACCTAACTAGTCAATACTATATGCATAATCAGCTAATTAGTTTCTTGTGGATATCTTAAAAGCAATGAGTCCCATGGTACATGGTGGAGAGAGCAGGGCCTAGCAGATCAGTTCATGGAGGGGGCGAAGGTGAGGAGAGGACCTCCTGGGCATGGGGCTCTTTGTATGCAATGCTGACAACGGCTCAGTAGCAGAACTGCGGCTGCGGGGCTGTATGGTAAGAGACGAGAATGAGTAAGTGGGGAGGGGAAGCTGGAAGCTGCAAGCAAGATGATGGAAAATGATGTGAGGAAACTCTAGGGGATGTTAGAGGAATTCAAAGTGTAGAGTGGAGACAAGGACAAAAGGCAAGGAACATTACCTTAGCGATGTGCATGGGGTGGAAAAGATCGAGAAGAGCCTGGAGGGAAAGGGTGGGCAGGAAAAGGGTTGTGGTGACCTACTGCCTGGCAATGGGTGATGAATGCTTTATCCTGTAATTACTCTGCCTGTTTCTCCATCTTTAGGACACAAAAATAACACCTAATTCACACAGATGTTGTGAAAATTTAATTTTCCAAATGACAAGAACATAGGAATGTCTCTACAATGTCAAACCAAATCCCCGTCTAACTCAGTGCTTTGTTTCCAAGAGTGACCTGTAGTGGATGCACAAGGAAAAACGTGTAAAAGAGGGCAAGCACAGAGTGATGCTGTCTGGACAATAATCTCCTGCCTTCCGCAGTTTGTAGATAGGAATTTTCTGAGTGTGAGGTTGCATCCAAAATCCATTGCGTGATAGCCTAAAATGGCCCTTTCTCTTATTGATGTATTTGTTTTAAGATATCTTCTATACTTGAGCATCCAAATTTTCCTGTTTGGTTAGATGTTGTGTGCCGTGCATTCTAGGGGACTTAGGAACCTAAATTCCATTTTCAAAAGTGATGTAAGATACCAAATCTTTTGAGAGTCATTGGCTACTGTTGATAGTGGAAGTTGAGTTCTGAAGTGATTTTGGAAAAATGTTGCCAGCGTCTGCGTAGGGCTTTGGAAATGAAGGTGGGGACTCAATCTAAGGACTGTTAAGCATTTGCAAATGGACAGTGGAAATGAGAGATTTTTAATTTACAAGAGTTCTCCAGGACTTAAGTAAAGGATTTGGCATGTGATGCTAAAGAGAGAGAACTGAAATAAGATGGGTAACTTTTCACCTTCCCTGATGCAGGAGGTGTTTGTAAACGCCACCTTGTAAAGAGAAAGAAATAGAGCAGTGGTGGCAACACCGAGCTTTTGTATCAAAATCTGACTGCAAAAAGCCTTTAACCCAGAAAAAATTTAGTCCTGCTATCTCGAGTAGAGCAGCAATGACATGGAGGTCACCATCTGATGAAAGAAGTGACAGAACTGGCCTGGAAGCTGCCCGGGAAATCAGAACCTGCCTAATTCCAAAGAAAAACTCCCTAACTCATCTGCCCTGCCTGGCAGCCTTTTTCTGCTGCAGAAGACAACCAATGGACAACCTTAGTGGGTATAATAGGTATCAGATGGTCTCTCCAGCAACTTGCAGCCCGAGCATACTTTCTTCAGTCTTTCCTATTGTCATTGTCACCAGTAGCAGATGCCTCTGAAATGCTTAGGTGTTGGAGTACTTTTGTACTGGTTAGATAAAGCTAAGAAAATTGAAACCTGTATCCTCCATGATTGGTGTAGAACAGCATGGCATTGTGAAAGATTATTATATATCAGCTAAAACTCTGGCCTGCTGCATCTCTACCTTCACTATAAGCAGAAACTTTTGTTTCTTTACCTTGTCAGAAGATTGGGGGATGGGGTGGGGGAGGTCCCCACTGTTCCCCTTTTCTACTGACGTCTCTCCTAGCACTTTCTAAAAGTAGCAGTGAAATCTGTCCAGGTCCCTCAGCTTCTCCTGGGGGGGTGGTGTGTGGAGAGAGGTGAAAGTGTCTAGCACAAATACATAATTTTCTTTTCACTTCATTGTTCCCTCTCCATCTGACATGGCAGGTGTACTGAGCAGGAATGGTGTGCAAATCGATCCCGAGGCAATCAATGGCACGGCAGCTGGCCAGAGCTGAACACCAATGCGTTGATCGCCTCCAAATCAATTCACACACTGCTCTGGCTCAGGTTACCTGCCATTTCAGAAGAAGGAGGGATGGGGAAGTGAGAAGCAAATTGCACAAAAAGTATTCTGGGACCTCTCTAAATAGGCCATTTACTAGCAACCCTTCCTATCTTGTATGTGCGTTTATACTGTACTAGAGATGTAAGTATGTGATAAGGTTACAATGTAATGCCTTGTTCAAGGACTTGGAGGCTGCTCAAAGGAAACAGAGCCTTGGAGAATGACTGGCAAATTGTGTGGAAGAGATGGAGCAGTCCTGATTCTTCACTGTTTTCCACCTTATGTATTATCTATTTAAACTTGTCAAATATTGCTGCTTGGGTTTGTGCAGGTTTAAATAATCATGCAAGGCATTGTGCCATGGGGAACTGTGTCTCCTAATTTCTGAACACTCCTCAAGGTGAACGGTTTTTGTTTTGCTTTAATAAGCCTGAAGTTGTGCGTGTCGAAAGTGCCTTTTGTACAAAGATCTCAATTTACTTGGCAAACTTCCATGAATTAAGTCTCCCTGCTTCGCTGTCAAGGAGTGAGGTACTGTTATCTCCATTAACAGTAAGTGAGCCAAAAATAAATGCCTAGTCTCCTTGTTTTGCTATTACTTCATTTCTCTCCCTTCTTCAGAGGGATTGTTGCACTTAATTTAGAGTGTAGATCACTGGGGCCAGAGGTGGTTCTGGCCCAAATAGAACAGGGAGGGCGCTTCATCCTCATGCCAATGCAAGGACCTCTTCCTTTTTTCTTCTCCTGAAACTGGTTGGCTGTGACCCAGTTCAGTGCTGTCCTTAGGGATTCCCTCATCCGTGCCACAGTTGCCATGGTCCCTAGGGAAGCAGCCAGCAAATAACTGAGGCACAGGACCACCCAGCAACCCCCTCTCCCTGCCTTTCCCTGACATGAGTGTGCCTGACTGTGCCTCTTGCCAGGGTCTCTTGGATGGGAGCACAGATGCAGGTGCACAGAGGACAGCCCCGCAGAGAGCCCTCTCTATTGCAAAGGGAACCATGCATCCGCTTCTTTGGCTTCATGCATGTAGCCATGGTACATGTCAATCAGGAAAAAAATCTGCAGCAGACTGGGTGAATTGCTTAAAGCAATGCTGAAAGGCAATGGCAGATCTGAGAAAAGAACTGAATTTCATATACTCTGGCTTATGCTTTTTGTTCTTCTTATAATAACACCAATGCTATATGATTAAATATACTCAAAGAGAGTCGTGATACGGCCTGTGTGTGTGTCCTCTTAGTAGTTCAGGGCACCATGAGGCCTTAAGGGGCAGAGGAGCTACATTCCTTATGCAGCTTTTAAGATTACAGCATGCTCAGAACAGCTACAGCCGTGTCAATAAGGAAGAACTAACATTCATTTACTTTGTTTATTACTGATTAATTTGAGGCATGCTGATGTGCTTGTCTATTTTCAGTAGTCCAGTTGCAGCTAATCATAAGAAGAAGTAAATATTGGTCACTGCCTTAGGAACATGCTGGATCACAAGCAATTTGTGGAAGAAACTGTCTTTTTGCTCAGCACCTGATGCGATGGGGCCTTATTCCTGACTGAGGAACAAGAGTTCAAAGGTTGCCTGTCGTATGTCCTTTCCCTCTCCAAGGTAAAGCTAGCAGGTGGAGCCAGGCAGGTGACTGTATGGCAGTACCTCATACTGAGCTGTTGCAAATTACATGTATTCACTTAATGCAACAGGAGAGGTTCAGGAAGAATTATGAACAGGTAGCCTAAGCACAACATTTCTTGCTGTTCTTCTAGAGAGTGGCATATTCTGTTGCTTTCTGGAAGTTCTATGAGAACACAAGGTTTTGTGTCTGTGACCCAGAGTATGCATTTTTTTAATTGCATCTGGGTTTTTTTTTTCCGTGTACCCGTAAAGATTTACGGCTGTAAACTGGCCATGTACTTAAGGCAGGCATCCCTTTGAAATGATAGGCTTGAATTGATAGTATTTCTTCTTCAGAAATACTGCGTGGATAGTTTCAAAGTTTGTGGCTATCAAAGAGATTTGCAAGAGTCTAAATATTGTTCTTGCACCATGGGTAGGAATGGTGCCTGGGCCATGGTGTTGAAGGTAAGAAGAACAAGCAGGATAACGGAGTGCTTTGCTGATCTGACACTCGTGATGCTGCTTGTCATCTGTAACCGACATCTCTAAATCCCAGATGGATGGATCTTGCCTACTCAACATGGATGCTAGCTGGATTGCTCAAAGGATTAGTGATGGGCTGTTGAGCTTTCAGAGCCCTCAATAACTTTCTTTTTTCTCTTCCTCTTCTTTTCTTTCCCTTTTCATTTCCTTTTCCTTTTCTTTCCTTCTTACATGAGAGAATCCTATCTGTTGTGATTGTGTCTCTGGGGTGGCTGGCAGAACCTGGAGAGGACTACCAGGGTGATGCCAAATCATCAGGGAGTTGCAGGCCAGATTTAATGAGCTCGCTATAGGCAAGAAAAGCATATGATGTTGCGGGGAAAAAAAGCAGTGTCATTTAGGCAAAACAGGCACAGTATTTTTCTGGTGTTTTTTCCTATATTGGCTTTGCAACACATAGCTTTGTAGAATAGAATTCTAAAATATGTGAAGCCTCTCTTGAACTTGAGCCCGTCAGTTCTGGGTTTTGCTGGGCTCAGAAGGTCTCTGTTGGGTGTATTTTCCATCTCTAGGATGCTGGGGTAGAAAATAATAAGACCTAATGATTGCTATCTTCTGATCATACCATTAAGCCCTCAAAGCCATTCCTCTGTCAAGCTGTTGCTTGAAAGCAAAAGCAGAGATTAGGGCTATTTTCTTGTTCTGGAGGACAGGATCTATTTCTTTTCTCTCAAACGTAGTTCCTCTGCTGTCCCACCAACATCCTTAGCTCTGACCCAGAAAGATGGCTGTACTCTTTTGTATCTCTTCTGTGGCCTAATGGAGCCTTTCATTCTGCAGGCCTGTAGTGATCAGTTGGGGGAGAGAGGCAGGGAAGAAATGGAAGGAGAAAGGGGAAAAAAAAGCCTGGTAAACTTATAACGTTCAATTCTGACTTCGGCCTCTAATTTCTCCAACTGGGAGCTGGTCCTTGAACCCCCATAGGGGACCTCTGTAGCTCCTGTATTCTCTCATTATTTCCCCCCCGGGCCTCTCAGCTTAAATTGCCACATTTCGTTCTTCTCGATCAATTTGAGCACTGACACAAAATGGAAATGCAATGCCACCTGACCCAGATGACCGATAATGACTGGGAAGATTGTACATTCATGCCCAAAACCAGACTTACGAGATGCAAGGAAATAAAACTTAACCTGCCACAATCCCAATTATTTCTCCCTCTAGTAATCTTATAACCTGGCATGGGAGGAAATGCTGATAACTTTAATAATCTTGCACAACACATGCAAAGCCTCCTGTGTGCTGAAATATGAGGACTCTGCTAGGAGAAACTCAGACGGATTAGGAAGTGCATTTGCGTGGACTTTATGCAGGACCCTTTTACAAGTGTTAGGGGCCTGTAGGTAGGCAAGAACTGTGGACTATTGCGCCGTGGAATACGTGCCCCAATTCTGCACCCGCTCCTCAGGGAAAGGCCAGAGCGGGATGGAGGCAGGCAAAACAAGATAAAAACAAAGCAGTGTTGACACAGTGTCTCAGTTCTGTTAGAGCCCTACAAGAGCAGAAAAGGAGGTAGTGGAAAACCTTTCCTTTGCGGCAGGATTTACAGCTTTGGAGAACTTTGAGCTTGTCCTTCTGCCGCATACAGTTCTCAGCCCAAAGTCATGCATCCGAGAGGACAATTCCTCAGTGGTACGAGCGGTACGTAAGCGTCCCCTGCTCGGGCGGATGCCCCGTTTGGTGCCGATCCCCGGAGCCCGGAGCTCTGCCTCAGCAGCTGAGCAGACGCAGGCCCGCGTCCCAACCTTCCCCGGCCCGGAGCGGCACGCGGCGGCGGCGCCGGGACGGAGCCCGCGGCAGCGGCGTCTTGCGCCGAGGCGCTTCGGGCGCCCC
>NW_020448419.1:1748849-1765772 GCF_003343035.1 Apteryx rowi | reverse complement strand
CGCCGGGGAGAGGGGCTGGCGGCGGCGGCGGCGGCGGCGATTTCCCCGTGATTCCTGTCGAGCGCTGGCAGCCCGCTGGTTGCGGTGCTGAACGCTCGCGCCGGGGGAAGAGCCCGAGGGGGACGGCATTTTTCCGAGAGCAAACGAGCGCGATGCCTTCGGGCGGGAGCCCATCAGCTGCTCCGCCAGGCTGGAGCGGCCCGGGGCGGGAGATCACCCGTACCTTCATCCCCCCCTTTGATCCCAGCCGGTATGTAAAAGAATCACAATTACACTCAGACGGCACCTTTTACCCCACAGCGTCCAAATTCAAATACAAACCAGAAGATCAGCTTCTTCCTTGTTCTTTTTTCCACTTCCTTTTCCCCCCCCTCTTTTTTAAGATCCTACAAAAAGTTACGGAGTGGGCTCCCTGGCCCTTTCCTGGTCTTTCCTTTGCGCTCTCCCTTTTGTCGGTTGTATGGGCTGCAGTCCCCTGGGTGGCAGCCCTGGCTACTCATTCATCATCATAACAACCGTTTAGTGTAAAATTAACAACAACTTAACTACTACAGCAATAAACATGGTCCTGCATTACCACAGATTGATGAGGATTACTCAGTTACAATCAGCTGGGGCACAGACAGGAGGGAAGACAGGCTGCCGAATCAATAGCTTTCCCCAAGTTTAAAACTTGACCTCCTCCGTTTAGTACCGCTGGTACTCGGGGGTTTGTCGTGGGTGGCTTGGGAGGAGGGAAGAGGAGGGAGGGGAATTCCCTGCCTCCCTCCCCCCCACCCCGTAAAGCTGGCACAAGTGTTTGCTTTGTGGGGAGAAGAGGACAAAGTCTGCTTCTCGGCGTGCGTAGCTGTTCGCACACCTGATTTCTTCAGTTTGTATTTTGAAAACGGGCTGGTTGGTTGGTTATCTAAATACATTTTCCCTTTCATTCCTTCACTATTTAAATATAGTGCTTAACCTTCTAAACTGCAGAAGCGGGCATCTGACGATCGACCCCAAAACAACGCTGCATGAGAAAGGGAAAGGATACGAGGCAAATTGGTCTACATCCCAGCCAATACAACTGGTTTCGTATCTGCCTCTCATTTCCCATGTAAACTCCGAAGGGCTCATCACAAGAAACAAAGGGCAAGGGGAAAATAGTTAAGTACACCTAGAGCTGCAACCAAACAAAAGAAGAAAGAGACTAAACAAACCCAAGGTTTTCTATTTCTCCCTGAGCCAAGTAATCCCTTTGATTACATCTAATACCTGCCAAAACCCAGATGGTATGCCCACCCATCTCACAGTGTGATAATGCCACATTGTGAAATCTACCCATTAATATTAATTGTCAGCTAGAGAATCTGTCTGAACTACTAAAGCTTGAGGTTGCCTTGAGAAAGCAGGACATGATTTAGCAGGGATTTTAAGATAATTCTTATTCTTTCATTCTCTATCTCACATACGAAGAATGTTAAATAATAGCCTTAAAATGTTATTCGAATTTCTGCAGATGTCTGCCTCTTACAATCCTGGTCTTAAACCACTGTACATTAGGGTCTCTACCTGCTGACCAAAATATTACCTTAAATTGCTCTGGGTGTGATGGCTCCAAGTAGGTCCACAGTACACCACTGAATGAATCCTGACTCCCTCCTCAAGTCAGATATGCCCTATCATGCACGTGTGTCTTTTTTTTCTTTTCTTTGCATCACTTCCTGAACACCCGTTCAATAATGGACTTGGTAATCCATGAAATGTATTAGAGAAACTCATTTTTTCAATTTATTATGCATGTTGCCAACTCAGTGGTTGAAGAGGGTGGGGAAGGAGAGGGAAAAAGAAATGCAGAAAAAAAGTGATAGTAACCATGGAGCTGCCCTGTCTGAGAGGTTTTGAGGAAATACAGCTGGGGTTGAGACAAGAAGGTCTCTGTACCCTCTGAAAAGAGAGAGAGGGACGGAGAGAGAGAGAGAGAGAGAAGTGTGAGCGAGAGGAGGTACAGTAAATATATATCAGCATGCATCATGATAGCTCTTGCTGGCTCGTTTCAGAATAATTGTCATTATTACCTGTAATAATACCTGGCTCCTGTATTTCATCCATAGACCTCAAAAACATTTTTAGACTGATAGTGGTTCTGCTGACATGCAAAAGGTAACTCTAAGGATCCTGTTCTGCGGCCCGGACACAGCCCCGCAGAGGGAGGTTCTGATCTCAGGCACCACTCCCTCTGTCCCAGACCATAGTGATACATTTTGATGCATGCTATACTCAAAATGGGAGCAGCTCATGGCCTGTCACTAGATGTCACCCATTATACCTGGGTCGGGGTCAAGCTCTAAATATTGGACTTTAAGGCCTTATATATGCTTGTGTTTCAATGCCTCGTCAAGCTGCTTTGTTACAAATCTCTACACTGTAGATGCTATATATACCAGTTATTTGGATGTAACCTGGCTCTTCTGGGATAGAGTAAAAAACCTATGCAAACAAGGCTGAAGCAAACCTACTGAAGCCTGGAAATTCAGGTTCCAAGTCTGCTATTCCATACTTACCTCATTCCTTTGCATCTGGCTATTCTGTAGCAATTTAGGTAATAAGGGCTCTTTGAAATGGGAACAGTCTGACGTATAAGTATATGAATACGTAAACCGTATTTATGTTATCAGGTGTTCATATCGGTATAGGTATGCATGAGGACGTTTCCTTCTTTATCACTTTTCTTCTCACCAAAAACGCTTGTGGCTCGTCTCCTTGGAGCAGGACATGTGCCTCTTTCAGAACCTCTCCAGTAGAGCTTTTTGGTCACTATTAACAGTGGCATTCCCACCCTGGGAGGGACAAACTGCACTTACCCCCATACCACCCAGAAAACACATCAGCCAGGGCTTCACAGAATGCTTGAAAATCCATATTACTTTCCCAAGAAGCTGCAACCACTCCCACCACCAATTCTTGTGTCACTAGCAGCATGAGCCTGCTCTCAGTTACTTTCGAATCCTCTCTCTGACATCAGCTGAGTGACACCAGGGAGAAAGAGATGTGAAAGATAAAGTGGAACAGAGGACTCTCTTCCTGCCACCACTAGAAGCCAATGGCAAAAGTCCTACTGACTTCAGCAACGCTAATGTTGTTAGGAGTGGTCTATACTGAATTCACTGTTGTCTGCAGCTCAAGTAGACTTATCTTGACTTACAAACGTGTGTGCACATGCGTGGTGGGGGGAGATGTACAGTTCTGGGCAGTTGAAAGTTTAATCAAAAGGCCCCCTTTCCCGCCTGTTATTTTGGGGCCCAGCCTCCCGAGGGTCAGCCCGATGACATTTCATGCTGCTTCTAATCAATTTTGTACCAGGAAGCAGTGTGAGAGCTGACTAGCAGAGTGCGGAGTGGCATGGAGCTCAGCACTGGGAACAGAGCTGGAAAAATATGTTGGGGATTTTGGGGCATAAACAAATGTTTCCTAATCCGGACTGCAACTCCGTCAGGCATGTACTGACAAGTAAATGTCGACTGGAGCTGAAAACCAGCAGGTTCAACTACAGTGTAACCTGTAAATCCACATCTTGACAGGCATGTTGTAGTACGCAGAGCTATAGTCGCTGTGAAAAGAGGTAACACAGGAATCAGATCATGAAATCAAGTAGTGTGATTATCACTGTTTTCTTACTTTGTACAACCAAAGGAAGTAGGTAGTAGTTTGTACTCATTATTTCCTATATGACCGTTTAGATCAGCCTTGATTTTTTTGGAGTCTGCAGCACTGGAGGATTAAATGACTTTGAAGACAGAGACCTTCCCTCCTGGCCCGTTTCTCCTGCATATCTTTTCCTTCCTGTGATTGTCTCTGCCGTGGCTGGGCCTGGCTGTGCTTGCACAGATAGGTAGTCACCCCTTGGAGCATTGTGCCTCGCTCCACAGATCTTATAAAGAGCTGCATGGGAACCACAAAGAAGAAGAGGAAGAACTAAGAGGAGCTGGGATCTGAGCTGGAGCAAGACTTCTCAGCAGGGTAGACAAGATTGAATTTTGCTGCCTCAACCATGAGATCTTGGGACCAGGCTTGGTGACCTTGGATCTGTCAGGAGGTTAGAGGGTGGGAAAGACTGCTGCTGTCAGAAGGCAGCTCCTTTTCCACCCTGGGCTGCAGCAGCCATCCCATCTATTCACTGGTGGCAACAGCAGCAACAACCCCGACTTTGGGGGAACTTGACACTGGCCCTGACAGTTTGTTTTTGTAGTAAACTGCTGGCCCTGACCCTCGAAATACAGGAATCTCTATTATCTGAAAATCCCTTAAAATATTGAGAAGATTCTGCAGGAAATGGACTTGAGCTTGGTGCTCACATTCGGTAGCGTGCCTTTGGCAACGTGAAACTTCCCATTATGGGGATTTCTAGCACATTCACAGGCAGACACTCCAAACAGCACAGCTACGTGGGCTGTACTGACCTCTGCATTTCAAGCAGCTTATCCCTGCACAGGTCTCAAATGAACCTACAGGTCTGCAAGCAAAAGAAACTCCATTAAGAGAACAGTATGTAGTTTCCATTCCATGCAGCTGTAACGTCCTGTGGTTAGGGCTGGTGCTTGTGACCGACGGCTGTTGCTTTCTGAGGACAGGTTTCTTGAGCACAGATGAAACACTGACTGTATCAGCAGTGAGTGATCTGCAGGATGCTAAATTACTGTCTTGATCCCAAGCTCATTTCTGGGGTAAGGAACGAGCCTCTTGGAAAGTGAATAGTGAGCAGTTTGGACCGGTGCTCACCACGTTGCATCTATTTTGAAAATAAACTGTTTAGCCTGCCATGGAAGGGGTACAGTATTTTAAGTTATTTCCTATTTTAGCATATCAGTGCTACCCTTAATATCATAATATCTGAAGAATTTTATCATTGCAGCCCACCCTGGGGATAGGGCAGTTCTTTAGCAGCATGAAGAGTAGAGTTCTGATTTTTTTTTTTTTGGTTTAAGGAGTTAGTGATCTGTCTGCTTCGCTCCTCTTGCAGAGCAAAGCTCGGAGAAAGCATCATGTTCCAGCATTTCAGCTGCTCCAGTGCCAAGGATTAGCCCAAACTTAACCTTCATCAGCAGTTTGATCTAATGGTGTGGTTCTGTAGCTGATCTAAATCAGCGCTGCACTGGTTTGCTCTCCTCCGCCCGCAGCTGTGTGCTCTTGTTGTGTGCTGCTGCTGCTGCTGCTGCTGCTGCTGCTGCTGCTGCTGCTGCTCACCTCACCCGCCAGTTGCTCGATTCAGCTTGCTAAACCAGCAGAAAACTGTCTCAGCAAATGTAGCAAACGCTTTTTGTTGGCTTAGAGAACTGAATCAGGTCAGCAAGGGGTGCGTGCTAAACCTGGTATGAAGGCATCTCTTGTGGGGACAGGTGGGATTCCACAAGGTGGATGAGCCACCCTAATAGCTCACCACTGCCACTAGCCCTGTTCCTGTACCCCTTCACTGCTCCAAATTGCATGGTCCACCACGATGGACGGTGGTCAGCTGCTGGCTGGACTTGGCTGTCCCCTGCAGTCACGGTTCTCCATATGGTGATTCCCAGGAGATGCCCTGTCATGGGCCTCGGTGACTTGCCCAAGATTACAAAGAAAGAGAGCGGCAGCGCCAGAATTGCAAACTCACCCCAGTCTAACAAAACCTCCTTTCCTTTCTTGTAGTTTGAACAGAAGTTTAATTTTGATTAGCAAAAGGCGAAAAGGAAATCCAATTTACCTTAGAATAAAGGTATTTGGAAGGCAACATCCTGGAATAAGATCTTTTTTCCCAGGCACCTTTTGTTCGGGTTAAGGTACAACAGTAAACCAGAAGACGCAGGGGCAGAGTTGCAGCTGGTGAGGAGCGGTGTAGTTCCCCTGAACTTCCACTGGGCTCCTCTGCTGTTACAGGCAACGGAGGTGCCAGAGAAATGCTTCCAGTCTCAACTCTGCTGATTTCCAGTTGAGCTTCCAAGCCTGTAGATTTGGTATTGTTTCTGTTCAAAAGCCTATATTACACAAACTGACAAGCGACATGTGGGTTACGCTGTTCTTGGTCTCATTTTAAATAAAAATCCTAAAATAGTAAAAACATCTCAGAAGAAAAGATGCTTCTAAGATATTGCAAATCCTGTAACACGACACAGTTCTGTTTCCTAGGCTGAAGGGATGATAGGTTATGGGTGATACTGAAGCTTAGAATTATACAATGACTGTTGTGCTCAGTGCCCTCTGGTTGAATCAGGTTTCTTTTCCTGTTCATATTTATTTTACGCTTAAGTGAAACAAGACCTTAGTTTTATATATTTTATATATATAAAAATATTTCTGTTTTTTCAAACGTTCATGAAAAATGTGACAAGATATCCACTAAGGTCACAAATACAAGCATAAATAGCTGCAATTTAACATTAGTAGTTAGCAAACAAGATACCCTCGAGGTAAGAAGGCTGATAAAAAGGGGGCAGTGATGTATTAAAGATGCATTATTTGGGGTCTGTGGATATAATTTAGGCTTCACAACAAGGTCAGACTGATTTAATTCTCTCTGCAAAGGTCAGTCCGAGGCCTGGCTTTACTAACCTCTGTGCTCCCCATCTGTCTGCACTTGAAGCCAGACACTTTCAATAGGTGATTGTGTGTTCATGACTGGATACAAACAAATTGAAATTATCTCCAGGTCTAGGCCTCCTAAAGTGTTTACTTGGAGTCACTGCTGCCTCTGGAGTATCCGTTACCTATGGGACTTTACTCTGGGCTGGTGCTTTGAAGTGCTGGTTAGAACATTCAATATTAGTGATTTCCTAATGTTGCAAGTGCTGATGAGTATTCAGCTTCATAAACGCATCCTTATAGTGTCATAAACTCTTTTTACGGGTTTACTCCATGACCATGAAAAGATATATTTTTTTCAGCACTAGCAAAAGTATAATAAAGTTAAGTAAGGAAAAAAAAATCCTTTACAGCATTCACTTTCTCCAAAATGAGGAAAAATGAAGAAACTGCTGTTTGTGGACATCTTTATTTGATGGTCCAGGTCTTTTAAAAATCTTTCTCCATAAGCAGGGAATTCTTTAAAAATAATTGACAGGACAAAATAAATATGCAGCGTGCTGGTGTCTGTTAGTCGTTTTCTTGCTTCTTTTTTCACTTCAGGCTAAACATTTCTGAATTCTCTCTTCATTTTAAGTAGGAAACCGGTTTATTAATCTGAATGCAACAACTACAGAAAATAAGGCCAGTGAATGCTTTGAGCTTTCAATAAATATTTAGCTCATTGATATAGTCACATGCAGTAAATAGCACTTGCTTTCGTGAAAAAAGACCTGTAAGTTTAGTGGAAGATGCACTTAATTTAAAAAAGAGTAAGAGTCCTCATTTTTACCCGTGTGACTTTGACTAGAAGGGGGTTATGAATTGATGCTGCTTTAATTTTAGGTGCAGGGTATTATTATGAATGGTAAAACTATATAAAATGGTGTGAAATAATTGAACGTACTATGCTAAAAAAAACAAACAAAAAAGACCCCACGCAGTGCTCTTTCTCTCTGAGGTACTGTAAGTCTTCCTTAGATGCAATGCCTATATACACCAGGTTGCAGTAATTATTTTACATTCACCTAATAAACATGTGTTTTCAAAAATAAAAATGGGGATCTGGTTTTGAACCAATGAAATCCAAATGAAGAAATTCAGAGTTTAGGATGCAATTGTACACAGAATAGCTCAGCCTACATTTTCTTGAGCTTGCCTACTGTAAAATCACCCCAAAAGAGAGAACTACAATAACAGTAATACGGATCACAGCAGAGTAATTTTAAGTCAGATTTTCAGATTTCTTCCCGTGTTTCTCCATTTAAATAACGCCCTGGTAAACAAGTTCTGATCTCGGATGATACAGCCATTTTTTCCAGGTATCTTACGAAATCAGCTATTGCTCTTGTGCGTGATGTGTGCTGATGAATCAGAGATAGCATTTGGCTCTTGAGGCTGTTTCCGTGGCCCTGTTTTTTAAAGTTCGACCAAGGCAGGGGGAGAATCTGTGCAGAGAGTACAAAAAGATTTAGGGAACTGATACAATGTAGAATTTTACTCATTCTCCCTTGAGAAAACTGGAGGGAGGCAACTGTGAAGCAATGTCCCTCCTGATACAACCGACTAAAAATTCGCAATGCACACGAGATCCCTGGAATTGTGCATACGCAGATATATAACCTGCGGGCACACGTGGAGGTCGTAGGGATGCCAAGTTGGAAGACCCCCTTTTTTAGAAGATATGATGCCTGAGCCTGCACTTCCTTACAGACACACGCATGTGTGCGTACACGCGCGCGTGCGCACACCCACACACCCTGTTTGCTTTCTAAGAGACCTCACTGGTGGCCAGCTCACCTTGTCACTAGGTTCGAAAGTCGCCGGGATGCTTCTGGTGGAAACCATGGCGGTTTGCTGTGGCTTAGTCAGAGGGAATCCCTGGGGAGCGACAGGAGAAGTCACCCCCCGGGGAGATGAACGCATGGCCTCTGCGGGAGCCCTGGCCCCTGCTGCCTGAAGGAGCTGGGATATGAGCTCCAGTTCTTTTCATCGAGTGGATATATTTAGAGTAATTACTATTTGTGGTATTGTTGTCTAGCTACAGGAGTATTAAGGTATTCATTACACTGAGTGTTTGCTTTAAAATGCCTTGTGGGTGAGCTTTTATTGCTCAGGAATGGCACCAGATGGACAGTCCTGAGGAGCAAAGTCCTCACATTATCTGCAGAACAGGCACGGCACAAGCAGTGGCAAGTTCAGTTCCCTCCTCTATCTCCCTCTGCTGCCAGCCTCCCTCAGGAGGGAGAGGGCACTCCAGCCTAACGGCGTCCTCAGAGAAGCTGCCATCAGGGCCACCTGTTGAGGTGGCAAGATTTGGGGACGTAAAATTTGAGAGACCTTCACAGGCCCTTGGGATCAGGCTCTTAGTAACCTCTTAAAGCATCTGCCTTCCTTTTAGTGGTGGTAATTTTTGAAGCAGTTGCTGTCTCTTATTGAATCCACACAAACAGTCATTAGAAATATGTCCGACTCCAGCACCTCCAGCTGTAGCATACCTTTTTAAATCAGTGCCATCTAGCCCGCCAGCTAGGGCCCGGGCACAGTTTGGAATAGAGGTGCAACACCGGTGAGGCGCTGGTAAGGTCCACCATTGCGGCAGGGCCGTAGCCGTTCACACAGAACAAAATACCTGTTCCCTCTTCGCTACGTTGCATCTCACCTAGAGCGGCGTACTGCGTATCAGATGTAGCTATGCTGTGGACTGCTTTGTAAAGTGGAGACACTTTCATATCCACTTGCCATCCCAAAGTCTGGTGGGTTTTTTGCTTTCCTGAAAAACCACTCTCACGACAGGCTGAGAAAAGCTACGATCCTGTTGGCTCTCAGGAGATGTGCTCGTCTAACTCGCTGACATGCGCTTTTCCAGAAAGCCTTAGTAGGGTCTAGGCCGTAGCCACCTCCTGCAGAAAGCAGTGCTGCTTGGAGACTGAGATGCTTTCCCACCATAACAGAGCAGCCTCTCCAGACCTCCAGACCTGTGTCCCAAGGGATGCGGGGACCATACATTAAGAATGAGATTGGAGGCACTTGTGCATCAGCATTTTGAGAGTTAGACTGAGCCCGGATTTGATACAGGCAGTCAAACAAGGCAGTCGTGTATCTGTGACAAAACCACCTGGCTTAAGTAAATCAGTCAGGTATTTCAGTTGATTCCTTACAAAATTTCTGAAGTTACTGCTTTTATGCTGTGGCTCCATGACCTCAAAGAGATTCTGTTGGGCAAACAGTGCCATTTCCATGACACAGGGACACCCACACAAGCCTCCAGAAACAGTAAAGCTCTCTTTATTCCTACCTTTACCTAGTTAAAAACAGATAAATAGGTAAATTGATAGATAAATAGATAGACAGATAGATAGATAGAAAGAAAGAAGATTGGTGATTTCCCACCTGTGATATTAAATAAAATTACCTTCCCCCACTCTAAGTCAGCTTGGAGTTATTTTAATAGCCAAGAATAAGCCTCCTAAATGAGAGGCTTTAGAATGGAAACACTGACAAACCCTTAACACGACAATATTGGCAACTTCCTCTACAGTGGTGCTCTGCCGTAGCAATTTCTTAGTTAGGGAAGGAGCACTTAAAATACAGCATTGCATCTTGTTCTTTGCTTACACTCTGCACACTCGAAAAGTAAAACAAAGAGAAAATCTGGGAGTTTCATAAAAATGTACCTTTTTCTCAGCGTAGCAGTGATTTCTGCCGTGCGGGTTTGCCTCACGCTGCACTCTTTGGGGCCTTAGGAGCTAGCTTAAGGGTTCAGGCTTACCTCATCCCAAAGTATGTGTTATGCCCTTTGAAATAGAAGACTCTCTTGCCAGAAAAAATGTGCAGCTACTTTTTGATCATGCAGTCGTAGCATTTTTTCATGTGTGACATGACATACTCGGTCAAGCCAGAGTATTCAAAATTCCGCTAATGCATTTCATTTTTATTAGCTGTGGAGGACAGGTGATTTGAATCTTAATACTCCGGTGTGATATGTTTGTGAGGTGTAGAACACCTAGGTGTGTGCTGTGATACAGCTATTGCAGTGAGCTCATGCGCTTTGCATTTAAATCTTGAGGTAGGTTGCTGTGCCCAGCCCTAATAGGAGCACTGTTTGAAATTAAAATGTAAGGGTCATTTTTACGCCATTGAACTTGCCTTTCATACTGCTAAGTTTTAGATTCGCCTCTTTCCTTAAGTCCTGTCTATACTCATGCCAAGTTATAAGGGAGCCGAGAAACTGCTCCTTTATTGTTATTATTTTTAAATGGTGCATTTGAGAAGCGAGTCTACAGGAGAGTAGAAGGCATCAGGCATTAGGCAGACGAAGACGATTTATGCATTGCAGAATTACCGTTTAACACGTAGTCGTCTTGTGGGACGGAGCTATGACAGTTCACAGCTCCTCCCTCCCGCGTGCTCCTTGTGAAACTCGGTCCCAGTCAAGCTCTTCCAGTTCGCATCCTCGGCGTGCCTGAGCCTGGCTGTTTGGCGCGAGTGGCTTCACGCGCTCCAGAAATGCTCTCCCCTCCCATCCGTAGCTGGTAGGAGCAGAGCGTTGGGGCAGGTTAGCTGAGCTGCTGTTAGGCAAGAAATGGAATAAATATGTCAAAAAAAGCCTGGGCTCCCCGGTGCATAAAGCAGAAGGACAGCAAAGGAGTAACTCCAGCTAAGCAGAAAAGAGAGATACGACGTTGCTCCTTCAGTCTTACCGTTCGTGGGGTGAACCAAGCCCCGGGGGGAGGCAGTTGTCGGGACTGGTGGCTTCCCTGGGAGTTCCCAGGGAGTCCCGCTGCCCGTGCAGGCGGTGGCTGGTGCTCTCCTAGGAGAGGCCCGGGCCTCCCCGCGCCTCGCGCTGCAGGGAGAACCCGTGGCCCCCGCAGCGCTCGCGGAGGTCACGGAGCTTGCAGGCCCCGAGGGGGTGAACCTCCGCTGGTGCCAAAGCGGTCCGCTGCGTACCAAAGGACCGAGCCCCGTTCGGTTCCCCGGTGGCCTCGCGGTTTTTCTCTATAAAAAAAAGAGGAGGTTGCGGGGAGGACAAAGAAGAAGAATTTCTCTTGTGATGATTTCTCCTTCTCACTAGTGATAAGAAGTGGTACATAAAAGCTGGGTGATATGAACCCTCCCCTGGTCTGCTCCTACTCAGAGAACCAGAACAAGTTCGGTACAGCACTTTACCCCCATTTTGACGTCTTAAGGTGTGCACAGATCTCAGGCTGGCTCCCTGTCATGGAGAGTTTCCAGAGCGTCATGTGCGAAGCAGGATCAAACTTTAAATCCCTGCAATTGTAAAGGACACCTTATATAATGGGGAAAAAATGACACTCTGGGACATTTGCAGATAATTAAAAGAAACAGTGTTTAACAGTGTGGACAGAGTCCTGACCTCAGGCTTGATGAACTGTACAAATGTATTTCGTATAGCTAAAAGTTTATAACATTCTGCAGTGTTGTTTATGTTACTATAAAAAAGGTGAGAAAATATATTCAGTTACTTTCTGTTTTCCCCCATTGAGCAGATGGCAATTCATAGCTCAAATTGTTTTTTAAGCCATTTCACATTTTATTAATCAGCACAATATGCTTTTAAACAACAAACCACACTTGGGCATTTCTGCAGAGGTTACTTGGCTGCTCAGGTAGCTCAGAAAGAAAAGAGTTTATAAATTCTGCTGTTTTACAAGGGTGAATGTTTTTTAGTTACCTCTCAAGTGGTAGAAAACACTGGCTAAAAACTCTCATACTTCTTGTTTCAAATTATTTGCAATTTTGGAGGCCACAAATAATATGGCATACTTACTCTAACTGTCTAGATTTAAGATTGTTTCCACCAGCTATTTTCTTGGTAGAACAAAATATGCTTTTGTAAGAGCTGAATATTCTTTGTATTTTTAACTGTATAATAAGATGTGTAGATTGCCATTGGGAAAAGCAAAGAAATATTCAACAGTTCTATTTTGGAAGCTTTGGGGCTTTACAATGAAAACTGTTAGTTCTGCATATATTGGAAAATTCTCACCATTGCATCAGTGGCTTTCTCAAAACCTGTTAAATTATATGAGCGCAGAAATAAGGAAGAGTGGTGGGGTTTTTTATTATTAATTGACACTCATTTTTAGCTGGCATGTGCTGGCAAGTCCTCCAAACAAATCCTAGACTACACCAGGCACAGATTAGAGCTGAAAGTTTTGGAAATGTTCTAAATCTTTGTAACACTGCAGAAAGAAAGTGTAATATTAAACTGACAAATTGAGTATATATATTTTTTCAATGTAATTCACAGTTTCTTCCTATTATTTTTTACTACCTGTGGAGATAAAGCAAAACAAATTCCTCAAAACAGAAAGAAATATATTTTCAGATACCTTTTTTCCATTAAATAATACATCTTTCTTATACATATGTACTGTCAAAGAGCTCTCCATTCCATTTCTACAGTGCCTCTACAGCCAGAAGTGTTGGCTATGCAAATATTACAGAGCTGACTTCAACATATGTGGTGTGTGCCTGTCTATATATATGCAAGAAACTATATATAATAATTAGAGCGTGCATATATTATATTGCAATTATAATTTTATATAATCTGTTATGTAATTCCAAGGCTGGTACGAGATAAAAAATGTGATTCCTGGACGAAAAATGAAATGGCTGCTTGCAAATAAAGGTCCTGGCAGTTGGGGAAGACGCGGGGGCAGGAGAGGAGCGACACGCGGGATGGCCAAACTCGAACCGCGCGGTGCCTGTCGCTGCGGCCGGGACGCGCACGCAAAGGCGGCCGAGCGGGCGGAACGCGCCCCGCGGCAGCGCCTCTGCTCGCGCCCCGAGGCGCGGGGGGGGGGGGGGGGAGCGAGGAGCCGCCGCGGCGCCCAAGTTTGCGCGGCGAGCGGCGAGCGGGGCCGCCCGCCGACAGCTGCCTCCGGCGGGGCGCCGCGGCTGCGGGGGGACGGCGGCGGAGCTCGGGGAGGGAGGGGCGGCCGGGAGGCAGGCGGCCGCGCCGAGGCGAAGGCAGGAGAATGAAGCACAACTAGGAAAACGGCAAAGTGCTGAGCGCTGATTTACTGCAGCAGCCGCCGGCCCCGGCCCCTGCTCCGGCCCCTGCTCCGGCCCCGGCCCGGCGCGGCGGTGACCGGCGGAGGGGCTCCCCGCGCTGCGCGCCCGGCCCGCCCGGCTCCGTCCTTCAGCGGCACGAAACCGCGGGCGAAAATACAACAGCGGCGGCAAAACAGCCCCTGCCGGCAGCCGCCGCCCCCGCCGAAACGGGGCGGAGGGGGGTGGGGGGGGGAGAAAAAAGAAAGAACCCAAGCACGCAGCAAAAGAACCGAGTGAGTTGCAAATAAATAAATAAAGCGCGAAATAAATCAGATCAAATCGCCAGGCATTCATCCCCAATAAACAGCAAGCTTTATAATTTCCAGGTGTTGGGGAAAGCCGTTGTCTTACAGTTTCTAAATCCCTGCTGGGGGGGAGGGAGGCGAGACTCTTTGGAGGTGAATGAAATACCAAATCACGAGCCTCTATGTAGATTTATGATTGCATAAGAGGCTTCATCATTTCCATATATTGAAATGTGCTGTCCTTTCCGCCACTGCCCAGCCCGCGCAGGGAGAGAGACGCTCCGCTCCGCCTTGATCAATGCTGCCTGGGAAGCACGGAGGAGGAGGGGGACCAGGCTGGCACCAGATGGAGCAGGGTCTAGGGAAAGGTCAAGGTTAGCTCAGGCTGCTATTGAATCGGTTGCAGCCTCACAGATAGATCTCTGCCTCGGAGGCACCCACTGGGGCTTCTCAGAATCAAATCTAATAGAAAAGGCAGTCACAGAATGAAATCGCTTCATCTGAATGCTAAAATTGTTATTAGGCTACATTAGAGAGATACCAGGCACGTGATTACCAAAAAAGGAAGCATGCCTAGCAGTTTGTGACTGAAATAAAAGCTGTGAATATGTTGATACCATCAGCAACGCGCAAGTATAATAGATAACAGGAGAGAGGGGCAGGGAGAGGTGTGTGTGTATAACGAAGAGATTAACATATTTATGTGTATGTATATATAAGAAATTATTTATATGTGTGTATATGTGGGGGGGGTATATTTGTATACACGTATATATCAGCTCGTGACTTCTTGCGAGTCCTGCAGTGGCTGTAGTCCTCATCGCTCTGTGGACATCTGTTAATTTGGATTTGGATGGGAGCTGCGGACCAAGAATTGGGAACCGACTTGAAGGAGAGGTTTGTTGCTTGGTTGTCGCAGGACTCTGCCTCCAGTAACTCGATGCGCGTAGCATGGTGGTGTGCGACGACTTTGACTGATTTTTGATCTTTTTTTAAGTCCTGCTTCGTGGATGCATGGAGCTAAGGCATTTTTGAGGCCTTTCTTTTTCTTTGCAATCGTCTCAGGCAGAACTCCTTCCCTGAGGGGACGTGATTAGGTGCATACTCGCGTGCACACACACACCACACGTGCTGGACACTTGCGTGTGGTGCGAGCGTACACATACATGTTCGGATGGGTGATGCTGTCAGCTGGCTTTCCAAGATCAAAGTGAGGTCTTGCCAATTATCATCTCCTATACATTACTGATTCTTTAACCTGCAGCACAGCCGTATCTTAAGGAAGGATTTAGTCTTGTAACATAAATGCTGGCTACACTAGATTAAACATGATGACTGCACTCCAAGGGTTAATAAATTTAGAATTAACAGATCATCCCAGCTTGATACAGCTACTATAGATGATTTAATATGCAGCCTAAGCAGGTTGACAGTCAGCTCACAGATGCAGATAAGATCAAACAGTCTCTTGATTCAATAGATTGAATGGTTGTACTGAGTGTCTGGAAGGTGAGTGACAGTACGTATATGGCAGGGGTTCTGGTAAAGAAGGGCTTCGATTCCCAACTGCTGTGCGGCGCACTGGTTTTCTTTTTCTAGCAGTCCACCTTTTCCAGCAATCAAACCTCGAGTTAACATGAAAAAAACATGTCTCAAATATAGTTCAGGACAGTTTTTTGAAGTTTTCAGTAATGAAAAGCTCTGAGCTTTAATAGTAATCACCATTACTATGAGTAGTCTCTGCAGTTCAGATTCCTTCTCCGTGGACAAGGCCATCACCACCCACTCAGTCCCGCAGGAAGCTTGGTCTGTCCAGAGTCTTTGTCTGTCTGTCTGCGCTGGTCTCCTTCCCTGCCAGACCTCAGTCCACAGAAAGAAGGAAACAGAGGTGGAAGTGCGGCACCACTCCCAAGTCATCCTCTGGCGCTTAGTGAGTGCCACGCCGCCCGTCCTAACGCAATCCCTGGTCCGGGAGCTTCAGCTGCACGAAGCCCTAACGGGTGCAGAGTGAGGGAGACAATTTCCCTGCTTGCTTTTCCAGTTGTCTGGGGGTTGGGTTTTTTTGTCTTAAAAGTTAATATCTGGAGTAACTATTTGTGGTTTATTTTTTCCTTCTTGCTCTCGGTTCTATTTAAACAGGAACATGAAACAGTTCTCATGGAGATTAGCGAGCAATGAGCTTACAGAGTGGTCTCTACCAGTTTTTATTATTTGATCAAGAGTAAAAGCTCCACCTGAACCATTCGATTTTGCCATATGAATATGTTTCCAGGCAATTTAAACAATGCAGATTATGTATTCAATAGCCCATCACAGGTCTGAACTGTATCTTACTCTGTTATATGAGGCCACCACCGTACTGATATGAATATTTGTATTAAACTTACTGTACATCTGAACACCTACAAATTAGCTGTATTGTTTGCTTTCGCTTTTTTTTTTTTAATACCAAAATGCCCACTCCATGTTTTTGACTAATGCCCTGCAAAATGTTACTGTAATAACCAACATGGTTTTGAATTTACCAGCAGCACAAAAAAAGGATCCCCAAAAGATTGCTTTCTCTTTACGCTATTTTTTAAACGCTCTCATGTACTTTTGCAAATTTTTAACTGTGATTATACTTAAATATGAACATGTTTTTCATTTGGAAACCGACGGCTACTTTTAATCACTCAAATGCTGAATTGGAGCAGAGAGGGGGCCTGGGCAGGTACTTCAGACTACCGGTCCGTAGGCAGAAATCACCAGCCTCTTCTGAGCAGGTGCGTAGCAGGGAGCAGGAACGGCCCGGCCTTTTGCTACCCGGCATCTAGGAGCAGCGCTCAGGCGCGGCGATACAGCGGGAGGGCGGCGACCAGCCGCGGACCTGGCGCAGCCGGTGTCAAGCTGCCGGTAGTTCTCAGGGTGGATAAGAAACGGGAAAGAAAACAGAACGCAGGAGAGAGAAAACCAACCCCCCCGAGGCGTGGGCGAGCGTCAGCCCGGCCGCGAGCGGGAGGATCAGCCACAAGCGGGGGCGCGT
>NW_020448419.1:1741410-1748634 GCF_003343035.1 Apteryx rowi | reverse complement strand
CGCGCAATTTGCATATTTATGGTGCCTCCTGCCGCTCTCTGTGATTGCTTTGCAGGCAGGAAAGGTAACAGAAAAATACATAACCCCCTGCAAAAAAAAGGGAAAACAGGATCATACGTGCGCGGTGGCGCTGATACAAGACTAATCCTTGTAAAGCCCGTGGCAGGAAATTTGTTTACCAAACAATTTTTTTGTCTTAGAATCTGAAGGCAGGTTTTTTTTGTGTTTTTTGTTTTGTTTTGTTTTGTTTTTAAGTTCCAAGGCTGAAGATGAGAGGTCTGTGATTCTGTGAAAACTGCTAGAGAAAAGCACTGATCATTTCAGGGAAAAATAATTAGCCTCGTCATATTCACTGAATGTATACATCTAAGGAGGAGGCAATCCTTGGAGAATGGGAAAAGCATTCAGAAGACACTTTAAAAGTATAGTGTCATGGTACATATATTTTTTAGTCCCACTCATAAGCAATGTACAAATGCGCAGTACGGCTTTGAATATAAAAGCTAATTAGGTCTCAATAGAGACTAGTTTCATTTTTATTGGCTCTGAGTGCACCGGCTGTCTAAGATACACCTCGGCTCTGAGACACTTTTGGCCTTCTTTGCAGGAACCGTCACTACCGCTTCCGTTGCCCCGTTCAAATACACACATTCAAATATCTTCAGTTCTGGGTGACAGGCTGACTGTGCTGCTCGTAGGTCCGCAGCTCACCTCCTCCGCGCAGAGGCGCCGTTCAGACCTCCGCGCGCAGGGCAGCGTGGGGGCCGGTTAAGCATGGGCCCTTGCGTTGGACCGCACCGCTCCATCCATGGCGAGAGCAAACTTCTCGCTGACTCCAGCGGGGAATAACATTTAGAGGCTGCTGGTGTGATATGGCTTGCTTTTACCCCCGCTGTTTCTATAGCACCTATTGCTGGAGCATCTGAGTGCTGCTGGATTTCGGCATAGTCTATGGGTCTCTCTATATGTTTACATCTCTCTCCCTCTCTCTTTAGCTACACAGATCCTGTGAAACTTAATACGAGAGGGAAAATTAAAGCCTAAATTGTGAATACATTAATTTCGGTATGGTAATATTAAACATTGTTAGTATTTCTGATTTCTGTATTTAATTTCCTTTGCTTTTTTATTTTTATTTTTTAATGCTGGGCAATAGTTACTCATTGAACAATAGCATCACTACAATAATTTCCCCACCTCCACCCCAGCATTCATACTTAATGCACATCAGCTTTCTATGTAATACTATACAATATACTTGCATGTTATTTTAATTGAGTGAAATCTTATTCATACTAGTGGTAGAAGGCATTCTTTTCACTGCGGTCAGAATTCATATTGTGCTGTAAAAATTATATGTGCTGACAATAACAAATGGTGGCATAACTATCCAAACTGCTCAAAGAAGAGTGCTCTTATCACACATTATTCACCGGCACTCCTGCTACACCTCACTGCTGCATCTTTCTGTGCAGCTTTGGGCTATATAATAATGCATTATTCTGACTACAGAGAGTTGCATTAAAATATTATTGTAAGCCTTCTAACAATTAAACTGGAATTTTGCACATAAGAATTAGTTGCACAGAATAAATATATCAAAGAAAAAAAAATCCCCAGTAAAACTGTTGTTATTTTTAAATTCATAAAAAGATCTCTACCATCTCAGTAATGAATTCTCTCTTTTCTATCTAGATCCTCATGCAAAGCATTTCATGTAGCACAGGCATTTCTCCTTCTCGGAAAGTAAAAGTCAAAGTTAAAAGTCAGCATAAAATTAATATAGAGGATGATGATTTTACTTGTTAAATTTCAGTTAAGTGCTATTCTAAGCGACTCAAAGTTGAAGCTTTAAGAATCAGCACAACAGAAGTTACTCACAGAAGATGCACACAGAGTTAAGGCACTGATCTAGCAGAACACTTGCGCACATGCTTACTTTAAGCATGTAGGTGCAGCTGATGTACCAACAGATGCTTAAGAATTTTGCCGTGCCCAAGGCCAAGTAGCTTGCTCTTGTAGGGGGATATATCAAGCACAGCTAGAGGAAGAAAATCCTTTTCTATTGCACTCGTGTCCTAGCCTGTCATTCAAGCCAAGCATGCAAGGAACTAGGAGGGACTGCTTTCAGTGGCATAAAAGAAGTACAACTAAATCTTTCCTCATCTTGTGTACCAAAACAACTAATATCTCATTGGAAATAAATAACTTCTTTTTTGTTACTGAAACTTGCATTTGATGCCTCAGGTTAATGAATTATTTTTGTCATTCTACAAAATCATTTTTAAAGGCAATTGAGGTATAGCTGGGTTTGTTTTGCTAAGGCAAAATGTTTGCAATTCCTCCTTTTCCTTGCTGCCAGATCTGGAGTAGAGCATTACAGACTTCCCCATAAGGACTGATGAGAGCTTGAGCCTCTTGGGTCTAATCTTGCATGGAAGTGTGAAGAGCTTTGCCTTATGATCCTGCAAAGATCCTGTTCCTAAACAACAACTGGGTAAAAGATCAGTAGTCGCCCCACATATTTTACATGGTCTGAATCAGAGTCTGCCCAGCTGTCCTACCTTTCTTCACTGAGTAACAGGTATTTTGGACATGAAGTGTGATCGTCTATCACTGTTGGACATGCTGCTATTTTGCACCTTGGGATGCGTTCCTGTCGACTTGTGGGAGTGATACACATATATAATGGGGGTTCCTGCGACCAGTGCCTGCCATGTATCAGGGGAACAACTGTGGTCACAGTGAACTGGAAGCAGGGAACAAAATTCCTGTTGGCATGCCTTGATGTCAAGCACTGGTTACTCCTGTTCATTTTTAAAGTTACAGTGTTGGGACCTGCTGCAGAGCTGAAAGCAGCCTGATTTGCTACTTGTTCCTAGAACAAGAATTTGCCCCTGCAGGGCTGGGAGCCTGGCTTAGCCTTTCCTATCCATACAGCTTTTGAGTTCGGCTTCCTCTGTTCTGGTGGCCCGTACCTCCCTGTGGCAGTTAGCCATAATTCTTTACTTTGTACGAGCCAGGAAACTCCCCAAACTGAGCAGCCAAAGTCAGGAAATGAATCAAGACACTTGTGTCATGGAGCTGTCCTTACTGCTCATAAGCTTGAAGTTAGTTGCTTAGGAAATAAAGGGATGACTTGGGATCTCAGCAGTGACTCAAAGGATCAGCCTCTCTGTGGCTGGGTTGTCATCAGTGTCTGCAAGGCAGAACGGCGGCATTGTAGATACCCTTCACGAGGGGGAGATCAGTGGAGTTAGATGTGGATCTTGCTGATCCACATCCAACCAAGATCCAGATCCAAGCAGGTCTTGCTAATGTACAGAGGAGAGACCGACTTCTCACAGCACTTCGTTTCAGAACGACGTGCACACGATAAACCTGCAGTGAGGGAGCCCGACGCTTAGTCGAAACTTTTCCTGAAACCAACAGAGATGGTCCTCATGAGTTCAGGATTGCAGCATAGTGTCCCTATTTTGTAAGCGTTTGGTGAGGTGGGCATGGAAACTTTGCAGGGTCTGGCTCCACAAGAGGAATCTGTTCATGTCCTGTGGCTCGTCTTTCTACCCTGGGCTTGTCATAGTTTTGTGTTAGGGTTAAAGAAAATTCCAAGTCCTCACCTTAACCAACCATGCATGCTTCAGCTCAGTGTGACCTGAAGTGATCAAGAGAAAAATCATCTCTGAGAAACAGAGGTTTACAGCTAGTGAAAAATGTTATGGAGAGCAATTCTCAGTAAAAGTCCCTGTAACACAAAGCCGTACTTAAGCTTGCACTTAATGTTCAAAGTCAAATAGCTCATCCCTTTCAAAACACAGTCATTATGGTTGTTCTGATGCCAAGGCACGCATGGGACTCGCTTCCACACATCTGGGGGGAAAACCCCCAGGAAAAGGAAAAGAGTCTGAGAAACTGTTAACCTAGATAACAAAGTGACCAACTCTATCCCAGTTATTTTCGTGTCCTGAGCTATTCTTGCTGCCTGTATAGATGATCAAGTTGACCTACTCACGGTACTACATTGTGCCAGAAATATATTTTGGATTGCTGGTTCAGTGAGCACCTGCCCTTCTTGGCATGATGGTGCCAATTTGGTTAGAGAGATGTTATCCTTCAAATATATCACAGTGTAACTGATGGACAAAATAGACCCATTTTATGAGCTGTACCTGAGGCATTTATGTTCTCTATCTTACATATTTAGAACTCTCTTTTGAGATAGATTTAGGTGGCATTTCTTTTTTGAGGTCTCTTCATCTGCATATGTCTACACATAGGTGTGTAAGTTTGGCATGCATGCCCCATGAACTCCTCTGTGGTGCTGTAGCTTTAACTTGTGCACCTATATATATGCTGTTCAGTATGGAGCTTCGGAAGAGCTAGAAGTACCAAATTCATACCCTAGATGTCAGTAAAAGAAAAAAACATTAAAACCCATTAAAAATGTTTTATAAAGGTCTGCGAATCAAGCGATGGGTTAGCCAATTATTCATAAGATAATTCCCTATATGGACTGACACTTTTGAGTCCCAAGTTTCAGCTCAATCAAATTTACACAGCCCAAGTTATAACCTCTTCAAGGTGGGGATTGTAACAGGAGCGCTGACAGACGTTAACTACTGTGCCTCTTTAGTAGCGCAAGCTCAACTGCTTGACTCTAACAGTGGCTGCTGGTGCTCTTATAATTAAGAATCTGTCTGGATTTGCATTACAGGTCCAAGTTTCAAGAGGTTTTAAAGGCATATATTTTAAAGTGTGTTGGCTTGAAACCTAGGATACAAACAGCCAGCAATATATTACGTTTATTTATAGAAGTAAAAAGATACACAAATACTAATAAGATGCAGAATGACCACTAGCTAACTCTGTCTCTGCGTACTAGAGCAGTACAAACTAAAACCACAGTTTGGCTGAAATCAAGTATTTGATTGAAAATGAGATTTTACCTGCACTGTTTTTAGCCAGTGCCTTTCCTGTCTCCCCTGCTTGCCTGCCCATGCACAAGCGAAACTGTTGCTTGCGCAGAAGTGTACGCGTCGAAGGGGAGTCTTGCCATTTGAAAGCCTGGGTCCCGAGCGCTCTGCGCTGTTCATTTCATAGTCATCCCCAGAAAGTCCAGTCAGGGGTCAGGGCTCTGGTGTGCTGGATGCCTACAGCAGCCTATAACAAAATCTTGCTGTCACCTGGCGCTCATATGCTCGTGATCCTGCATGGCCTCACTGCTGTTTGCGATGCTTGCTGGTTAAGTGCTTGCAGAATTGGGGTTTATTTGAGCGTCTATTAAAAAAGAAAAGGGAAACCAGTGTACCAAAGCTTCTCGTCCTGGAATACTGATGCAAATACTGTTTCTAGAACGCGCAAGTGCTTTGCTCGTTCACGGGGAGTCAGCCCGGCACGATCAGTCCCACCCCCATTGCCTCTGCCTGCCTGCGACTGTCAGCCCTGGGGTAGGAAAGGACCCTGTTCTAGCTGTCGTTATATAATGCAGCACATCTCTTGAGAACTGGCATCATTTGGGAATTTGTATTTGGTCCTACTGTTCTATACTGAATTGGCAAGCGAGATTCCTGCTATGAATGAATGACAGTTGGAGCTTAAAAGCAGGAACATTTGCCCACTGAAGTTGCTGAACTCACTCACTGCCAAGTCTGTCACTAAATTAGCAGATAGGCAGGGAAAGCAGTTGTGGCACAGTGCAGCTACCCCCCTCCCCTTATCTCGGGCCCAGCTGACCACAAATAACTGACAGCGCCCAGTGCTGACCAGGAGGAACTAGGCGATACTGGTTGCAACGAGTGAGGCCAGAAATGGGCATGAGATCAGCAAAAAGGGTATATTTTCCCCAACTCAGCATGAGGTCAGCAAAAAAGGTATATCGCCACACCAAATACCATATGGCCATGAGTCAAACTCGGTGCCCATAAATAGCGCTGCAGCCTAGAGCCCACTGAGCCCTCCTGCACGGCAGCGGCTGCACGGCGGTGAATCTCCCCTTGAGCTGGGACGCCTTTCAGGGTTACTCTCTGGGAGTTAAGAGAACTGCTGACAAGAAACTGTTGGAGAGGTAAGAAACCGAGACTCGGGCACTAACAAATGTGCAGTAAGATTCGCTTGCTGTGACTACACTGTATCGCCGTCTTCAATAAATCTGTTTGCAATAAGCCCAGAGTTAATACCCCCCCCCCCCCGGCGTGACAGCAGTATGCAGTATTAATTTTATTGCACTCCTTTGCAACTTTAGGTCCCAGACCTGCATGAGAAGACCACGTGCCTGTATGTAAGATGGAGAAAGGCCATACTTCTCAATTTTAGGCAGTTTATGTCCCTTGATACAGTGACCTCTGAGCATCTTGCAAGCTTGAATGGGGGCAGGAACACACTATTTCTCAGCCAGATAGCTGAGGCATCAGAAGAGGGATAGATAAATTTTGGCAGATTTACATCTTAAATTAACATTTGCAACATAAATGTTCTCACCTGTCCACTCTGCCTCGCTGCTGCAGGTTACTGCCCCTGCTCCTGGGACGGCAGAGCGGGACAGGGACCTACCCTCTGCCCTCAGGAGCTCGAGGTCATCACCTGGAGGTTGAAGGGCTCTGATTTACTTGTGGCAAGGGAAGTGGGACAGCTGAAGGGGCTGCAGCATCCATCCCTGCTTCCCTGGAGGAAGTTCTTGCTTTGTAACAGCGACGGCTGCTCAGCTAACGAGACAGACCCTTCTGGGAGGTTGACTTACCCGTGCATAGACAGCCTGCAAACCACCATGGCCTTGGTTTCAGCACATACCTCAGAGTTTGCCCAGAAGCAGCTGAGATGTGGGGCCGCATTTCCTCACTCTGACTTTGCTCTGGGGCTGGGAGTCTCTAGTGAAAGAACGGCTAAGATGACAGCAGCTCAAAGCATTGCAGCATGATTGCGGAGCATCCTATGGGACGTGGGCAACGAGAGAGGCTGTGCAGGAGCCAAAGGTGACACATAAGTTTGCATGAGTGCTGGCAGCCTAATCACTGGGCCATCTTCAGTGCTTGCCTGGGTTTGTTTTCGCTTGCCCTTCTATCTGCCAGCATCTTGAGGCACTGGCAGTATTTGAGTATTTTTAACCGTTTTCAAGCGCCACGCTCAGTACCTCCTCGTTAGTGTAGCTCAGCACAGTAACATCCGCTGGTAACAGGCACAGAAAAGGCTGAAGATGCTCTAAGGGCCCGAGGGAGGCTGAGGCGAGGG
>NW_020448419.1:1739277-1740897 GCF_003343035.1 Apteryx rowi | reverse complement strand
GCCCCGTCCTGCGGCCGCAGGCGGCCCCGCAGCCCTCCCCGGCTCGGCGGCGGCTCCCCGGCGCTGGGGCTCGGGCTGTAGCGAACTGCCTCGCAAGAGCTGTTTGTTGACCACATTCACGTTCAGAGCCCTGAAGCTAAAAGCACTTTACACCATAAAATAAAAGCACTGTCTTTTTTTCTAAAAGGTTACGTCTGGAGGCCACGCTGCTCATACTTCATACAGAAAACTACTGAAAGGGCTATGAAATCCTCTATGATTTACACTCCCTCTCAGTGCATTAGGATATAGATCTACTCGACTCTAAAAATACTGTGGAGTTTCTAACCGACGTGAATATATGTGCATTATTTCAGAAAGTCTGTTAGAAAACTTGTCAACACATTATAAAGCATAAACCAGGACTTGGCCATTAAACACAGAGATCAGAGACAGAATATATACTGCAGGAAGTACTGAGAAAAGTCCCTCCATTCAAAAAAGGTCTATTAGCTAAAAGTTTACACACAATATACACCAAAGGGTTTAGAGAGAGCCCACGGGCCATAATTACAAGGCATAAATGGAATCAGTAAGGGCTTTACAGTCCCAAACGCAGTTAACTGGGCTGCCAGAAAATAGTTTTAATATTGTCATAATTTATTACCCACCAAAAGCCACATCAAGGATTGTAAATATAGTTACTTTGTGTCCACTACTGCTCGTTCAGCAGCCTCATTCCCTTCCCCTAAAAATAAAATAAAATAAAAACCTACCTGCATTATTAATCTGTGGTTAGAGCATGTTAAAAATGTCTTCTGACTCCTTTTCTTTCTTGAGGTTTGTTATCTCCCTCCAATCACATGACAATGCAAAGTGCTGGGGGGGGGGGCGAAGGGGGAGCACGGCACTATTGTGATCAAATGCCAATATTAATAATTATCCAGACAGGATGAAATATTGTTTTAAGGGAGCGAGTTTCCATTTAATTCGAGGCATTTTATGATGCTGAAATTAAGGGCATGCTAATGGTAGAAACATTCTCGCTGCCATTCACGAAAGCATCTGTAAAATTAGCTTTTGAATGTATGTTTTAAGATGTGGTCTAGGAAGTCACCTCTGGAATCTCAAATATAGTACAATAATAAAACAGATTTACTTGTAACTAAGTGCTTAATTTGCTATGATTTTTTAAAGAAAATCAATAAAATGTTGCCTGTTATTTATTGGAAATAACCACAGATAGGTATTCTGATGTATGTTGGCTTTAGAGAGCGCACAACTGTGTAATGAATTGTAATTCAGAGGACTGTTAAATGTGAACCGCAGAACCTTTCAGAGGTAATAAAGTCATTACTTTTTACATTGCAGCCACCTTGAAAAGCTTTATATGCGCTATTATACATAAATCAAATCATATCAAAAAATATATATATCTACCGTGCACACACATGCCTGTTTATATACGTTTTGCACAGGAACATATGTATGCACAGAGACGACAGCCAACCCTGAAAGGCAGCGGGAGACCAGGAGACTGAAGCAGTTGGCTATTGTCACCTGAAACTGTCCYCCCCCCCCCCCCAAAAAAAGTCACGCCGGCTACGCGCCTTCTGCCCGCCCAGCCGCCCCGAGACGGGC
>NW_020448419.1:1736781-1739084 GCF_003343035.1 Apteryx rowi | reverse complement strand
GCCGTGGCGGTGCGAGCGGCGGGCGCCGAAACTATCCCGCGCCGCAGCTCCGGCAGCGGCGTGCGGGGCGCGGGCGCCCGGCTGCGCTGCGCTGCGCTGCGGCGGGGCAGCGTTGGCCTCGCCTTTCCAACAGGTCCCCGCCGAGCCTCCGCCCCCGGGGGGCCCGCGCCGCGGCCCTCCCCCGCAGCCCCCCGCTCCCTCTCTGCCCCGGTAACGGCCTCGTTACAGCGGCTGGGCGCGTTAAAATCTTTCTTACAGTCGCGGCAGGCTCCTCGTCCCCCCTTCCTGCGCTCTATCCACATCTTTTCTCCCGGCCATCTCTCGCCTCCTCCGGCGCTGCCGCGCTGCTCGGAGCTCTGTCTCTCCACCTCTGTCCTGCGCACGGTTATCCCCCTCGTCCTCCTTCTGCAGGCACACTTCGCTACAAACGCCCGCTCGCCGCCGGAGCCTATTTCTGCTGCAACCTGATCCCTCCCCGCGCCGGCAGCGTGTGCGAGTGCGTTTTCGGCGAAGTTGCAGCCGCCGCTGCCGCATCCTCCCAACTCCAGCCACTTCTCGGTGCCGCTCCGCCCGGCTCCCCCCCGCCGGAGCCCGCTCTGCCGTCGCCCCAGCCGCCGGCGCCGGGGGCGGCCCGGGCCGCGCAGCCCGGCCGGCGGCGCAGGGGGCTGCGGGCGCGCCGGCTGTGCGGGCGAGCGGGAGAGGCTGCGAGGTGCCCGCTCCCCCCTTTCCCCTGCCCCCGCGGCTTCTCCCCCCGCGCCTGCCGCTCGCTCGCGCGCAAGACTCCGCTCGCCTCTGCCCCGGGCCGCCCCGGGCGAGGAGCGCGGCGGCCCCGCCGCTCCCCGCCGAAGTTGGCCGCGGGCCGCGCCGAGCCCTGGGCGCCGCGCCCGGCGGGGCCCCGGCTCCCGGGGGAGGGACTCCGCGTCCTCGGGGGGGGGGGCGGCGGGGAAGCTGGGAGCCGGATGGGCCCCCCCGCCTTTTTGGGTGGTCTCTGGTCCTACCTGGCTTCCCCAGCTCCCCCACCCCCTCTGCACATCCCGAGGCCAGCCTGCCCTGCAGCCCTCTCTGTTTCCTTTGCTTCATTGATGTATTTGCTTTCCCAGCGGGGGTGGGTGTGCGTGTGTGCGTGTGCTGCTGCTGCCTGCTTTCTTTCTTTCTTTCCTCCCTTCTTTCTCCGCGTGTGCGTGTTTAATTTCCCTCCTTGCCACTCGCAGGCTTTCCCTCCCGCACGCACTCCTGCGCGGCCACTTGCGCTCAGCGAGTCCGGCTGCCTTCCCCTCCGCCGCCAGCCCCCCTGCTCCCTTCGGCAGCGTGCGCCCGGTGCCGGGCGCCCCCCCTCCCGCCGCGCCCCCTCCCCTCTCCCCCCTGCGAGCACTGTCCATTGGCTTGTCCTGCTCTCTTTTTCATGTCCAGCCCCTGATGAGTGTCCATTGGTGTTGCCTTCGCCTTCCCTCCTCCCCTCTCCCCGGCTTGCCCTGCCCATGTTTTGTATGTCTCTGTCCATCCAGGCTCCTGACGTTCAAGTTCGCAGGGACGTCACGTCCGCACTTGAACTTGCAGCTCAGGGGGGCTTTTGCCATTTTTTTCATCTCTCTCTCTCTCTCCTTCTCTCTCTCCCTCTCTCTCCCTCTCTCTCTCTCTCTCTTTTTTTTCCCTTGCACAAAAAAAAAAAAAAGCCATGACTGCTATCCCACAATTCATCTTCCCTGCGCCATCTTTGTATTATTTCTAATTTATTTTGGATGTCAAAAGACATTGATGAAGATATTTTCTCTGGAGTCTCCTTCCTCTCTAACCCGTCTCTCCCGATGTGAACCGAGCGACTCACAAGCCACCGAAGCCACCAACCCACCATGTCGCGCCGCAAGCAAGGCAAACCCCAGCACTTAAGCAAACGGGAATTTTCACGTAAGTAATCCAGAGAGCAATTTGTTTAATTTCTCCTTCATGGATTTAATTTTTAATTTGAGAAAGAGAAGAAAAAAATAAAAGAGAGTGAGAGTGAGTAAGTGAGCGGGAGAAAATGAACTCAGCAGCGGCTCGGAATGATTAGCATGACGGTTATTTTTGCCCGCTCTAATTTAATCACCTTGATCACTTTTCTTTTCTTTCTCTCTTTTGCCCCCCGCCGCCGACCGCGCACTCGCGCGGCCCCCTTTCCGCTCCCCTCTCCCCGCGGCTCTTTCCCCTCGCTCCGCCGGGTCTTTGGCGGGGAGAGCGGCAGCTCTCGCTCCGAGCCGCGGCAAGGAGGCGAGCCGCCCCGCGCGGGCTAGGAGCGGGCTGCCGCCGCCGCCGCCGCGGGGGCA
>NW_020448419.1:1706731-1734553 GCF_003343035.1 Apteryx rowi | reverse complement strand
CCGGGCGGCAGCGGCGGCGGGGGGCGGCTGGAGAGCCGCGTTCACAAATGCGGCGCCGTTCGCCTTAGAAATAGGGACGGAGGATTAGGCACCTAGGCCGGGGATTTTGATTGCCCCAGAATTAAAAGAGGCGTCCTGCAAATCAGTGGCAAGACCAGGTGAACGGTATTTTCGTATTTTCCTTGTAGACCTGCTTATTATTATTATTATTATTTTTTTTAAACAGAAAAGTAGCAGCAATAACAAAAACATATTTTGCTGCCTCTGCCTCCTCCAGGAGCCACATGTTTTGTAATGATCACGGTGCCAGCCGTATTTCATACATTAGTATATAATTCTTGTTAATTAGCAATAATTTACGTTAAGAGCATAGAAAATGTAGAGGTTACAGGTTTTATATCTGTACATTTGATCATCTTGTTATTTTCAAGAACTTTGCCTCCTATAAAATTAATTAGGTGAAATGTGGAGGTGTAATCAGCAACCTCTGAATTACCACTTCATTTCCTGGTTTTGATTGTAAATCAGCCCAATCAGTACAGACTTTAGCGAAGTCTATTTTTGTTTAGGACTACTTTTAACTGTCTGGTGTCTAAGCACTGTGTTACCTTCCACTGCTAAATAATACTGACGGCGTCAGAAATAAATCAGGCCACGGGAAAATATTCTAATGGAGTAGTGACTGTGCAGGCTTCCACGCTAAGCGAGTTGTAAGGGGAGCATTGTTTATTTTGCATCTTTTGCTGCGGCGAGTTTGTAAACTGGAAGTTAGATTTACTGGTTAGCCCAGAATACCTTTGTCTGATGCACGTAGCAAGCTACTGGTGGGATTAGTTTGGTAATAATTTACTCACTTTGTCCAAACGCAAGGAATGGCTAGAGAGGAAAAATGCCATGCACAGAAGTACTGCAGAAACATCCTGCTCTTTTCTCCGTACCAGAGGAGTGTAGATGCATGTTGTGTGTTATCGTTTGGTCTGTAAGTTTAGAAGAAAACCCCAGTGATTAAGGTATTGTTTTTATTAATATGAATGTAACCTTCATATTCCTGTGGTTGACCTTATGTTAAATTAGAAGTAGTACTAGAGGCAAGAAATTATGGACTGTATCCCTGTGTCCTAGTTGGAGCTAAGGTACGGTAAGGTAGTGTGCTCTTTCAATATTATTTTACACAGCACAACTGGGAGCTACTCTAGATCTTCCTTCTCAATATTCAGCCTAGGTAGGGTTGAAATAAATTTAACCTGAGTTCACTGGATTTTTGCACTTTATCAAAATCAGTTCCAATATTGTGCAGTCAAATTAAAATCTATTTTTTGATTCTCTGTGGCTTTAAGTTCATTAAATGTGAAATTGGCAGCTAGCTAAAGAAGGTCAGACTGATTAACTGTTTAAGAGTTGTATTCGGTCTCGCTTCCATTACCTGGCAGTGTTTGGAGGTGCTTTGTATTTGTAGTAGCCTCTCATTTTTGTTGTTGTTGTTAGTGCACATATTGTACTGCGCAGATACAGGAACACCAACACACGGCTGTTGTTTTTTTTTTCTTGAAAGGCTACAGTGATGGATACTGCACACACATTGCCAAGATATTTCTGTACAAAGTTAAAAAAAAAAAAAAAAGCAAACAGAAAAGAAAGGCATGTCTACCTTGTTAGAGCATCCACTGCCGATTATGTGAGCAGAAATAGCCTCATAATGAAGCTTTTTGGAGCTCATTCAGAAAATTTGTCAACTTTGACAACATTAGGCAAGGTATTTTGAGTTTAAAGAAAGCACTTTTCACTCTTGTTATGAAATGTGGCATTCGCTTGGCCATACTGATTTTTATATGATGAAGGCCACCAGTACTAACACGTTTAAGATAATTTAGGCGCTCCTTTTTCAGGATGAAAAAAAGAAATATGACTAATTGGCTTATTTTCATAAGTACTAAAAAATATCCTGTTCAGTTAATATCTCTGGGTGGAATCGTTAGTGAATTTGATATTTATGTGAATTCTGAGGAGCAGCTGAAAGTCGGCGGTTCCCCCCCCACACACACCCTGCAGGAATTTTTGTTGCACTTGATTTTTACAATTTAGCTGCCTGTTATTTATTTATTTTGTGCATCCCCTCCCTCCCCCATGCGTAACTCCTGCGTTTTGAATTTTTAAGTCGGAAGCCGCAAGCGTGCTGCCGTGGAGGGAAACGCAGATGCCTGCGCCTGCACGGTATGAGGGCTCGGCACGGTCTGCGCCTCTTGTGCGTGTGCGTGCAGGCGCTCCGGCTCGCTTTTCCACCCGTACCCTCGCCCCGGACCTGGGCGGCCTGGGTACTGAATATGCGGGATACATGTTGAAACGTCTTTTGTTTGCACGTGCACACGTGTCGTTCCTGAGTCTAGATTTTAGACAGCGTGGCTGGCTCGTGGAAAGCACGCACGCACGTGTGTGTGAGAGGGAGCGTGTGCGTGCGAGGCTTTTAGCCTCAGATTCGTGCACGTAAATAATACATCTGGCAGTAAAACACAGCGTCCGCTTTTCTTCACAGTACCACGGTAGTTTTACAATGTATTCTTTAAGCCTCTTCATTTGATTTCCCCACTAAATCATTAAAGCAAGTCGGGAATTTGCCCTCGTCTATGAAAACAGCTCCGGTGGCAGCGCTCCCTCTCCCAGTCCGGCATCCTACAGCTGCTTCTGCAAAACGCTCCCGGCGCCTGCGAAATCCCGCTGCGTGTGGCAGCGGCAGTAGCGGCGCTGCGCTGGTTTATTGGGGGGGGGGGGGGGGTTTGGGTGGTTCGGGGGGGGGGGGGGGGATATTCATGAAGAGGGGGCCCGGCGCGGCCCCCCCCCCCCCATGTGCGCACGGCTCCTTCCCCCCGGCGCGCTAACGATCCTCCTTTTGTTTCCCGACCTGCAGCCGAACCTCTTGAAGCCATTCTCACTGATGACGAGCCCGACCACGGCACGTTGGGAGCTCCGGAAGGGGACCACGACCTCCTCACCTGTGGCCAGTGTCAGATGAACTTCCCGTTGGGGGACATTCTTGTTTTTATTGAGCACAAACGGAAACAATGCAATGGCAGTCTCTGCTTAGAGAAGGCTGTGGATAAGCCACCTTCACCCTCACCAAGTGAGCTGAAAAAAGCATCCAATCCTGTGGAGGTTGGCATCCAGGTTACGCCAGAGGATGACGATTGTTTATCAACGTCATCTAGAGGAATTTGCCCTAAACAGGAACATATAGCAGGTAAATTAAAGCAAGGAGAAGTGCTTGCGAGTTTATTTCCGTTGCAGTCGAGACGTAGCGCGGTCGCCGTCGCAAGGGGCCGCGCGCCTCTCTGTGCCGCCCGCCGCCACGGCCGGTGCACTCAACGTCCCGCCGCCGGCTCGGAGCGAGCTCCCAGCTAGCGTTTCCCGGCGGCCGCGTGGCGAGAGGCTCGCCGGGCGCCCGCCGGGCTGCCGGGCGTTTTTAAGGGCGCCGGGTGCGGCCGCGCCGGCGGTTTGGCTGCGTGGTGGCAGCGGCGGTGGCGGCGCTCTCCCGGCGCCTTGCTGCGGGAGCGCGCGGCGGGCCCCGCGGCGCGAGGGAGGGGGCGGCTCTGGCGTCTTCGGCAGAGCTGGGGGCGAAAGAGTTAACGGCGCGTCGGCTCGCCGCGGTTCCATATTGGCTGTCAGCGTATGGACTGTAATTAAACACAGCCCCGTGGCAAAGTGACACCACCGACCTTGACTTTAAGATGCCATTTGCGACTGGCCAGGCCAGAGTAGAGAGGGCAGTTGCTGAAGCGCACAGACATGCTCGTTCGAAAAGTTTAAGGGCATGTTGGAAATTTCAAAAGGTTGGTTTGACAGGAAAGGCCGCTCTCTGCAGCCTGCCTCCTCAGCCAAATGATAAATGCCTTTCTGTGCGCTCTCCTGTCTCTGATGTGGTTTTGACAGATGTATCTTGATTTTGTTTGTGGTTTACACAACCACATGTCATCCGTACAAATGTCCGAGACGGAGTTCTGTTTTGTGCAACAAACAATATGAAATGTGATTTAAAAAAAAAAAAAGGGTAAATGATTCCATTTCTGAGCATAATTCTTTTTTTTTTTAACCAGAAAGCCATTCACTCTGCAAATATTTTAGCAAATGAGGTTAAAAAAACAGAACTTACTATGTGAAAAGAAAATCGCAGAAACACTGGAAGCCTAACAAGGCATGCTCTGTTTTTAAAATCCCGTTAGTAAGCACGAATACTACCCATTTGTAGGGAGCGTTGCAAATCCCTTCAGATCGCGCCGGTAATACCGCCTGAAAAATACCACGCCGTCGCACGTCAAAACCCACCCGTGCCTCAACCAGCGTTACGAACCGCGAGGCCCGTGGCGCTCGGGCTGCGGCGTTGCCCGTCCCCCCGCTGCAGCGGCCTGCGGGGCAGTTCGGCGCGCGCAGGAGAACGGGACGTCGGCACCGTCTTCGGCTTGCTTTGGCCACGGGCCTCCAAACCAGCCGCTGAAGCAGGCTTGATATTTGTAGTTTTGAAGGTGTGGTGGCGGCGGCGGCAGACGTACGGGGGGGCGCGCGTGGCTGTGCGTGTCCGTGTGTGCACACGCGCACCTGTGCACGGCCGGGCGCCCGCGCGCAGCGGGAGCGAAGGCAGCATCCCCGCGCAGCCGTCGCGGTGGCCCTCCGAGGCTGGCGGTGGCGGCGAGGCGCGGGGCAGCGCCCGCTCCCGCGCGCTGCCGGCGGCCTGGAGCAGCAGGAGCAGGAGCAGGAGCAGGAGCGGAGGGCCTGATTGATGGAGGGAGCCTGGCGGAAGGGGTTCGAGGGCTTCCCGCACCCGGAGCCGCGCTAAATGGCCAAATATGGAGGGCCGGGGCGGTGATGCAATGCGGCGGTATTTACGTGTGGAGCCGCTCGGCTGCGGAGACGAAACACAGTGTCTGTCAGGCAGGAATTAACAGCGCGCTTCTTGCCGGCGTCCCGGCCAGGCCGCGCGGCCGGAGGAAGCTCCTCGGCGGCGGATTTCGCCCCGGCGCTGGGACGGCGGGCAGAGCCGGCCGCCGGCCGCCGCGGCGCCGTTAGCTCAGGAAGGGCCGCGGTTTCGGTTCCTGCCCCGGCAGGACGAGCTACAGAGCCTCCTGCTCGCCCCCCGTTATTTTTTAATTTCACTTGCCGCTTGAGCCGGCCAAGCTTCGGCGTGCCGCTGGGAAGGGTGTCCCTCGCTCCTGCCCGGGGCTTCCCCGGGCCCGGAGAGCTGGAGCAAGTTGGGGGTTCAGCTTTTCGCAAGGCCCCTGGGGCGAACCTCACCCCAGCCGTGGAGATCCGCGTCTCTCTGCGAGAGCGGGATGAAACGCTGCTCACAGTGATGCAGAAAGATACCTGAATATGTGATATAAAAAAAGAAAAAAAAGAAAGGGAAGAGGCTGCCCTTAGAAAAAAAATACCCGGGAGTTGAGGGGCCTGATTCTTTCTGGTAAGAGTCCCAAAAAGACGCATTTCATAGCAATGTGCAAATGGAGCCGACCCGTCGCTAGCTGGGAGAGGTGTTGCAGGCTCGCTGTGGGGACAGCCTGGGCTCTGCGGGCTCTTTCGAAGGGAAGAAGTTGTTGTGTTGCAGTAAAAGATGATCTGAAGATAAGCAGTGGTTAAGGATCAGTGCACCTAAAGACAAGGAACAAGGCACTGACTCATTCACATAGGAGGGGAAAATGATGTCTATTTTAAGCGTCGGTAGGCTCGTCTTTATTCTCACCCTTTTCCAAAGGCGGCGGTGATTACAATAGCTCATATATGCGTGTGCAACCTGTGCAGCGTACGCGAGATCCGTATGCACACCGGCAGGCATACCTGTCTCTTCTGTGTGGGTGTGCGCGTGTGTGTAGCTTTGACTTGATACAAAATTTTGAGTGATGCTGATCCAGCGCCGTAGCTGAAATGTCATAAATTTGACTGAAAATTAATAGGATATGTTGTGTGGGTCCAATGAGGCAGCTTTCATCAATATGTATGTCAAACACTCACCAGCAGATACCGGCAGCCTGTGATTTGCAGTGAGTGCTACGGCAGGCTTTAGTTATCCAGGCTCGTATTTTACAATAGGGGGAAATATTAACTGAAGTATCTAGAGATCAGTGAATGTAAAATTGCTGTTCACTTATTGAAAAGGCTGAAGAAATATTTATAGTCCACCAGTGTCAGGTTTTGGTGTTTTGTTTGTTGAATGTATAAATCTGAGGGAATTAATGAAAGGTTATTTTCGGGGTGAAGAGAGATCTTAAATGTTACTTTGATTCAGTTGGAGCACTTTGGAGTGCTGCATATATTCCCTTTTATAATTACGACTGTGTGTCTGTGAATACCATGTTTACTGTACAAAGAGAGGAGGGAGGAGGAGGGGAGGTCATTTTCAGTGCCCGAATCCTTTATTCTCAATTTGCTTGTTGTGTTCAAATATAACACGTGGAAAAAAAAGAACTGTAAGAAATAGCTCTGTCTCTAATAGTCAAAGGGAGACTGGACATAACTTGGTACTAAATTTTGGACCAAGTACATTTGAGCATTGCAATTCCCAGCAGGTAATTTCTTTGACTAGTCTGTATGCCACAGGAATTTTCCTGGAGTGTTATTAGGAGTTGCCGTTATAATTCTGCAGGTTGTGTATTGCAATTCTGTATTATTTTGTTTGGTTCCAGATAAAAATTAGTGACATCTGAATTGAATAGTTAGCATTGCATCTGGACAATGAGATGAAAGCTGAAATTACATTCGTGGAAAAAAATTTAAAAAGCTAAGATTTGGTCCACTTCCTTCCGCACAAAGACAGATGGAAATGGGCTGGGTGAAACAGTGACACGCGGGGCAAGTTTTGAGGGTGCTATCCAAGGGCTCCTGCCCAGGAGGCTGGGAGTCCCGCGTACAAGCTGTATTTGTAAATAAGACAGAGAAAGGTTGTGAACTGGCAGCTTGGATGTTTTGTCAAAGTGCAATGTCAGAGAAACTCTTTTTGAGACAAATTGTAAATAGAACTGTCACAATGATTGCGTGATTGAGCTGCAGAAGTGTCTCGCAATTGTTGGCGTTGTCAGAAGACTTTTGAAAGCTTAATTAAACGCAGTGGCCTGCATGGCTGTGAAATTTGCTTCTGGGGGGAAAAATGTAAAAAATGCAGGGGATCCAAAAGTTGTTGTAGTGTTGCTCCGCCAGGGATACAGAAAAGAGGCAAGAGTTTGTCCGTTTGCCCCATCGCCTTTTATAAATCACGGTTTTTTGGAAGAAGCAAACACGTGATATCAGTATCGTCCCTCGTATGAGGTAAAGATTGTGTTAGTTTTCCTATTCCCTGCTGTTGCAGGCAGTTAGTATCAAAATGGCTCTTTATGGGAAACACAAATAGGAGCTCAGCTGAAGAACAGAAGCAGGGGAGAAAGTTTTCCTCTGATTCGGCCTGATTATTCCGGGGCGGCATCAGAAGTGTCGCAGTTCCCTGAATCACTCTCTTTTTTTGTTTCCCTGCGAATCAGATCCTCTTGTTCGGAGGCTTCGAAATATGCTTTGCATTCCTTCGTCTATTGTATGTGACATTTAACTGTGAGGCTCGCCATGGGCTGCAGCGTAGCTGCCTCCAAAATGCTTGTGGTCGAAGAGGCGGCCTGGCACGCATTAAACTTCCTCTAGGTCTGCAAAGGTGCACGTTCCAGTTGCGTGCCGCAAGCTTTGAGAATAACGCCCCTAGGAAATGCGAGGTTCGGTGCAGCTAGGCTAAACAACAGATGCTGAATGGTGGAAACTGAGGCAGAGAGAGAGAGGAGGTAAATAAAACGCTTTGCAATTAGACTGGCGGAAGAAATAAAGTCTTTCCTAAAGATTTCCATATTTCTGCAATACCTCTTTTAAAGAGGAGGAGACCTATTAG
Source organism: Apteryx rowi (assembly GCF_003343035.1). NCBI lineage: Eukaryota > Metazoa > Chordata > Aves > Apterygiformes > Apterygidae > Apteryx > Apteryx rowi. The sequence goes on along the minus strand of NW_020448419.1, from coordinate 1,726,671 downwards.
CATGACACAATTTTGTATGTGCAGCCCTCAGCACGAGTTCTTTTTTATTTAATTCAAATAATAAAGACAATTCAAGAGGCAGTGTCAGGCAATGGGAGTTCAATCTCCATTTGTTTGCCTGCGCGCATCCTCATTATAGAAATTTTTTGGACAAAATTCACTTGAAGCTTCAGTCTGTTTTTACATCCAATAGTACCAGCTTTGTGCAATAAAAGGCATTTAGCATCAAGCTGGACATGGCCTGGCACTTTGCCACTTTTTTTAGCAGGAGATCTAATCACTGAGGATCTTTAGTACCTTTCTGCTTGTTCAGATTTCATTTGGGTCATGGCTCTGTCAGCAGTGTTGTTATTCCAAGGAGGTCTTATTTTTACCTTGGTACACATTTTAATGCTGGTTTCTGTCTAGGAGGTCTCGATTTTATGTGTCAATTTGGGGGAAATTGCAGAAGTTCATAAAATATGTCGAGCTCATATATTTTAATACATTAAGACCTATATTCCTGCTTGTAGCGTGGCCCTAAAATCAACTGTTTTTTTTTCCCTCCCCCCCCCAGACTAATGAGCATATTTTATCTCACTTTGTGCAAGTAGAGGAGATGCAGTCTGCCTCCTGTTAATGTCAGGGACGGCAGGTTTGGGCCCATGGCCGTGGGTATCGGTACACATGCTGCTGTGATTTATTACACACTTTTTAAAATAACGGGCTCGTTAATGCACCCGCAAACCATCTGAGCGGCCGGGACGACCCGTCTGCTGTTGCGTGAAGCCTCTCCAGGCCGGGGCCGGGCGCGGGGACCGGAGGCACCCGCGAGCATCCCGCCGCCTCTGCGCTAGGGCGGCCCGTGCGCTGCGGCCCGCCGGGGGCTCGCCGACTCGCCTGCCCGGCCCTCGATGCCCGCATATGCCCGCTCGGCGTTCGCAGGGTTTCGGCGCGAGGCGCGAGGCCGCGGGGGCGCGTGGCGGGGTCGGCCCCCGTGCCGGCGGGGAGCGGGGGCCGCTTCATTTGCCTTTGCAATAGCGGCGCGCCTGCCCTACCTCGGAGCCGCTCTCAGGTGCGAGCTCAGATGGGCGCATGTAAATGCCCTGTCAGATGCAACGCCGGAATATTAATGCCTCCTCGCTGCCGCGCCGTAATAAAGCTGTACACAGCAAGCTTAATATGCAGCCAGTCTGGGGAATTGTATGAAACTTAGATAGCCCAGTGTGAATGACAGCGGTGGAAAAAAAATACTCAATATGCCACAGTTTGCATTCTTGTTTTCCTTTGATCTAAAGCAAAATGAAAACATCCACTTCGTTCCCGCCACGTTTCATATAGGGGTTTCTCCTTTGCAAAATTGGTTAATAAGTAAGTAAATGAAGAAGGAAAATCAAGTGTGTGGCATATAGCAGAATTATTTGAAACACATTAGTGTCAGCCTTCTGAGCACTGGGTTTTTCCCGAGTATTAGCAACCACTTATTTTTTGTACTTGAGATCATTTGTTTTGCTTTTCATTCTTTTTTAGTATCTGTGTCTGGCTGGAACAAAGAAAATATAGGCAACACAGGGAGCTGTAGACCGCTTTACCCCCCTACTGCAGATACAGCCCTGGCTTTAAATCCAGAGTGAGCGAGTGAGGCTTCACAGAGGTTTCATTTGCTTGTTCGTATAGCTTCGAATTTTAAACTCCGTTAAAAGGTGTATTTCTGGCTCGGGGATGGTAGAGGATTTTTAATAACATGTTCGTTTAACTGAATCAACAGCTGTCAGAAGCAGTTGTAGGAAATCCACCAAAAGTACAAAGCAAAATACATACATTTCCTGCAACAAAACACTCGAAACGAATCGACTGCCAAAAAGGCTGTTGAATCCTAAGTTTGCAGACAGCGCACAAAAGTGTTTCTTCTCTCTGCTCTCCCTGGGGACCTCTCCAGGCTTATCTGATGCAATCGCTCGGGAACTTTTACCTGAACAGGTTGCTGTAAAACAACACTTTTCCCTATCTGATGGGCGTATATTTGTTAGCCAGCTCGAGCTTCGCCTTTTTGTTTCGTGCTCGTAGCTAAAACCCCAAGATTTGAGGAGCGAGCGACGACGAGCAGCCGCAGGGCCGTCGAGGAGGTGAGGCTTAGCATCACCGCGAGGCAGCCGTGGAGGAGCGCGGTGCCCTCGCCTTGCGGGCGCCCGGGCGAGGGCAGTGCGGGCGCTGGGGCAGGGGCAGGGGCAGGGGCACCCGCCGCCGCCGCGCTGCCTCCCGCTCCGCCTCGCTCTCTGCCGAAGCACCCAGCAATTACACCTGCAATTTGATCTTAGCTTTAGATATAAAAACCTCTGCCTAAGTAAACAGTAGCGTTACTGTGAAACAACAAAGGCTCCAAGGAGAACCCTGCCTTCAGTGGTGGTGTTGTTGTTGTTGCGGATGATATTGTTATTATTATTATTATTATTATTATTATTATTACTACTACCTTTTAAAAATAAACACCCATTATAGCTCCTTAGGAAGCAAGGAGTTTAATCTTACATTCAGTGCCTGCTTAATTGATTTAGAAGCCAGTGAAATATAAAATGCAAAAATAAAAATAAAAACACCCCCTCCCTCCCCCCCCCAATCTGAAAATTCACAGCAATTAATTTGTCAGCCGGCATTACTTTGCTGCAACATCACAGCTGCTTTTTCGGACATTGCGTGAATCACCTTGTTTTTTGTTGCATTTTGGCTATGGAATTTATTCTTCCTGGAGTAAAAGAATGATCAGCCAAATTGTTGCGCTTCAGCCAAGGTATGGAAAAGGCATGAAGCATTTACTGCATGAGTGTGACCAAGGGCTTTTTACTATGCGTTCTTTATTATTAATCTTAATTTTCATTTTCATTTATGTGTGTATTTATATATACACACACATGCACATAGTTTTTGTGCACAGGGAAACAGCAGTTGGGGAGCCTTTTTCTCTTAGAGGAGGTAAAACACAGTAGGTTGCGTTGAAAAAAAGAGAAGAGTATTACCTCCTGAGAGATTTAGAGGCTGTATTATTTTGTAATAAACTATAAACTGTCCTATGTTAAATTTGTGTTATGTTAGAAAAAAAATCAATAAGGAAGAATTAAATTCTGATAAAGATACTCTTGGATCTTTGAAAACAACTGCTGTCCTTTTAACTAAAACATTTGAGGAGCTTCAAAGCGTATGTATTTCTTCTGATCTTGGAGCTGTGTGACTGGTAGCAGGAAAAAAAAATCTTATTCTACATACAAGTGGATTGCTTAACAAGTCAGCACAGACACATACTTGTTTGTACAATGGAGATAAAAATTCCTGTATAAAAATAATTCAGCTGCTGACAGCAGGCATTGTGCCGGGCTGCCTCTTTTGTGCCGGCCGGGGGTCAGGGACCGCGGCTCCCCCTCGCTCTCCGGGCTGCTCTGGCACGACTGCGTGCCGCATCCAGCAAATAAGTTAATCGCTTTATTTTAAGGGGTGTTCAGAGCCCAGCGGCGCGCTCGTACTTTCACGCGCTCTCTCTCTAAAAGCAGAGGGAGGAGGGGAAAAAAAAGAAAACAGCCCCTTCTCGTAGGGGAATGGCTTGAAGGCGGTTGGCGAAACACGGCCTTCAAGAGCCGTTCGCTTGGCGGCGGCGGGCTGGTTTCTAAACTCTCGTTTTTAACCGCCTTCCGAGCTGTGCCATCACGTCCCGCAGGAGCCGTGGCCGAGCTCGCCCTGGGCGAAGCGGCGCGGGCGTCGAGGAGGAGCGGCGCGGCGCGAGGCGGTGTGGTGTGGCGTGGTGCGGCCGGGGGCCCGCCAAGCGCCCCGCACGTGCGTGGGTTTTGCGGGCGAGATACGCTGCCGCGCGAGGCAGGCCGAGAGGCGAGGGAAGGGTGGGGAAGTGGGAATACAAATGGTTCGGATGCGCTGTAATCCTTCAAAGTCAGTTCACCTTGGCAGGAGGCACCAGCCCGGCTTCATTCACAAAACCCTTCGCTCCGAAGGCGTCCGCGCAAATCCCCACTCCGTGCTGCAGGCGGGCGCGGGACGGGGACGGCCACGGGGACGGGGAGGGACGGCCACGGGCACCGGCCCCCCGCGCCGCCGCCGCGGCGGCTGACGTGAGCCAGCCCGGCCGAGCCCTGCGTCCTGCGTCCATCCTGCGTCCGTCCCGGCAGTGCCGCGACGTTCCTCGGAGCGCAGGGCTCTCCTTTATGCCTGCTTTGCCGTGCACAAAGTTTTCTTTCTTTATCATTTTTTTTTAAATTAGTACCACCGCACTTTGATGAAAATAATGTTTTTATAATACATTTGATGTTTACACGGAAGATGTGACTTGAGGGGAAAAAGGCTTTTTTGGAGGGTGGCGGAAATCTTGTTAATCTGCTCTCTGAGAGCAGCACACAATGCTGCCTATGAGCAAGTCTGTGCTGCTTTTGATAAATTACCATGTTTAGAGATAGGTTTGGCTCTTAAGGGCTTAGTTTTATGAACAAAGTCCATAACAATGTTTTCTGCCTCTGTTTGTCTCTAGCCCCTTTGGCTTGACTTGGAGCCCTGTGTTTAGTTTAAGCTCAGTCTGGAAGATATAACAATTTTGCATTAAAAAAATAAGGAAATCACAGGAAGAAAAACCCTTTTGCTTTTTGGATGAATCTTACTGATAATTTGCTAAAGCTCATTTGAATTTTAAGCACTTCTTTAATCTTCAAAGGCTAAATTGCTTTATGAATATGCATGGTGTGGGCAGACTTTAGTTCATTACCTAGTTGTAAATTCTAATGACCATTAGGTCCTTGCAGTAATTGCGAATTGTTTTGCATTTTTGATTGGCCTATTAACATGTGCATTCGGCACACATCAGGCCAGCCTGTCAGGCTGCTGAAGGAGAAAAAAAAGGTGAAAATTGTTTTATAGCACCAAGATTCTTAGATTTTCAATCTTGGAAAATTGATGATGTAAAAAAATTAAAGCAGTGTTTTTTCTTCTCAAGATTGAAAGTTCACCAAGAGATTTGACATATTTAATTTACATGATGACTTTGCACTCCTTCATTAATGCAATTTGCATATGAAGCTGTTGTTAATCACTTTTGATCATGTTTTGTGTATTAGCTGCCTCAGTGGCTCTTCTCCCTCAGATGCTCCAGTAGAAAGCAGCAAAATGATGCATCTTCTTGCCAAGTTTCCTTTAGTGAATTGAGGAATTAGAAGTCTAACCTTGAGTAATTAAATATGTTTTATCAGTTCTCTTTTAATGTTAAGTACACTTTGTTGGAAGTGTAGAATGAAATTGTTCCCATTTGGGGGAGACATTCCTTTAAAAAAAATTATATATGTATATATATAAAATAATTATTTTCAGTGATCCGGAGTTGTCTTGGCCAAGCCGAGAGGCTGAGCTGCTAGCAGTCCGGCAGCAGCACAGCCGGCTGCGCCCGTGCGGGGCCGTTTCGTAGGCCCGCAGGCCTTTCCGACGCGTGGGCCGGGCCCAATCCCGGCGTCTGCACATGCGCGGAGCTGCCGCCGCCGCCGCCTGCGGTTGGCACCCCGTTGGGGAGCCGTGCTGTGGGTGCCACTTGTCTCCCCGCCGTGCTTTCCGGTTGCCTTGCCACGAGCAAGGGTCTTCTCCCGCTGCCCGCCCAGGGGAGGTGGGAATCGCCCGCCGCCAGCCGGAGGGAAACCGGGAGCTGGAAGCCTGCCCGGTTCCCGCGCCTGCCCCGAGGCTGCGGCCGTCCTGGGGCGCCCCGCCGCTCCCCTGCTTGCTGCCTGCCCGCGGTCGGCCTCGGCCCCTCGCCCGCTGGAGCCCGTCGGTCCGCTCCCGGCCGGGCCTCGCGCCGGGAATGCCGGCGGCTTCGGTTGCGGGATCAGGCCCTGGCGTTTGCTTTAGCCGTGCGATTGTCTGTATTTCGTAATTGATGCTCAACTTTGGTTTAAGAGTTTATCGCTGGCTAACAAGATGAATCGGAGCGGAGAAACCGATGCCCTGATTAAAGGGGCTGCTTAATGAAAGAAAATAAATTGAGAGGGAAAATGACCATTATGTAAGAAACATAAGTATAATTTTAACCTCGGAGGAGACCCGGTGCTGCCCTTCGACGACTTCCATCCATACCATGCTAAAAGCATGGTTCAGTTCAAAGTTGTTAATATTCAGCTGGGAAACAGTATCCAGAACACAAATAAATTATTAAGTGCATGAACTTTTTCGGCAGTAAGATGAACTGATGGGGTCCATCTGTGAGATCCGGGGGCTTTTTATTTGTGTGTGTCGAACGATTCTGCCCTCTCCGACTTCATAGCCTTTGGTCTCTGGCCAAGTGCATGCATAATTGATTCCACACGCACTATCATTTTCTTGATGTAATTGCTTTAGTAAGATATGATGAAATCTAATGGATAATTTACTACATGAAATGGCAAAAAAGTAAATGTTCGTATTTTGTGCAGGGTGCAGTGCGAAGAGCGCCCAGATTACTTGCACAGGGCAGTGAAATCGAGTTGCACCACCTCTCCCTGTCGAGGATGGGGATGGATCCCTGTAGGGGCTCAGAGCAAAGTCTCTGCGATTCAGGGGAGCTTTACAATGCAGGGGAAAGTGAAGTGCTCAGACTGTTTGGAAACCTTCTGTATTTTTTCTTGAGCAATGCCATATTTGCTTCGCTAGTGGTCAGAAGGCAAACTCAGAGGAAAGTTCTCCACGCTACACAGGGGATAGTATTTTTAGAAATAAATGTGCCCTGGGCTTGCTGCGCTGCTCTCCAGATAGCGCTCGCACTGATGCCCTGACTGTCAAAAAGGCCTTGTATTATATCTGCTTAAATAAGGCACCAGATTAAATTCAATGCATTGGTTTAGCTGGATGTATTTTTAGATAGTTCAACAGTATATAAATATCAAATCCACATAAAATTCCATACACATTCAAAGGGAAATATTCCACTTTCAAAATTGACATTACACTGGCCTTTAAGAATGGATTTGTGAGTTTCTCTCTCATTTCCTTTCCCCTCTCTTTCCCAAGCCTGCTATGTTCTATATTCCTTTCCAGTATTTTTTTTTTAGATAGATCTTTGAGGCAATGTATGGACACAAAAACATTTTGATATTTGCTTCCTCCCCCCCCCCCCCCCCAAATTGCTGTTTTCAATGTACTAAAAGAGGAAAAAAATATCCAAGGCAAACCCACATAACTGTAGCAAACTGTTTCTGAGCAAGTCATAATAATGAACAACACATGATCTGAAATGCGATCAGCAAACACAGGCTTACGCCAAGGAATTTTTGCCATTCCCCTACCAGGGTCCTGTAAATCAGTAAACCGCGGCAGCGGGGCGGCCCGGCTGCAGGGCGGCCGGCAGGGCAGCCCCGGGGCCCCGCGGCCTTGGGCGAAGACGGCGGCGCGTTGGAGTAAGTTTTCCCTCCTTCTCCTTGACGCTGTCCCGGGGCCGCGTGCCGCGTGCTGCGTGCTCCGAAGAGGAGCAGTGCCTCTGGAAACACCTCGCTGCCGCCGCGAAGCCGGCGAGCGAGCGGCCGGGGAATAAAATTTCATTGCCACCTTTTTTTTTGTGCGAGTTTTTGTTTCTTTTTTTTTCCCCTCCCCCACCATCTTACGCCGAACCGAAATGTAAATTATTTTCTGGTCCTAATTGGATTTAATTATTTCTTTAGGAGAGGCCGGGCGGGAGGGGGTGGGGATGGCACACAGCTGGCCTAGCGCAACAAAGGATCCCGCCAGCCCCCGCTTGCTTTCTCCCGTGGGGGCTCCGAAGGCGAGCGCCGAGCCGGCAAGGCAAGGCCTGGGAGAGGGGGCCAGAGCTGCCCGGGCGGCGGGAGGAAGCGGGCACGCTCGTTCCGTGCTGCTTCGCCGCGAATTTCTGTGGTTTAGGGCCGGCTCCCCCCCGTCGCCCTCCGCCGGGGAGGCGCGGGCCCCGCGGCGCGTCCCTGCCGCTCGGACGGCGCTCTCGGGGCCGGGGTCTCCCAGCGCTCCGCGAGCCTTGATGAATGTGACCACTCGCGCAATTTATAGCGCGATTCGTTATTGGTATTGGAGGGACTGTGTTCTTATTTTGTCGTTCGCTGTTAAAATTAATACACTCTGTGCTGGCTATAAAAGTGTATTTGCATTTAATTGCAAGTCAGAATGAATTAGTGGGTATGATTTAAAACCCGAACTCACTTCTTGAAAAGAACTCTTGAGCGAGGGAGGGAAAAATCGCTCTGGGTTTAATTTCTCCTCCAGTGGAGGCCGGGATGGAAAGAGGGGCTGGCGAGGGGGAGGGCGCAGGCGGCCGCTCCGCTCCCGCTTCAGTTCTGGAGGTTGCTTTCAGCGAAAAATGCCTTTGCCAGGAGGGGCTTAGGCAAAGTGGTCAAGCACATCTGCTCGGGGGAAGGCAGCGAAGAAAAGGGGCTGCTAGCGCGAGGGCAGCGGCACAAAGGGAAAATTGTGCCGGGGAGGCATTCGGCTGCTCGGCGGTGGTGTGGCCAGACTGGTTTAGCAGACAGGATGATAGATTGCTTTGTCAAGGGTCCCAGGGTGTGCCCTGAACTTGAGGCACTTTGTTTATCTTGAATAGAGGGGGAAAAGCGCAGACATAATCGATGTCTGGTTTTTAGGAGGGAGGCAGAGGTAGCAGGCAGGCAGGGAGGGGGGGAGGGAGGGGGCAGGCCCTGGTTGGGGCTGTCCATTAACAGATGAACTTGGCTCGCGGCCAGCTTCTGATGAGCGAGTGTCACAGCCCCAGCGCCGTCAAGCCTTTTCAATAATTTTTTTTTTCCTTTATACCTGCTGTCTGTACATCAAATGCTCCTAGGTCTTTTGGCTAAAGGCAAAAAAAAAAAGAAAAAAAAGACGCAGCTCAGTTTTTTCCCTCTGAACCAGTTGAGACCAGTCTTTTGGCCACGCACACAGGTTTCTATCATCTTTCCTGGCTTGCTGTTGGGAAAAAAGAGTTGTAGTGATGCCAGTAACCTGCGGGCCCAGGACAAAAAAGGGTTTTGGTGTTCTAAGAGGCAAATTAAACACGGGGAGTGCGTGAGAGCGGGAGGGGTGCGTGCGTGCGTGCCTGCGTGTGTGTGTGCGCTCACATTTGTGTTGCCTGCCTGTGAGATTTCCTACTTAGCAGAAGTTAAATTTGCTGTTAAAAAGCCTCTGTGAAGTAACCTGCGCATAGCAGGGAAAGGCGAAACCGGGAGGCAGCCTGCCTGCAGGTCGACAGCGTGTGAACGGGCGCAGAGGCGCAGGCGACGCCACGCACGGTGCAGAGCCTGTTCCCCCCCGTCCCTGTGCGCGCGTGCCCCATCGCTACCTGGTGGCTCCCACGCTCTTAGAAAGCTTGACACCGGTGCAAGCCCCGCGTGCAGGCTTAAGCTGCCGTGAAGGTGTCTGTTGTGACGCAGCGGATTTTTAAAACCTTTGCGCTGGTGTAAGTGTGTGCACCCCATCGGGTTTTACTGATGTCACGTCTTCTAGTTCCCCTACTGCTTTATTTAATGCAAGTGCAAAACTTGCCTGTGGAGCAGCCTCGTGCGTTTTCGTCCCTTACGCAGCTGTCACGCAAATTCACCAGTCCGTGCACCAAGTCTAGCTGCTTTCCTGTAGCACAAGCATGGTGAGGATGAAGAAAAACTGGAGACCTTTAGGAGATTTTTTTTTTTTTTTAAGTTACTTGTTTACCAACAGCCGGATTTGGCGAGGCCGCAGTGAGTGGGGGGACGTACGGCCGTTCCCTGCGCGCTCGCTGGTGTGAGGTCCCAGCCGGAGCTTCCCGGGGGCTCCAGGCGCCTTCGGATGGGAGGGCCGGTTCGGCGTCGGGCCGCCCCTGCGAGCTGGGCCACATGATTCTGCATTGGGCTTTTTTTTTGGTGTCTTTTTTTTTTGTTTCTGATTATGCTGTCTGTTTCTGACAGTTGTTCAGTTACTTACTAGTCTTGGCAGGAGGCTGAGTCTATAACATCCTGACATTTCTGCTTCTTAACAGGCCGGTCTCATCGTGCTGGAGCAAACAGCAGCTTAGCAGCAGCGCAGTGCAAATCGCCTTAGCGGAGGGCTGCTGGTCGCTCGCGGCCCTCTCCGGTGCGAGCGCACGGGGCCGGCCGGCAGCCCAGCGCGCCTCGTCCGGCCACTTGCTGCGCCCAGGGTGCCCGCTGCCTGCCCAGCCCCGCGCGGCCGTTCGTGGGTCCCCGCTGCGGTTTCGGCTCGTGGGCGATGGCGCGGGGCGCCCGCGGTTCGGCGTTGGGGCGCTCTGCGGCGGGACGTCTCCGTGGCGAAGCGGCTCCTGCCCTTCTCCGGGAGGCCTGCTGCGGAGCGGGGACGCGAGCCCGGCTTCTCCGCCGGGTCAGCCCATTATTTGCTTCATCACGACTTTTGCACAGTTGTCGTGTAATTTATGGCTGCCTTCGTGTTGTTGAGCGTTTTCATCGCGGCTTCTTCTTAACGCGCTCCTGACACAAACAGGGCTGCTTTAAAGACACCGTATTGTTTCGTAATCTGAGAGGAGGACTATAAAACATCAAATTACACTATCTTCAGGCTAATCTAAATGCACTACAGATTGAAATCAGAGCTCATTTGTCCCTGATGCAAATTATTAAGTTCTAATTATAAATATCCATTTAATTACCCCATACATTTTTATTCTGCAGACCCTTCTCAGCAATTCTGTCTGAGATACAGTAGATGTATAGGAGAAAATCTGCAGTAATTAATGTGCATTTCCTAAATAATAAAGAACAAACACGAGCCACTTTGTTCATGGATGACATATCCGCACACACATTTTTAGTTATCCATGTCACGGCATCAGACTCGGAATGCTAATTTAAAAATAAATGGAAAAGGCAAAAATTAAAAGTTTGATTTTTTTTGTTGTTTTTTCCTGCTTTGTTGAAAGAGCTCGATCCCTCGGCAGTAGGTTTGCTCCCCAAACCTCTGCTTGTGCCGGAGGTCTCGCTGGACGCCTGGGGCCGGTGCCCGGGCACCAGGAGAGGCGCCGTGCGGGAGCCTCGTCCAGCGGGGAGCCTGCGAGCCGAAATGCGTCTCCCTGCCGAACGAGCAGCGGGAGCTGCTTTCTGCCAGCCTCTCCGACTTCTTGGTTTCGCGCTGAGCAGGTTGTAAAAGCCGCTGTGGCTCGTTTTCCCTCCCCTGCTTGCGTGCGCGCCTGCGCTGAACCAGAGCCGCCCTGGCGCTGCCTGCGCTGGCTGCAGCGGCGAGCGCATCCCTCGCCCAGCCTGGCCCGGCCCTCCCCAAAAGCTGCACCAGCACCCCGGCTCGGAACCCAAATTCTGCATTTGGGTAGACTGTGGATTTGTGGCAAGCGACAAAGTTGTTTGTATCCGGGTCTGCGTGCATGGAAGTCTGTCTCCTCGTTACTCCTGCCTGCGGACGAAGGCGTCTGCTGGAGGAGTGTTTTGGACAAATTAGCCATTTCTACGACTTTTATTGTTTTCTGCACAAGCAGGCTTAGGCTTTGCGAGTGCTCAGGTCTATTAAGCCTTTTCCTTCGCGTTGAGAGAGGGCAAACCCCACATCTGCCTCTGGGGGGGAGGCCAGGGCCAGGACCTGGGACCGAGGTGGGCTCCCGCGTGCGGGAACGCTGGCTGGCTCGGGTGTCTGGTGGGGGACGGCAGCGGCGGAAATGCCTGGGAAGAGCCCGCAAGGTCAGATCCTGCCCGGAGTTACCCTGGGCGCAAATCCAGAGTGACTCCCCGGCAGCTGCAGGAACTACTTTGCAGCCGAAGGGAGATTGGGATCAGACCCAGTACAGTTATTTATGTTCGGATTAACACAGAGCCTCATCTAACGTCTACTGAAGTCTAGGAAAAAACTGCGAGCACCCAGCAGGCAGCGGCTCAAGCCCAGATGAAGCTGATGTCTGTCAAAAACCTCTGAGCAGTGTGTGTGTGTGTGTGTGTGTGTGTGTATATGCGTGTGAGTATGCATATACATATATGGGGTAAAAATCCGACTTCACTGAAGTTAATGTGAGCATTACCACAGCCTTCATTACACCCAGTCTTTATACCCATATTTGCATCTGTTTTCTGGATAATAAAGTAGGGTTTCTGAAAAGGATACTTGTGTAGTGTCAGTATTTATAAACAAAAATTTGCTTTGAATTTTCTCAGACGTATGTGCTGCTAAAACTATTAATTCTGTCGTTGAAGAAGACGAGTGGCTGCAGCAATGTCCTGAATTCCCAAGTAACTTCATCCTTATCTGTTATAATCATTTCAAGTTTTAAATCATATCGACTTTGTTCTACAGTCCAAGCCACATGGCATTAGGAAGAACATCATAAAAGTGTCAAAAGTGCTTGTAGGAGCCTTAGGACCTTTTATAAAGACACCAAACCAAACCCAAGCCTTATTTCCTAAATAAAGGAATAGTTCTCTTACTTTTTCTGAAGGCAGTATCATTTTTGGAATGAAGTGCCTGTCTTTTTTTTTTTTTTCTTTTTTTTCAGCTTGCATCACAGTTATTTTACTGCTTCGAACTATGCTTTTTATTGTGATTCCTCCGTAGTTCAGTCACTGCACAGAGAATCCCGTTTGAGATTTTGCATCTTGTCATGTCTATTATACAGAAACTTAAAATACAAGCTAACCTAGCAGTAAAATAATGAACAAGCCATGCTACAGACATGTAAGTGCTTTAATTCTTGCACAGTATGCTTTTACATAAACAGTTGCATGTTTCTGTCTGTTCGTGTAGTTACTGTTCTGAGTAGAAAGCTAACTGTGTATCCCATCACGAATACTAGCATTTCATAGCTCAATACTCTTTATTATTATTATTATTACTAATATTATTATATCGTGCAAATGTATCGGTCATTTTATTGTTAATGTATGGTAGGGTGCTCCCGCTAGGACAGCCTTGGCTCACTAATGGGGTCAGGCATGTCACAATGTGATATATGGATTATGTTTACCATGGCATATTTTGTTTGTGAGCTAGGCTGTGAGAGTGGAGCAGATGATAAATGAAGATACTCTACAGTTTCACACTAGTTCCTGTGGTCGCGAGTCTCCAAAACAATAAAGAGCTTCTCGTAATGGAGAGGCATTTACGTGCCCATAATTGACTTAAAGTTTTAGATCTGTGGCTGAAGCCTAAGATGTGGTAGTCCACTACTTCAGTATTTTTGCTGAAAGCTCTTATGCGATCCAGATAAACTAGTTAGGTTTTGTTATGAAAACCTGGGGAAGTGTATGAGCCTTCCATCCAGTTAAGGAATTTGCCTGGCTGAAATATTGGTCTGTTTTTCACCTCTGGGCCGCCGCGTGTTGTCCAGATAGTCATCATCACCCGAATTCCTAGTAAAGGCCAAATACGTGTGTGTGTGAGTGTGATTGGGAGCCCCAGTGGTGACTGTATTCAGAGGGCTTGCATATGCTCCAAAAATCAAGTAAAACACTTGCTTATTCTCTTAAAATCAAGATCATGTTCCTGCGTTAATGCCTTGATTGGGGAGGCAAGCGTTCGAGGTGGCCGCGCCAGGCTCGGCCCTCCGGGTCCTGCCGGGGGGCTCCCCAGCAGCAGCACCTCCCCGGGCCCCGTGCGGGACGGTGCGGGCCGTGCCGAGGGGGGCTGCCGCGCGCCTGGCCGCGGTGACGAGGCTACCGCAACGTGGACGGTAGCAAGCTGACGGGTCGCCGATGGGTCAGCGATGCACCGAGGGGTGCTCAGAGCCGCTTGGTTTTCACTGGTGGCTCCCGCTTTCTCTTCCCCCCGCGCAGCCGGTTAATGGGCTGCCGTAGTCCGAACGCAGTTGCTTCTGACTTATTTTATCTCCTGAAAGAGGCAAAGTCCAACGAGCTTTTACCCACGGAGCCTATAGAGAGAACGGCCAGGCAATTTTTGTTTCTATCTCTGCGTCTCTGGAGCGCTAGTTCCAGAGACTGATCGATAGGTTTTATTGTAGACCTCCCTGTCTCTAAAAGCACTGTGACCTTATCCCGTCTAAAAATAGCATTTGCTCTCGCCGCCTGCAGAGCCCCGACCTGTGAAAACCCATTTGGAGCATAACTGACACGGGCAGTCGGCTGCGCATCCTCGAGGAGCCCGCGAGGGGCCGGGGCTCGGCCGGGAGCTGCCCACTCCGCGCGCGGCTCTGTCCCTTCCCGGGGGCCGGCGGCGAGGGCCGGGGAGCGTGCACCGGCTGCCCTTCTCCCACCTAGTCCCCAGGCGGCGGGGTCTGCTCTCGCCAATGTCCCCAGCCGCGGCCACGCCGGCAGCGGGAGCGCGGCGCCTCGGGGCAACCCACGCCTTCTTCTAGGAGAAGCCTCGCAGGCAAGGCCAAGCGCACGTTCGCAGTAGCGTGGTGTCCCCAACACAGCTCTGGTGGGGACACGTTTTGTTGCCTTTGCCGTTTCCACTGAATCGGTTGCTGAACTCCAACTGCTTTGGAAAGTGCCGTTCGATACAACATTTTCTCCGCTTCTTTTAAATTACTCCTCTCACGATTGGATGAAGGAAGGTCAGCGGAGTTAAAACCAGCTCCTTGCTGGTAGTTGGTGGGTGCGTCTTATTCATTAAGGCAGTTCCTGGTGGCAGGGGGAGGGGGGCGAGTTAAATACGGGTTCTGGTGACCGAATGATGCGCTGGAGAAACCGCCGGCTCCTCGCTGCTCAAGGAGAAGCCCGGCAAAGAGGAGCCTTCTTCTCCGCGTGCATCACCGGTCAGAGAGGGGTAGTTTGGCGTTTTCGGTGCGAACGAGCCGATGCTGGCAGCGGAGAGGCCGGCAGAGGGGAACCCTCCCGCTGGCCCGTCCCTCCGCCTGCCGCCGCGCGGGGCTGCCTCCGAAGTGTTAAACAGCATCCCTCGTGCGGAAGGCCTAGTGGTGGCCCCTGGAAGATGGAAAGGGAAGGGAGCGGTGACCGCAGAGCTGTAAGAGGTGGCTTTTTTGTTCTGCCGGTGACAAAAGCCAGGACCGTTGTTGCCTCCTAGCTCGCCGGAGAGGTCGGTGGTGGCATTAGTGCAGCTAATCACCTCAGAGGCCAGATGGGCTCGGCTGCACGCCGCCGGGGAGCTGCCACGGGCCACCTCGCTCGGCTCCCGCGCGCGAGGTCCTCCTTGGTTGCACAAAATGTCCGCGCTGGCTCTCCTGGCGCAGAGGCTATTATTAGCAAGTGTCACTCAGTTATCTGAGAGTGGCGCTTTTAGCTGCCATCTAAGTGCCTGACTCTTGGGTTTACAGCAGATTAAATTAAATTTTAGGCTGGTTTGGCTTTACTGACGGTAGACAAAAGGAGCAGCTGCGGTGGAAATGCAATCTGGCGCCGGCAGGGGTGGGGAGCCCTATGTGGTGTTCCCATCCTCCCCGTCCCTTCTCCGCTTTGGAGGATCTGGCTGCGCAGGTGACTCCGTGGAGATGAGGTACCTGGCACACCGTCCCTCCTGCGGACGGACAGCGGGCACCAGCGTCCTCAACTCAGCGCGGGCCACCTCCCTACGGGCCGACGCGTTTGCTCTGGCAGGGAGCGTTTGGGCGGTGGTCTGAAACCCCTGGCTGGCAAGTGCTGGTCGTCTTCACGATGGTTTTAGTGTGTCTATTCAAACGCTTCAGTGTGCAGCCCGGGATAAATGCAATTTACCTATTGATCCGTTTGTCGGTGGAATCCATTGCCTGAGCTGCGAGGCATGGCTCGTTCTGATTTATTTTTGGCTAAAAAGCCACAGGCCTACAGCAAGGTTCTGCGTAAGTGTATTCAGATAAAACCTCGGTGACTTACTCCAGGGGGCACGAGGTCGCCAGTGAGAGCCCTTTGCTGCGGAGTCTGGCGCGGTGGCCGTCAGGGACGGATAGCGGGCACAGGCTGCTCGTGCCGCCGCGGGCAGCTGGGGCAGCTGCCCTCCCACCTTGGCAGACGGTGCCTGGGTCTTACACGTCCTCAGCAGGCGCGGAAATCTGTCAGAGCGCCGATCGTGAAGCGGGCAGTTGCGTAGTCGGAGCCTCCACGCGCGAAGCAGAGCTGGTGGTCGCGCGGGGCTTCGCCATGTGCTCATGGAGGCTCTCTAGCCTCAGAGGAGAGTCAAGGGTTTTGCGGCAGTCACCAACTGCTGCCGCAGGTGGGTGGCACAAGCGGCGGTCATCCCAAATGGAAGTGGAGTGGGGAAGGGGTTCAAAACCAGTTCTTCTGGGCTGGCTATTGATGGAAAAAAGTCACAGTAGGAGACATCTCACTGACATCCGCTGCTTGAAGGGCGTTGTTAGCCATCAGATAGTAATATAGCCTCTACGTTTAAAGTTAGATTGATAGGGATCAAAGACACCCTGCAAGATCAAGATGCAACTGGACCTGTTCCAAAACTGCTTTCTCAATAACCTTCTTCAAGAAGGCAAGGGTAGAGACTGGCCAATAATCGGCAAGGCTGTTAATGTCAAGAGATATTTTTCTCTTTAGCAGGATGATACTGTTCCAGGGCGGCTGGCACCTTGCCCTCCTGAAGTGAGGCATCAGACCAGTAATCGTCCAAAACCTGAGGTGGTGGACTTCACGAGGCAGGAGTGCAAGGTTCAGCTCAGAGCTGGTGGGATGCAGCCGCTCCACACGCTCCATTGAGTCAAACTGGGTGGAACTAACAGGAAAAAGCAGATATTGAAAAAGGTAATTGATGAATTAAAATGCAATCCTCCTCTTGAATTTATTGGCATCTTTTCTTATGGCTTTTGATTCAATGCCTGGCATAAGCAAATGTCATTTTTCCCGTGTATCTCTGTATTGGTTTGCATACTTCAAGGCTAAATAACATCTTCATGTAAGGACAAAAAGGTGTGTGGAAGATTTTTTTATTCCATTTTCTTTGTGATCTATTACTAGTGAAAGTTAAAGCTCAGCCTGTCTAGGAATGCTTAGAAAAATCTTGTGTCTTGGAAAGCAGTAGAAAGGACAAAGGTAGAGACTGAAAAATAGCACATGGATGCGCTGCATTCAGGTGCTCGGAGCTCAGCAACGGTTTGGCCTGCCGCGTGAAAGCGAGCTATTCTGTACACAAGCGTACATACGTTTTGGAGGCCGGGCTCTTCACCACACCAGGGAGTAGCGCGAGCCAAGGACGGATGGGAGGTCCAGCCTCCCTCTACAACCCTGGGCCAGTTTGAGGCCCCACTGAGCGGCTCGCAGGGACAAAGCTGGCCCCCACATTTTGTTCCTGGTTCTGTCCCTAATTCACTGGGTGCCTTTGAGAGAGTCACAGACTACTCAATTCAGCATGAAGTTTGCTTAGCTGAAGGTTTAGGATTTGGTCTCTTAATTTCTCTCTGTGGTAGTTTGTTCATCTGAAAATGGAGCACATTTTTTGATGGGTAATATATTCTCTGGAAACTGTGATTCGGTGGTACTCAATCTGTGAGGGAATTCAGGAGCAGCTTTGGCTGGCAAAAAAGAAGAGAAATTCAGAAAAATTTTGGTCTCTAAACCAAAATCTAAACATTATTTTATTTCATTTCAGTGCAAACTGATTTTTCCCCTTGAATTGTCTGTTTGGCAGCCAAATAAAAAATTTCTATTATATGTCCTGCTCTAATTATAATATGTACCTCACATGAAGATTTTTAGGTTTAAATTATTAACAACTGTGCAGCAGTTGGACAACCTCAGTTGAAAAATAGTATCTGCTTGTGTTTTCTTATTTATAACTTTATTTAGTGTTGTGTCAAGATCGATTGCTCCATACAGGTCTGTGGCTTTGTATAGATTTCTGTGCACATCTATAGGTATACTTTACCTACACATTTCACTGATGGGAATTTGCACTGAGTGGATAATGCATTTCATAGTTTTAGTCATCCCGACCAACCAAAAGAAGTGTTACTTTGAAATGTATATTAGTATTGAAAGTCCCCTTTGGCTGTGGTATTTTGTGAGTCCTAAAGTTAGAAGAAGGCTTTTGCAAAGTGCTTCGTCCAGGCCGGACAGTGCTCTACTTTGTCTCGATGGTAAATCCCAGCTCTGAGCTCTTTCGAAAATAGGACCCCTGATGTCTGTATGGGTCTGGCAAAGAGCTGTATTTGCTTTGCTCCGGATGCCTGTTCTTTCTAAGAAGCTCTTGGAAAGCCCAGTTTTTGATTCCATAACTCTTGAATTTACATTAGTTGTTAGTGCTACAATATGTAAATAATCCAGTCACATTCAAATACTGTTTGCATAATTCACACCTTATGTCTGATGGGAGAAAACGTGAAGCATTTCCTTAAATTAACAAAAACCTGTAATTATTTTTTTTTTCTAAATGTTGAAACTGGGGAGAAAGGCATCTCCTTGAATTTTATTATTTGTACAATTTGTTTTTGCTGTTGTTTCAGAATAATTTAGTAATGCATTTGTTAGAAACTGGCAGCATCTGCTAATTTTCAGAGCAATCACAGTGATGGTAACATTAAAAACTGGAGGCCAGCAGTGGGGCCAACACCTTATTTGCACGTATTCAAATGTATTTCAATGCTGCGCTACTCTGCTGCTGAGGAACATGGTGCTCAGCGTGGCAAGAGCACGGGAATTTGGCCCTGAGCGATCGTTTCTGCTCGGTTAGGGTCAGATTGCAGAGCCTTTACTCATCCCGGTAAGTATTTGTTAACCTCCGCAGAACAACGGCTGTAATGAGATTACCTGTGTATTACTGTGCTTATCCGTCCCAAAGGAAGCTGCAGGATCTGGGCCCACGAACATTTTAGGGGCGATAAGGAGCACTGTTTACTGTGCAGGTCCCTTTGCCGGCTCTGCCGGTGCTGGCTCTGCCGGCGCGGCAGAAGGTGGCACGAAAGGCCGGGGAGCGCGGCCGAGTTGAGGCCGGGCGTGCTGTGACCCAGCAGCCCCAGCTTGGGCTCCTCTCGATTAGCCATACTAAGACGGAGGGAAAAAAGTCAGCGTTTGAGTGACGTGAAGAAAAGTAATTGGCTATCGGTATCGAGAATTCCTGCCAAACGGTGCGTGGGGCAAGTCCGAACAAACCTGAACAAAACCGTTCGGCGAAGGGCTGCTCAAACACACCCTTGAGTCTAGGGAGCTGCACGCTGAACTTCCCTCCAGATGAAGTACTTCTGTGCTCTGTGTACCTTTCTGTATCTGCGCGGAGCGATCCAGCGCCGCGCAGGACGTCGCCTGAGTCTCCGAAAGAATCGGCAAGCACCGTGCTCTGCTGAGCGCCGAGATCGGGGCTTGTACCTGGCCGCGGCAAAGCGGCTTTAGTCTTCGCAGATCAGAAGGGATTTAAGCGATTCCCACCTCATTTTCCCATCCGGCTGTAGGCACTTTTCCAAAAATTGAGAGCGGTGAAACAGTTCCTCAGTCATCTCTTAGTCAGTATTTTTCTCACAGGGGAGAAACGAAGAGGGGGGACCTTGTACGGTGCCGCGTGAGTGTAATGATCTTTCATTAGGCGTTCCACACCCATTTCTTCCTACAGGTTAGAGACACATTTTTGGCACTGGGCACAGTAAGCGTTCCAACATGTTTTTCGTCTGCAGCTCTCACTCACGTCTTTAAAGGTCTGATGTCGTGGCTCTAGTTGCATGCACATATTTCAAGGTATGGCACCTGAGTAGTGCAAAATGCAAAATGTGGGTAAAATACGGTGACGTGATTTTAATCTGTTGGTACAAATTTGCTGTTTGTGCTTTCTGTTTGCCCTTCAGTGATGCTTTTTCTTTCCTTAGTTTTTTCCCTATAACACTAGCTGCTGCTTCTAGTTTTCAGGCATCTAGCAAAAGGCTAGTAATAGTTCCTTGTGATACTTCTTGCATTTATTCTTAAATGCTAAAAGCTGTCAACGGAATTTGCTAGGAATGCAAAGTGAAGTGCCTTCAGTTGTTCATTTTCTAATCAGCATGCACTCAAACGATGAAATGCTGTGCCAAAATCTACTGAACTCTTTCTGTTGACTTGGATTTTGGATCAGACACTAAATTCTGATTTCATTCCTTCTCCTTTTTCCTGAGGCGTGAAGCTTGCCAATTTTCTTTCTTTTCT
>NW_020448419.1:1668271-1706696 GCF_003343035.1 Apteryx rowi | reverse complement strand
CCCCGCCCCCCGCTGCTATCTGGATGGCATTACCACAGCCCATATTCAACCAGCTTCATGTAGCGCTCTGTCTGGTCTTACATTCTTGCTGTCAACTGACACAGCCCCGTTGATTTCTTAGATGCTTTCTGTTATGGGCAGAAAGGTAGGAACAAACGCCTGGGAGGGACCTCCTGGGTCACTGTGTACAGGCTGCTGCCGTCGCACGCAGTAGCGCCTTAGATGTTCAGATATGCCGAGTTACGGTTCTGGCTGCATCTCCGCTCGTCTCCTTTTTGTTGTTGTTGTATTTTCCTCAAATGCAGGGAGACGACAGCAGCACGCGTTGCGGAGCTCTGGGTGGGGAGGAGGGGACGAGATGGATTATCCTCCACTTGTTCGGGGAAGATTCAGCATTTACCCTTGGTCCTTTCACCTCCTCAGGGCCATGTAAGGGTTGCTGCATTTTAGACGTTTCCCAAAGTGTCAGCATTTGGAGCACCATTACGAAGAGACTAGATGAATGACCAAAACGTAGGGGCAAAATAAATTAGACAGTTCAGAAGCTGCAAACAAGTCATTTGCTAAGAATAACGAAAGCTTGCAGTTGGAAGATGGTTCGTTCTCCAGTCCATTTCAGTGATGTTTATAAATCAGGATAACAAAAAGGGAAGCCTTATTAGGCCTGCGTGACATTAAAGGTGCATTTAGCTTCCAAGTGTGACACTGGCTGCTATAAAATCAGACAGATGCTATAACTATGCCGCAGTTCCCACATGTGATGACAGCAAGGCTGCTCGCTCATGACTGGGCCAAACCCTTCTCGGGGTTTGTGTTACCCTTTTTCTAAAGAAGGCAGCATCTCCCAACTTTTCCCGCTGCCCGAGAGAGTGAAGATTTGCCAGCAGCAAAGGCCCGTTTGGCTGCAGGTAGCCGTGCCTTTCCCCAGCCCACTGGAGAAGGGCAATACGTTGCACATGTGATCGGAAACCTGGCTGCACGTAAGCACCTCTCCTCTGTGCGCTTGGGACGCAGAGGTGAAAAATATGCTGCAGAAACACTGCAAGCATTTCATTTACTCTCCCAGCGGCGTGAGTGACCACAGGCTTAGACCTGGGATGTGCCGTGCTCCTGTCTATCTAGGGGTGGAAACAGTCACCATTTTACTGTTTCTCTAGAGAACTAAGAAAATGGCAGCGTGTTGCAGGAGCCAGGCCTGCAGGATAAAGCAGTAATTAGCGCAGCTTTTAAAAGGGGAATCTCCACGCTGGGGAAAACATTTAAACAGATCGCATTTAGAACGTCCCCGGGGAGTTTCGCTACTTCTCCGTCATTTCTCCCACACGCAAACAGCGTCAGGCTGAGCAGGTGGGACACAGGGGCTGCCGCAGGTGTCTGCGTACGTGAGGTCATGGCTGGTGGTGATGACCGGGCGCTGTGCTGGACCCGAAGAGCAGGCGTGCACATGGGTGTTGAGAAGTGGGCTTTCTCGCCAGGAGACCCATTCCCTGCTGGAGTAAGCCGGTTTGTGCTCGTCGCCTTCCCTCTTGGCCATCTCCTGCAGTATCTACGAAACACGCACTTTTTTCTGCTCCCAGCCTATTTCCAAGGCAGGTCTGAAAATCATCTGTGTTGCCTCTTGCTGTGACTGTAGGGCTTTTCCTTCCCTTTAGGTTCAAGTCGTGCTTTCCCATGTAAGGCTCTCTATAGCTCTGCCTCCTGGTACACTGCTGCTTGTTCCTTTCCCTGTCTAACGTCCTCTCCGCTCCACTTCTCCTGGGCTAGCATCTGTGGTAGCCAGTGTGTCTCCTTCCAACACTCCATAGTTCCTCCTGTCTTGTTCCCTATACGTAGCACGCCCTGGTCTGTAGGGTCCTTGGCCACACTGAAATCCTCCTGATTATCCGCTTCATTCATTACACTCAGGAAAAAAGTAACTGGCTGATATAGGTGCTTATAAGTGAGCAGTATTACATTACTACGCATAAATGTCACATTAATGGAACATTATAACCAAAAGAAGCTCATAGATCACTCTAACCATCTTCAGTGTATGTTACACTTCTGCCACCTGCTCGTCACCTGTTTGTTTGTGCGTGGGACAGGAACGCTGCTGTCGGTAAAGCCTGGAGAGCGCCAGCTTCGCACGGGCGCCGCTGCAAGGCGGTGGGGGCTCGGTGCTAACCGTGGTGGACGAGCAGCTCGCCTTCGTGCGAGGAGTTCCAGCGGCGCAAAGGCAAAATCCACCTTCCGGTGCTCGCCCTGCCGCAAAACGCGTAAGGCGCCACAAACGGCAGAGGTTTGGAAGGGCGTGCCGGAGCTCGAGTTTGAAAGGGTGTTGATAGAAAGTGCTGACTTTGCTGAGCTCGCTCAACACCTTCTGGAAGTCCAGTGTAGACGAGGGGGGAGCCAGAGCTTCGGCTGCGCCGTGCGCCCACGGGGCCTCGTCTACAACGGCTTTCTAGATCACACCATGTAGCAGAGCCTAACAATGGGCCTTTAAATCCTCGTCAAGGAGACAGACAATGGAAGGTCAGAGTTTAAAAGAGAAAGTGTGCCTCAGCCTGATGTAATTCCCCTTCTCCCCCCTTTTCTTAGTGTGAATCCTTTGATATTTGAGCAGGGAAATCCTCTTTATCAGGAAACTCCACCTCCTCTTATCTTACACTCCCTCTAAAATGCTATCTGCTCGCCTGCGTTGCCTTGCGTGCCTTCCAACCTGTTTTGCTTTGGAAACCTCTCGGCGCTCGCGTGCTTCCCTCCTGCTTGGCTTGTCCAGTAGGTGCAGCGAGACTCCCAGGCTCGAGCAAGTGACTCACTTTAAGTAAACACCCTCTGGCTAACGACTCTCTTTGGGAGTTAGACTTCCCCCTCTCGGGCAGGATCCTGCGAGCAGGCATTAGCCGCCGTGAGAGGCTGAACCAAAGCGCTGCCTCAAGGTGAAACCCTGGAGGTGTGCTGGCGGGTCCTGGCGGAGGTCTGGCTGATAGTGCGGAGTGCACGCAGAGAAATGCGGCGCTTCGTTTTCCAGTCGCACCCTTGTGCTGAGCCGTTTGCATGGATCGGGCAGCCTCCTTGGAGGTAAAGGGGCTGGAGGAGTCCATGGCCACAAGCCAGGTAACGAGGCAAAAAACTGTTCTACGTACCAAGCGCAGCAGTGAGGATGACAGACTGCAGCGTGATGGGCAGGAGAGGACAACCCCATGGGAAAGAAAATCCAGCAGCAGTCGGCCTGCCCCCCTCCACGTCTCTGCCCGTGTGAGAAGAGCCTTTGTCACCTCTTCTGCATTTGTCATCAGATACACTGGCCACTCGCTGTTACTGCATATAGCATCACTTGGGCATATGGGGTCTGCAGGTGAGCCAACCTCAACACCTAGTGATGCTGCACTCAGCAACAGTGCTGCCTATCAAGTGATAGATGCACAAGGCATATATAGTAAAACCAACCTGTGTTCACATTTCAGCCCAGCAGAGAAAGATCTCCTTCAGCTACTTGTACTACAGAGCATTTTTTTTCCTAAGATGTAAGAGTAGCCATATTGGGTCAGACCAGAGGTCCACCTGAAGCAATGTCCTGTCTCTGGCCTGCCTAGTGTGGGAACCTTTGGAAAGAGTAGAAGAAATGACGCAAGTAGGGAATTACCTTTCCCCTACTATATTCTCTTGTCTTGCTTCCCCTGCATCATGGGGTTGGATTGGAATGTCTCTTTCTCCCTCTGGGTTATGCCCATCCTTCCTGGTTACTGGCATACTTTTAGCCTGAAATGGGACTTGGGAGGTTGTGTCATTACAGTTCATCATTACATCAGATAAATTGTGTTTCTTAACCTCCATGCAGTGCTCTCCAGTAATACTCGTTAGCACTCTTAATTTGTTATAATAAACAATCGCAAAGCTGGAAATAGGAAATATTCCTATGTGGACAAAGTTCTCCCATGCTCCAGGTAGTTGGGTGTCTCCATAGAACTGTGATGGCTCTGGAAACCAAAGAGCTTCTGTTCTTGTTGTGTCCCACAGAAAAACAGATCACCACTCTGACCCGTGGTGGTGTTTTTAGTCACAAGGGACCAGGTTCTTCTTTCACATGAGTAGTTTTTCACCTGGTGTAACTCCGTTGATTTCAGTGGTAGTATTCTCAATATATGCTTACATAAGAGAGTGCAAAGACTTGCCTAATGCATTTTTTGAAATGTGGAAAACATAGGGGAGTGAGTATGTATGCAAGACATTCAACTTCAGCCAGCCACTGCTAAGGTGAATACTCAAGGAGTTTCATTCTTTCAGCATCCAGAAGAGCTGGTGAATGATATGTAGTTAGACCTAGGGCAACACTTTGTGGTGTAAATCAGATGGGATGGGCCTAGCCAGTTTGCACTGGCTGATCTTCTAGCCCTGCAGACCCATCACTTAAGTTAGCTGGGAATGGCCACTGAATTTTTCTCCTTAAGCCATTAAAAGTGTCTTTTCTAGTACATTGGATTTTGTCGTTCACATTACTTTTTCCCCTCCTGTCAGCCCTCAAACACACACAGCATGCACAGAACTCAGAAAAGAATTAATGA
Organism: Apteryx rowi; assembly: GCF_003343035.1. NCBI lineage: Eukaryota > Metazoa > Chordata > Aves > Apterygiformes > Apterygidae > Apteryx > Apteryx rowi. The sequence goes on along the minus strand of NW_020448419.1, from coordinate 1,702,152 downwards.
TATTTTCCAGTAATGTCTTACGGTTCTTTACACGCTACTTCTATGCTCCTGCATTTCCAACTTATTACAGCTTGGAAAATAGCTTGACTGAGAGAAGACTGTGTCCGTGAAATGGTGCAGTGTGTAAGGAAATGGTGCCATTAATTGTGCATTTATGTAGATTGTAATTCTTAAAACCTTCAGTTTCAACCCAGATTAGAGCTCCGTTAGCTTAAAATAACAAAAAGTGAACTGTCAGAATCAGAACAAAAATATTAGTGTTGTGAAATGTTAACAGGTAGCCATTAGCGCTTTGTGTCTGCATGAATAGTACCTTTAAGTGTTTTATTGGTTACAGAACAGGGAGGATGGTCAGAAAATGACAGGCGTTTGCAAACGGGTACGTTCTTTTAGTTGCAACTTTTATTGTTGTCGCTTATCAGAGAACGCATCTTCTCCGCTGGGACTGTGCTCCGGGCTGGGGAAGCGTCCGTGGGACAGAGGCTTGGCTTCAGGGATAAGCTGTTTGACAGAGGAAGAGGAAAGGAGCAGACCGTCTGAACGGGAACCGTTGCTACTTCTATTTTGCTGTTAAATATGTGCGAGATACCTGCCTCCAAACGAAGGCTGAGGGATAGCTGTGGTGCGTGACGAAATGCGGCTGTAATGTACGCGAGGGCGCTGGTCCCTTCAGAAGTGTGTGCGAACAAGTCCCCGATACATCAGAATCCTGTGATCGGCTCCGATTTCCACTGATGCTTTTTGCTGGTTACGATTTGGCTGCTCGTCGAGAGTCGTTCCTGAGGAGCAGCATCTGCCAGTTGCTTAAGGGGACGGCAGACATTTATTCGCAGGATAAAAAGAAAAGGGGGCCCGGCAACGCCTCAGTCAGCTTGCAAAGGGCAGCGTTGGCCCCGCTGCAGTCCTGCCCGAAGGAGAAGCGAGGAGGTTGATCTCTGGGGGCGTCTACGTACGGAAAAACCAAGCAGGAGCTGTGCTTTGGAAAGATGTGACGTAACAGCGTTCACATCTGAGGTTAATACGTGCCCTTTGGAGTGGAAGAGGGTGGCTTGCTTTTTCTGCTGAATGCCTTAAAAATGCTCTGTTTGCACCAGAAGTTAAGGCAAATGCTTGCAGGTTTGTTAACAGCTCCGCGGACGGTGCGGGAAGGGCCCCTCGCCGCTACCCGCAGAGCGGCAGCAGTGCAACAGCGGAGACCGCGCGCAAGCTCCCAAGGGGCCGAAAACGGCTCCCGAACCGCTTGGCTCGCGTGGGCTTTTCGGCTTTTGCAGCCATTCCCGGTTTTACGTCTGCCCTCTCTTTCCCTCCTGTTTGCGCGTCACCAACCGTGCAGGTCTCCGAAACCTCTGTGCACGTTCGCGCACACGCGTGCCCGTGCGTGGCTACGAAACGCGCTTTCTGTTAATCAACTTTCCATCCTTCCTTCCTTCCTCCCTCTCTTCATTCGTTCGTTCCTTCCTTTAGAAAATACAATAGCGCTGGCAATTACAATATGATGTCTTCTCCTTTTCTAATATAAGCGGCTTTAATCAACATAAACACTTGCAGTCAGTGTAGGTTTCTGCATTTAATAAAGCGTGAGCTCTTTTTCTTTTCTTTCTTTTCTTCTTTCTTTTCATCCCTTATTTTGCATTCTGCTGCGCTCAATGAGCATTTAATCCCTGCCCTTCTGTCTGTTGAGATAGTATGTTTTTTTAATAGTGCTTGTTTATGACTAAGGTCAAAGACAGTATTTCAGAACAAAAATTAGAGTTAGTTCATAATTGAGTACATATGTATGTTACTGTTTATTTTTATAGTTTGCTAATTTATTTTTAAACAGCTCAGTTGAGCCAACATGTTTATAGGTCTGTTTATCACATGTCTTGCCAGTCGGAGTGCTACAAGACACATGCTTTTCAATAGCACAGATCCTACGTTCAATTAGATAATACCGTCAGGTAGCAATTTAATTATATTAATTGAATGTTTAGGTTGAAACGTACTTTTGCAAGGGCTGTAATGGAATACGTTTAGAAGTGTCTGCGTATAAATCTTGGCATTTAAAATGTTATTCGAGTCTGCTGACAGAAAAATGGAACCATATCAAGTGTTTTTGAGAGAGAACCGGGGACATTTTTCTGCCAGTGTTAACCATTACGACTTTGTCGCTAGTACTGAAGCGAGCAATAGCCTAATAGCGGGGGAGAAGGGGCGAGGGAGAGCGAAGCTGCCGGCGCTTTTGCCGCGCGGTGACGACGGGGCAGGACGCAGAGCCTTGTTTTAAAGCAGAGGTTGTTACCGCTGGCCGAGACGGCCACCGCTTGGGCCGGGGCCAAGGGCGCCGAGAAAAAAGTCTCCTGATTGCTCCCTTGTTCCCTTGCTCTGCCCGCGCCTCCCCAGCGGCTGGCGGCTTCGCCCCCGTGTTGGACTGCCAGTGCTTTGGGGCCGAGAGCGAGCGCCTTCGCCCCGCGCTGAGTGAGAGCAGCGGGGCAGCTGCGGGGCTTGCTGCCCCGGGCTCGGTCACAGGGTGCAAGGGGTTTGCGCCCATTGCTCAGGTGAGGAGAGTGAGGCTGCAGGTGAGGTGCGGCTGGGAGAGGGACCAGCCCCTGCGTGGAGCCCTGCTGGAAAGAAACGGGGGGAGCGAGTGTGTGTGTGTGGAGCAGGGAGCAGGAGCTGTGAATGAGCCAAGCTTCCCAGCCCAGATGTAGATTTAATCCTCAGTGTAAACATTTTCAAATAATGTATCGTCAGGAGAGCGAGAGGGAAAATTCTTCAGTTTGATAGTGCCCAAGAATAGCAGACTTGGGTGGGAAAGGACAGGAAAAACTGCTCTTATGCTGTTTGGTTTTGCTTACACCAGTGGCTTCCGAACACACTGAACTCCAAGCCAAATATTAACAAAAGACGAGAAGGTGGAACGCTTTTCTACCCAGCCTGAATTTCTGGTGAGAGCGGGGCTGGGATCTCTGTAGTTCATTTTAGGATCTGGAGAACTGAGTGCGTCTAGTTTCAAAAGAAAATACTAATATAAACAAAAGAAGCAGGAGGTCAGAGGTTGATTTTTATCACAGCTCAAAGACAGATAAGGGATAGCCAGGGGAAAGTTACAGCTTGTGCGACATTCTTGTTTCAAGATTGGCGATCTCCTTTTCTTCCTAACCGAATACGGGGAAGGATGACGTGGTAACTGAGAAAGGAAAGGCAGGTGGGGGGAAAGGCGAGAGGGTGAGCAGGGAAGCAGCAGAAGACTGCATCCCTTCATTCTAGCCGCTCCATGCATGTCTTCTGAAAGAGGATTGTTTGCTTTAGGAAAACGCGTTCCGAATTAGCAACTGGGATCGTCTCCCACCAGAATGACGTGACTGGGCTTCTGCTGGGCACTTCTGCTTGTGTGCTGGGAGTCTTGACAGTCCAAACTAAACTGAGAGGAGACCTTCGCCCTGCAGGGATGTTGTAGCTGATGCTGGATAATGCCGTTAAGGGTCTTCAGAGTACTGTGTTTAAATCCTCAACAAAATCCAAGACCTAAACACCCAGGCAGTGGAAAGCGTTAGAAGATAAGCTGGTTGCGAGCAGATCCCTGGCAATTCTCAGGCCTTTGTATCACAAACAAGTACAGAAAAAGGAGCTCAGCCCTGGCTGTTCCCATCCATTCTGTAGATATGCGTATGAGTGGGGAGTCAGAACCTCTTCCTGGTGTTTATGCATGTTGGGATGCTCAAGTGAGTTTTTTTCCAAATTACAGCTTTGCTGGCTGTGTGACCTCTCAGGACTAATACTCTTCCCCAGCAAAGGCATGGCTGAGGCAGGGGTATGGGGGCAGGCAGGAGTAACTGTGCAGATCCAGGCAACCGCAAACCTTCGAAGGACCCAAGGCTGTGGCAGACAGCTGAGTAGCAGCAATGTTCTTCTACCCAGTTTTACAGGTTGCTTTCCCCAGTCTGTACCTTTTTACTTGGGCTTTGTGTACAACCAAGGTTTCATCCGCTGGCCTTTTTTACACCTGGGCTTAGCGCCAGTAAAAGACACTGGCTGTGTCTACATTAGCAAGTAATTTGGTATGGCAGGAGTGGCTCACTTGATTGCATAGCTACACCACTTGTGTGTGGGAATTATACTTTGACTGAGCTGTGCTCTGGTGGCCTTGAACCAAACTCATGGTCAAGACCGCCTGCAGGACCAGTCATCGTTCTGGGCACTTAGGCCTGCCGCAGGCATTGGAGCGGGTTTGACACGCTCCCGAAGTGAAGCCTTCCACTTAGTTTCCCTTGCAAAGCACCTAATTAATATCCACAAAAACTCTTCAGTGAACTGAACCAAAACACAGTAAGTGGGGGCAATCGGGGCATCTGCTCCAAAAAAAATGCTGGTGTGGATACAGCTAGTGGTGTCCCTGTGCTAAGGCAAAACAACAAAGACAAAAAGAAGAGAGATTTTCCTAGTTGTGGAGACTATTCAGGTGGGGTCTTCTGATCCGGGCAGGACATTTCCATGTCTGCATGAGAGTCTTTCATGAGTGTGGCTACGCTAAAGGCTGGGACTGAGGCTAGAAGCAAGTATAGATGGAGCCTAGAAGAGCAGAGGGGGATGCTGTGGTCCATAGTTGTTTAAGCCAGAGGGATCGGTAGGTAAAGACATGTGCATAAAGAATACATTCAAGCGTTGCCACGGTCTGAGTTCTCAATGACTGGCCTTACAATTTGGGCAGTGGGTGCCTCATTTTCCAGTTTCAAAGCCACAGGCTGTAACAATATCTGCCTTGTCATCTATACTGTGCCTTTTGTCTGCCTGCAGTCTTGAAGGGCTAGCACTTCCAGCAGAAGGAAAAGTTCCTCATTGCCAGCCTGTTGCCACTAGGTGCAATTTCCAGCCTTACCTCCAACACAGGCTGGAGTAACTGAAAGAATGTATTTTTGTTCTTTAAAAAACTAATTTCAAGATGTTTAGGAACTTCCCTGCATTTTATATAAAGATACAAAAGAAAAGTAAAAACAATCAATCAAATAACTCCAGAAATTCCAACACAGTAGAATCAATGAGATTTATACAGAAATAGGGACTCATCCATCACATATGCAACCTCTTCATGAGAAAGGAGCAAAAATCAGTACTGTTGCAGACTGCATCAAAACCAGCGCCTGTTGCTGTGGTACAGACCCATTCTGAGTGGGACTATGAGCTTCTGGAGAAGTCCTGCAGTACCTGACTCCAGTAGCAAGGATTTGATCCACAGGATGTAGTTTCCCCAAGAAACTGCTTCACTTCCTCTTTGCTTTGCATATTGAGAGCTCTATAGCGTACTAATAAGCCAGAACCTGCTGGTGCCAAACATTCAGGCCCTCTTCTGTTCCCACTGAAATCATTAGAAATGCTGCTGTTCAGGTCAATGGGAACCGGGTGGTTGGGTCACTCATCACAGCTTTCTCCGAACCTTGATGGGTCACAAAGTTTGGCAGGGGGTGGATTGTCCAATGAGTTCTGCTCAGGGTAAGTGGTTCATCTCTGCCTTGTGAGCATGAAGGAAATTAAAAGACAAGCGTTTGCTGTGGACATTCTCAGGGAGACATTTGGAAAACCTTCTGGAAAGAACAAATGATGTTAAGATGTGGGTTCTCAAGTTGAGGTGCCCCTAATGAACTTGACATTCAGAGCAGTGGTGGTTGGCATTTCTGGAAAATCAAACTTTGTAGAAAGGCCCCAAGATGGAAATACCCAAGATCTCCAGTTTCTCCTCCATCTTTCAGATCAAAGGTGGATTCCCTGTGGCCAGGTATGGGAGCTGGGCACTCTGACGGACCTCTGAGGTGGGGTCCTACCCCAGAGGCCACCTGGCCTCCGCTAAAAAGTATAGCCCAAAGTGTTTACAGGACATGCTTTGAAGTATATATAAAAATGTTTAACTCTGTTAATAGCATTTGCTTTCTTTTTCTCTCTCTTTCCCCACAAATCTACATTCTTCAAGGGGCTTGATTTGCATGCCAACGTGGGGAGACCGTTTGTTCCATCATTTGGCAACTTGTGACTAACTGTCTTAAATTAAAGCTCCGTGAGTGGGTTTTTCCCATCCAGTGTCTTTAGTTGAAAATAACTGACTGCTTTTTTTTTTTTTTTCCCCTTTCTGATTACAAAAGCTCACCTCTGGCCTGAGATCAACCAGGGAGAGTTTCTGTTGCAAAGGAAAAATTTTCAAAAAGTTATAAGCATCGAAAACAGAGGGTAACACTGAAAGTCTGAACATAAACTTAAGTTACAGCAGCCACTACCAGGTAATTACCATAATGCAGGGTACTTATTACTCCGCTCTAGGTTTCCAAATGCTTGGGAATGATTCCAGCTTGTTTGGCCTTGAGAACAAAATCTCTCTGAGATGTATAAGTCAAGATGGAAGGGATCCAGTGACTGCATGAAGTTGCACAGTACCGTCCCAGTGCTGAAGGATTATTTTAATGGCTAAGGCTAACAGTACATCTGATAGCGTTTCAGTATAAATGTTTGCAGACGGAGTTCAAAATGCTTATTTAAAAATGATCAGTCACAGCCTAAAACCTGGTTTGTTTACTTATTTTAGGAACGAGACAGAGATACAGAACTACTGTATTAAGGATGCTGAATTGATACCCGCTTTGGGAGCAGATTGCAATATTATTAAATAGAAGAGCATTTTTCTTCACACCTGATTCTGCTGACATCATTGTGAACAAAACCGTTGCAATCTGGACTATGACCGACAAAATTGGTATCATAGAGAACAGCTTTGTACACCCTTTTTGGAATTTGCAGAGGTTTATGCAGCCTAAGGCATGAGACTTAAGCATGGAAACAGATAAACATGCTCTGTGAACGGTCTTCTGCTCCTTGCTTCATTTGTGGGGGGGATCTGTGTTTGCTAAGATCTTTTTTTCCTGAGTCTTGAAGGGCAGGCCACTTAAAGGACTCACAGAGCTGTATTTTCTTTACCGTAATGAGGCGGCATGACATATCAGTTGTGGGAAATCTGATAGACTTGGAAGACCCTGGGAGGGTAGAAAATTACTTAATTTACTTTGTGTGCAATAGTCTTAATTTTCAACTATTTGAACAACTGATTGCTGGGGCAATCATCAGATCTTCAGAGTTAAGATGTTTCCTGCTGGAATGGAATATTAGCTAAATCAGCTATGGATTGTGATGACAAAATGGAGTGATTGCATGTGTCCATCTCAGAGTAAAGAGAAGATTAAAAACAAATCCCTGAACCTGAGCCTCATTGCTTTTTATTTTTCCAGGAAGGGTGAGGCAGGTGAAGTTCACATTGTCTCGCGGTTAATTATCAAGATTGAGAGCTGCGACTCCACAGCGCTGATCCTTGCTCAGTCAATGAATCCATCAGTTAGGAACAGAATCCGGTTTCTTTACAAGCTGTTGAGAAGCCTTTTGTTTTGTGCCTAGTCCCCTCGATTCCTGTGGTATTTGCTCATTGTGGGTAAAAGCGATAGAATCTAGCAGTGGAATTACATTAGGTCTCAGGTGCTTTCTTTCCAAATTAGTATTAATCCTATATGTTTTTGACCCATTTCGCAGAGACTTAGGGCCAGATTCTGCTACCCTTGTACTGGGAAGGTCCTCTTTTTGTGGGCAGACTGCTGAAGCTAATGGGACCTTTCCTCAAGGAAAGCGTTACGTAGGACTGAGGGATTAGAAACTAGTCCTTCATTAGAGTTAGGTATTGCAGTCCTTATGCTGTGGGCAAGTCCTCACTTGAATGAGTTTTCCCACTGATTTAGATGAGAGGTGCCTTATGTAGGTACCTACTCATCAGTCTCATCAAGAAACTCATGTTCTGCTCGTGGAGCAGAAAATAGTTCTAGTGCAAATGCAGAGTAAGGCACCTCCTCACATGAGGAAGGGTGATGGGACCCAGTTTATTCATCAAGATATAGCTTGTACTAGAGCAAAAATGACAGCGGACTTTATGAAAACTGTATGTGCCACTGAACAAAATATTTGTAATTGTTTAGAAAGGAAAATGGGCATGAATATTAAGAGACCTTCTCCTGCCTTTCTGTGCCAGCAGAAAATGAAAAATTCAACGTGAATATATTGTCTTGTTAAAAAAAAATCTGGACTATAAAATGCAGTACTAATTTATGAAGGCTGAGAGCTGCATGAGTGAGAATATTTAATTACAACTGCAAAGTACAAACATTTCCTAGCAAGCATTCATTGTGTTAATAATAATTAATTAATTCCTCGGCTAAAATGTACTTCCTGCTCATGTTCTTTTAGTAGGCTGGAAATCTGATTCCGGTTTTTATTTTATTTTGCTGACAGCCACCCAGAAAGTAAGGATGTTAGAGGATGGAGACTATTTATATAAACAGAGCTTTATGTTACACTATATAGATCACTACATTGGGGCTTGCATGATTTTGTTTAGCCGACTTTGCAAACTGAGGCAAGGACTTCAAGCAAATCAGCTGATTTAGAAGGACCTAGTGTTTGACTGCTACAGTGATAAGTGTCTGTACAAATATTTATACAATTCCAATAGTCTTTTGAATTGCATTATTACAACACAAAAAGCTGTCAGATTTCCAGGGTTTCTGAGGCATACGTCTTACGGCTTGCATACATTTTGCCAGCGTATGCAAGCGAGCTGTGCTTGAGCTCTGAGCTGGCTGGATGCAAGCCATGTGCAAGGCGGGAGCAGGGGAGGTGCTGAGCCCCTGCAGGATGGAGCCCAAGCTGATAAGCCCTGCCGAGAGGCTGGGTATATTAGTTCAGGCTTAGTGCTGAATTTATGCAGTCACATGGCACCGGGCTGACTCAGAACGGTAGCGGAGTGAGATTGCACGGGCTCTGAGTGTGGGCAGAGCAAGCTTACACCCACCTGCGAAGGATGGTACAGATGCACCCGAGGAATTTGGGGTGATTTCTTCCCCTGTCTGCAATGTCACTCCTCACCTGCATCGCTCACAAAGGGACTGACCCAAAGCCTGCTGCTAACTGTGGGAGTCTTTCCAGCGACTGAACTTTGCACTGGGCTCCGTGTGAGGGAATGACTGTCGTCCCCCGAACCAAGGAGCTAGGAGGCGGAAGCATTGTGTTGGCTCATGCGCAGGGGGGTGCAGAATCAAATGCAAGGGATTTGGACTGGGCATAGAATATAAATCATCTCCTGCCTGTTCTGCTGGAAGTTAGTCCAAAAAACCTGTATAGGTGGGTAGTCCAGGGTTGCTAACTTTTATGATTTTATCATGGTTCTCAGCACCTGTCGTTTTTCTTAAAGCTTCCACTCTTGGAGTCGTGGGATTACATGATAACCTACTAGCACTCCTAGCTCCCCAATAAGACTTGAAAATGTGATTTAAGTGTTCCCTAAGGACTGAAAAGTCAGAAAGCAAGAGATCCCAATGAATCACTAAAGAAAAGACCTGCATTTCATGATCCTTAAGCCAACATCTAAACTATCACAGTGCAGGCAGAAGAAAACTTCCTGATTAGGAAGTAGGAGCTGGTGGAGCCAAGATCAAATATAAAAGGACAAGATTCTTCTAAGCAGCTCACAGGGTCGAGGGCTCCCTTTTATAGGGGGATTTTTAGTCTAACTTTCTCCCGTAGGGCTAGATGATTCTTTAGGCTTTATTCTTCTGCTCTTCCTAAGACAGAAGCCCTGTTGCGCCTGGTTTGCATCATCCATGTAACTCCATTAACTTCAGCAGAGTTCCTGTTGGTTTTATGTAGTTCAAGCTTTTCCTGACTAAAGGCTTCTAGAATTTATTTTTATGTTTTAAGACAAGCTTTAGTCCAGCTGCTTATGCTGCATTTCAAATTAAAATGCTGTCTTTGGTGTCAAAAATCTTGCCACAGCAACTAATTGTCATGTTACGGAGGCTATGGACTGAACTCTGCTTGCATTTCCAACAGTGTCAGCCTGCAGTTGCTTCCGTGAAGCCAATGGGATTATTCCAGATTCTCACAACCGACAAGAGTTTGAGTCTCTGATGGAGAAGATGATAGGCTTCCCAAAAGTGTCTGAATATGAGTGTAAGACTAGATTCCCAGCCCAGTGTTTCAAGCGTGGACTAGCAGCCAAGCCAATAACGTCTTAAAGATAAAAATCCTACATTTTCCAAGTAATAAATACACAAAACAATACACATACAGATTTACAGCATAACGTTAAAGGGTAATTAAAAGAAATGGTAGCAGGGATATGATGGTGAGTGTTTGCCCAGCTGTACTCTAAGCACGCTGTTGAGGTGGCTACATGTAGAGGCCAGTCTTCCCGCTCTTGCTCTGCAGCCAGTGGAAAGAGAGACACTGTCCTAGAGGTGACATGGGGCAGGTCAATAGCTGCTCAAAACCAGGCAGAGCAAGCCCTGTCTTCTAAAATGCTGGTAGTGGTTGCATGTCATATTGCCCACTAATGTATAAGACTAGGAATTTGAAGGTTGTGGAACCAGAGTCCAGGTTGCTGTGGGTCTTATGGTGTCCTTCATCATCAGAGCCCAGAGCAGTTTTGTTTTTTAGGGGTGGGAGTATGTGTCTTTCCAACAGCTGTTTCTGTATTTTCTGAGGTTTTGAAGAAGTGGACTCCTTACTTCCAGTGCAGCATTTGAGTGTTTTCAGGGCTTGTTTTTTCCCCAAAGGAGAGTAGCAATCCCATGAAGCAAGGAAGGAAGGAAGGAAAGGAGAAGAGGAAAGAAAGAAAGGAAAGGAGGAAGGAAAGAAGGAAAGAAAGGAAGAAAGAAGAAGGAAAGAAAGAAAATTGCTGTAGAATTCCTGTCTAACAATTCTTACATTCAAAACACGTGTGGTATGTAATTTATAAATGCGTCACACTTGCCTCAGTCCTGGCCTCCTAGCGTGGTGTCCTAGATTTCAGGTTCAGCGGCCAGCCCTCCAGCAGCCTTTTACTCTAGGTAGCACAGAGCCACCAGCTGTCCTGAAGAGATGGCCCACTGAGTGCAATTCGTTTATATACAGTGAGTTCAAAACCACGAGGCTGTTTCATCTGTGTCACTCACTGCTGTGATCCTATCTGCTGCCGCAAGCTCGGCTGCGTTAGCCAGGGTCAGCGGCCGGTTGTGAGCCGGATGCTCATAACCGAACCGGATGGATCGAGTGAGTCAGGGAGGGGGCAATCTCCTTTGAATCAGTCCTGGTGCTCCTGCTAAGGACTAAACCCAGGTTCGTCATGGTGGGTGGTACTTAGATGGGACTGCTGTTTTGGCCCTGTCCGTACAGCACCGAGCGTGATGGGATCCCAGCTTTCCGAATGGGGCAGCATCACTGTGCGAAGGACACACAACGTCAACAGTGTGGGTAGTTGGATAACGAGAGCATTAACCCTGCTTTTCTGATCATGTTCTAACAGGAATAGCCCAATGCTTGAAATTTCTCCTGAACGCATTATTTCCGAATCATCTAATTCTGCCACAAAGTGTGGATTGCTGCTGTGCACCACTGTGCCCCAGCGCAGAGGCAGCTGCATTTCTTCAGCGGCCGAGGTGATTCCTCTGCATCCAAAGTTATTAGAGCTGTCGTGGGGCATGCTGATAGCAGTGTGCTCTGAAAGGCCCTGTCGGGGCGAAGGTGATTAGGGCTGCTTTTCGGGAAACTCTGGGGTTGTGCTCAAAAGTGCCTAATTGGCTCAAAGGGCTGCGCGTGTTTTCCTGGTGGCCTCTTTTTGCGCTTCCTGTTGGGATATGCTCTGTAATGTAAAGATCCCAACTTCGGAGCAAGCAATAGGAAACAGTAATTGCTGAGGGCAATTTTAAGGTGTTACTATTAATTCTTTTTTTGGGAGGAAAGAAAGGTCTGACTAGTGATACAGCGTGTGTAATGTAGTTGTGTGGACCAGGAGCAGTTTGTTTCGGTGTCGGTGGGTGAATACAGGCAGCGTAGCCTGAGCAGACGGGCTTCGGACCGGTGTGTCATCCTGCTCGGGTCCCGTTTCCTCTGCAGGAACGGGGAGGTGCTGGGCAGTAGCTCTGTTGCTCTCTGGATACACGTGACGGCAAGACACATCTTCATCCAGAGTGCCCAAAGTGGGGATGGTAGAGAAACATCCATCAGTGAGGTTTTTAAAAGCTCAGCCTTAGAAAAGATGGGAAAACAAGGCAGAGTGCACAAGAACTTAAAAATGTGGAGCATATAGTGCAAGGAGCCTGCAGGCCAGCTGTATTTGTTCCCCTACAGCCAGTTAAAACGTGTACAGGTCTGATCCTGAGAAGTGCTGATCAACCACAACTTCTCCTGAAGTGAACAGGAATTACAGGTGTTCAGGATGTCACAGGACCTGCTGCAAGGGGATGGATCCTGCCTGGTGCGACTTGTCTTAACTGCTCCCATTTCAGTATCCTCCAAGTCTGTCTCTAAGCCATGGGGAAACACCGAGTGCGGCATCTGCCAGGAGGATCTTGCTATGGCTGGAAGGTTGGACAACAGCAAAACTGGCGGGGGAAGAAAGTTGACAGAGGAAGCCTGTACCCCCTGAAGTGAGGGACCTGTATTTTTCCCAAGGAATGGGTCTTCAGAACTGATCCTTCCTTATGAAAAATACCAAAACCAAGATCTCAGTTTTGTGGTTTGTCCCCAGCTCTGGTATTTGCATACTTGTATCCTGTACGTACCTTATTACAGCACATGCACAAGCACTTCTGCAGGGTAGAAATGAAATGTATATATATGCTTACACATATATGCAAATGTACAAATAGTTATCTGTGTAAAATAAAAAGCTCAGAAAGCATTGGAGTAGGTAATTCTGATTTTTCTGTCTCGAAGGTGATCGCAGCCCTGGGGTTACCTACTGCTGGACTGTGCCATCCCAGCAGCAAGCTGCACCTGACGTTGAATTGCTGGTGCCATTTTGACGCCAGGGCACTTGCAGTATTTTACCTTTCATGGCCGGGCTGCCAATGTGCCGTGCGTGTGTGGACACAGACCGCGGTGTTGTAAGCGGGGTTGCTAATTGTGTGGGAGAGTTAGTTCCACTATTATGCAAACTCTGCTCCCGGTTCTGACACTCGCTATTAAATACCATTAGCAGCCTCGGCAATGAAACGTTAAATAAGCTTTAGAAAATTGTCTTTAATCACAGTGGCAATCTTGCCCAGTGAGAGCTTTTCTTTTCCTTATCTGGTGGCTGGGGCGCAGGTCTAGGAGCAAGGACCGGAGCTGGTTCGGCCGCAGTTTCCATGTCTCGGCTTCGCCACCTGTGACGTTCCCCTCATGGGAGATGACTCTTTGGGAGAGATGGGAACTGATTAGTTCCCATCTGGGAAGTGCTGTTTAAGGGTTGAGTATTATGACTTTGTGAGGAATTTTAATGTATCCGTGTTTATTATTGGAGTGTTGCATTAGCAAGGTATGCTCATATAGATGTATTAGGACAATTCTGCTCCCTCCAAAGGCAGCGGAGAGCCTGTAGTAAACCCATAGAAGGAAATAACGTGGTCATTTTTTAAGAGAAGAGATAAGCATTTCTTATTTGAAAGGAAGCCAGAGGTACTTTGTCTAGCAGCTAGGAATCCAGACTACCTTACTGTCCAGGGAAATTAGCCTTTTGCTTTTGTTGTGAATAATTAGAGTGCAGAAACTTCAGATCCGTGTTAATGTAGTCGCTGGAAGCAGTCTGACTCCAAGACTTTTTGCTAGTGTTTTGCTGCATGCCTGTTAGCTGTTTACAGTCACATTTACTGTACGATCCATATACTGCACTCTCCAGAATATGTTGGTTTTCTGTGCTTTGGAAAGGTGTTTTTGATGCAATTGAACTGTTTACCAAAGGGAACAGAAGTCAATAGGATGACTGTTGTCATTTTAGAATTAAAAAAAAGAAAAGAAAAAGAAAAGTGACACCGGGTATCTCTCTTCCTGCGTGATTGTCTTATATGTTCTGACACTATCGAAGCAGCCTGTCATCTTTGGCAATATGCAGCCCTGGTGGCTACTCTTTTACAAACCGAGCTGTTGTTAAATACATTGCCTAAACGCGCAGATGTCACGTTGCTTAATGCGATGAAGATTTGAACGTCTGTTTGTTAACGGATAAGATTGTCAGGCTCACATGCAGCGCGTATTAGCTGGAATACGTAACTCCTGTGGTTTCCAACCGTACTTATCAGGGGTGTGGACGGTCTGTCTAAGGAGGGTGTTGCTTCTAATCAGCAGCTTCACATGCCAATAGCGCACAGATACGCGAAGAGCAAAGGCTCTTCTTTTTCGTAACAGTTACTTTGGCAAGGCTCAGGAAAAGGAGTCATTTAAGGCAAGGCTGGAAAGTTAAAAGAAACACGTTGCTCGGAAAAAGAAAGGTGTTAAAAGATGGGTAAATATCACGGAGAAAGGGTAGCGAGTGGGGACCTCATGGGCATCCCCTGAATTTTGGTATTCGTAGTCACCATTAAAAATGGAAGGAGTCAGCTCCTCCCAGTATCCCCTACCAATCGATTTAGTGCCAGAAACCCTTCCTTCCGCAGGGCTTCTGCAGTGAGGCTGCTGGGCGCGCGGCGCGCAGGGGCGGCCGGGCTGGCGCTGGCGAGGCATGCTGCTGTAACGAGGGCGCGCGGCGCTTCGGAGGAGCGATAATGCGGTGCGAATCCGTTGGAAAGATCTTAAAAACCATCTGAACACTGTAGATGCGCTGGAAAGGCATCGAGGCTTCTTTTAATTCAGCTCGCGGCTCCCCAGTTTGGGCTCTCTTGCGCGCCTTTCCTTCAAGGTAACTCTCCTTTGGACAGTGCTCTTTTAATTCCGTCTTTTCCGAGCCCGCTAGAAAGTTGGAGAAAATATTTGTAACAGCATATTTAAAAGGTTTCTCTCATGAAGAAGTAAACTATTTATGGCGATAAGAGAGTTTAAAAGGAAGTGTATAAGTGATACTGACTTCTTTGTCAGCAAAAATTGAAGCAAAAACTGTTCGTAGATGACATTACCTAAATGACATTACATACATATGTCCTTTCTTTCACATTTCCTGTAATCCTGTTATGGCATTGTCCCATTACCTCAAGTACTGTCATCTTTAAATGCTGTCAAATCTTAACTGGATTGCCAAGGACATAAGAAATAATCTAGGTGAACCTGATGGCCATTTCAAGAATACCATATATACAGTCGTCTCCCACCCTACCCCCATGTGGTGTGTTTTCTGAGAAAACGCTCAGGTAGAGCGATGACTTGAGTGCCTTTACATCCTTTACCGCACTGCATGTGATTCCTTTTTATGTTCTCTAAGACACGTACCAAGAGATACAGGATTATTTCTAAACAGCCAAAGCAACATGCATTTTCCGGGCTAGGCTTGATGGGTCCAGCTCTTCGCGGCTCTGCTCTTTGGGCCTGACTCCCCACGGCCAGGCACGTTGTTCAGCTCGCCCAGTGCAGCTCCCCACTGCCGGCTGGAAACGATGCCCGGGCTCCCCTCCCTTGGTACGTGGCTGCTCCGAGCCCGAATTCACGGACACTTGCAAAGCACTCCGAGAGCCTCGGACTATAAGGTGCAATTAAGTGCAACATCGCAGTGTTAATTATTATTAATGTTATTGGTCTTTTATTGTATTACTACTAAAAATGATGTGAGGCCAATTTCTTTTACTCAGACCACGAATGTACTGCTGTGGTTTTTCAAAAGTAACATTAGACATAGCAGTGGATAGGAAAATGGAAGAATTAAAACTTACGCCATTTACCTTTTGAAATATTCAGTGCTCTTAAACTTCAGGAGCGAGAAACGCTCATGCTGAAGCAGCAGCTTGTTTAAACTGGCAGTCCACGTTGTCCGGTTAATAGTAGTAATGATAATGGTGAGCTCCAGGGGCAGGAACTGTCGTTTCGTTATCTGTCCATGCAGTGCCCAGCTCCAAGGGGGTCTCGCCCCGATGGAGGCCACGAAATGTGGCTGCGGTACCAATAACAACAACAGCTAACCTGAAATACTCATTTTGGCCAACATGCTGGCCGTACATCTCTGGTGTGTGCTCGGTGCTGGGTATTCCCCTGGGGGCACGCATCCGGCGGGGGGTCCCTGCGTGCCCAAAACGGAGCCGGGAAGCAAGAGCTGAAGCCCATGGGGGCCATCACCGCACCTCATCCTGAGGCGTCTGTGGCACCCTGTACTTGTTTCCCAGCCCTTGGCAACAAGAGCTCATTTGTCTGCAAATTAAGTACTTCAGGACAATTAAAATGGTCCTTCTCTGCTCTCCTTCCCCAGCTGTCTGTATTTAGGGCTTGGTCTGTCCTACAAAATTCCTTCTCTTGGAGACCTCCCGTTCATGATTGTAGCTGAAATTTTTGGTCCAGTCCCCTTTGCAGGTTCCTGAAATACCTATGGGGTGTAGGGGGAGGGAGACTAGCAGCCCCCCAGGTGCTCTACCCCAGGGCTGTTGTGTGCACCCCAGATCCGTGCGGCTTGCGTGCACCTTAGCATCTCCCTGCGCGCTGCCCTTGAGGGAGCAGGGAGAGATTTTTAACTGAGCTGGTGGATGGGTGCAGTGCTCCGGCTTTCTTCTTCTTTCATCTGAGTCCTGCAGGCGTGGGCTGTCTTTGCTAGCCTAAGTAGAAGGAGGACTGAGGTCCTAGTTCCCTTTTTTGGTGTATTGTCAGAGTAAAGAGGTGGTGATGGCAAAGAGCCAGAAAGGGAAATCTCTCATGGATGAAGTGCATGAGAACTGCTCTCTGCCCGACAGCAACTGCATTCATTTGGCCCAACACAAGGCTGAGACAATGCAAAGGCTGAGATTTTAGTCTCAATGCCGTTAAAGAGCAGGGCTTGGATCCGGAAATTTTCCTGCTGAAAACATCAGTGGAACAGGCCTTGGAGTAAGGTGGTAGTCAACCCAAGAAAGGATATCTTAATATGGCCATACAGACAACACAAAAGATTATTCAATTAATCAGTCTAGGTTAGGGCTTTTTATTGCTATCTGTTACCGGTATCTAAGTGCTGGCATTTACAACATTTAATTGCATTTTCCTGTAACAAAATGCTTATCTTGCTAAAAGATGGGATTCTCTACAATCTGTTTCCCATACTTGAAAACCCTTGTTTTCATTTTGTTCTTTACCATCAGTGAAGTCCTAACTCATGCTTTGAGGCCAATCCTCTGTTTTTATCCTTCACTGGTGAGTGGGCAAAGGTCTCCAAGGCAGATCTTCCCACTGGAAGTCTCCTCATGGAGTCTTCTCATCGGCAAGTGGCACAAGCCCCGTCTCCCGTCCCTGTCTCCTGTGCTGCTGAAGAGGACGGCTCTTACCACCCCTGTTTTTTTAAAGTTACTGGGCATATTAATTCCACTCTCTGCTCCTCATCAGAGCAAGGACAGATACCTTATCCGTGAGGGTAATACGCTCTTCCATGCTACAGGGCGGGCTGGAGCCAGCTCCCATCACTCCATCCTGACGGCCTTCTAATGCAGATCCCAGTTGAAAGGTCTTAAAATTGAGTGCTCCTAAGCTGAACAGAATTTGTACATCATTGCATCTTTTGGCTAGTGAATTAGTCATTTTCTGGCTACTGGATGAGAAATTTTCTCTGCTTTCTAAATCTCTTGATAACTGAAGATTTGGGTGTAAAAACACTAACCGCACTCAGTTAACTGTTTTTTTTTAATCAGTCATAGCTTGGGGTTTTTTTCCCCACAAGTGCACAAGAACCATTTATAGCAGAGGTGGGCCGAGTTTGCAACTTATTAATCTCTGACTTGCATGTGGGTTGAAAAGAGACACCATGCCTTTATCAAAAGCCAGGCTAGCACAAAGCCTATGCAAAATCATCATCAAATCCTATTAGAGGTGGAAAATATCTCTTAGATCATCTCATTCATTTCCCTGCCAATGCTCGACTGTTCATGATAGTTAATTTTCTAGTGTCTGCTGCTGACTCCCTCTGTGACTGTAGGTCTGTCATTTTGCCTTTGGGTTGTCACTGTAACTTTCGCTGTTTTTCTTGTGTTTCCAAAGAGGGCTTTGCAATTTTGTTTGGTGGTTGCCTACGAAAACCATTTTCTGGACTTTTGCATTTCTCTTTCTCCTTGGTTGTGCTGGAGAGTAAATTGAAGAAACAGCCGCAGCTCTTGTCTTTCATATACGTATTCATACTGGAAAATATTCCAAGAAGCACCTAAACGAGGAGCGGTGTTTCGCGGGCCCCTGTGCGAGTGGCAGGCCGATTGCAGCTCTTGGGAGCGGACGTTTCGGCAAGCCGAGTACTGGGCAGCGTGGGGCGTCTGCTTAAACAGGGCACCAGCTCCTGTGGCCAGCAGCAGCTCAGGGCTGTAGAATTTTTATGCTCTTTCTTATATATATATAACTCGTACCAATTAGTGTTTGCCCTGCATTAAATATTATGCATTGTGAGTTGCTCCTTAGCGCTAACAAATGCAAGCACAAAATGTTCCCGGCCCTCCGAGGGACGGGGATTTGGCGTGCAGGGTTTTGTTTGCAGACCTCGGCGTCACCAACCGTTTCTTGCGGCTAGGAAAACGCAGCCGAGATTCCTGGCTGCGTGCGGGCGCTCGGCGCGGGGCGGCCCGCTGGCCTCGGCACCCCCCTCTGCGGCCGCCGGCCGCGCGGCACCCACGGCCTCGGCAGCCCTGCAGGTGCAGCCGCTGCTACCTGCTGTAGAAATCAGGAAACAGAGATCTAAAAAGGAGGTTTCTGTTCCACAATTGCTGCAGTTTCGATACTGGCGAGTCAGCCTCTGTGAAGCACTTCCCTTTCTCGCGAGCACCGCGCTGGCGACGTTTTAAATAAACTCCTACCCTCAAGTGCTGGACCGAATGTGCCATCCACTCAGCGGCAGAAAAAAAAAAATCATAATTTGAACTGGAGCTATTTATAGCGCTAAGCAAATGCAGATTTCATCAGCGTTTGTTTAACGCGAGGAAACGGCGTGTGTGCGCGCAGTAACCTTCCTTGTAGCTTCCCGCTGGAGCTGGCGCTGGTGATTGAATTCCCTGACACGGGGAAAGTCTGGACGGCCCTGCCAGCGCGCAGAAGGTCAGTCCAGCGACTGTCACGCCGCAAGCATCAAAAGCATGAGCTGTCGATAGTGACCTGCATTTGCAGAAAATCTGAGGGCTTTCTAATTAACTGAGGATCTCTAAATTAGAGCAAAGCCGCTCAACAAGCCCCCTCATATGCCTTAAGTGTCAGGGCTCAGATGATCGCTGCATCTAACAAGCGTCTGATTTTTAACAGTAGCTACGAGACTCAATCAGCTGCTAATGGCTCAGTTTCAAAACGTTTCGGTGCATTTTTCATCTCCTACTCTGAAATTTATATTCTTTGTTCCCTGCTCAAATATTCTGGTGCTTTGCCTTAGTTTCAGGCTTTTGCCTTGCAACGGCTGCTCTTCCTTAACCAGGCAGCTCGGCGTTGGCCTTTTCTCGCGCGTGGCCGTCTGCCTCGGTTACTCACTCTTCTTTCTCATCAGTAAGTTTCGGAAATTCTCTCTTTCTCTCCCCCTGATGTATGGGCAGTGCTGTGGGGTTAACGGAATTTTATAATTAGAAAGAAAACCACGTTGAAACAGACCCCTGTGTAATAAGATCTGAAACGCGGTTTTGTTTTAGCTTTAAAAGCCCTCTCCTTAAGATTGCAAATTCAGTTTGCAAATGCACCTGATCTTGACCTCACTCTTGCTGTTTTTATGGTAATGCAACTGCGCAGATTTTTGGCGATGGTGCTCCTGATTTACACCATGGCAAATGAGACCAAAACCTCATTGCAGCTATATTCATCGTTTAGTAAGAATATGCACATTTAAACTGCCTGCTGCCTGCGCTCTCGAAGAGCTGCTGGGAAAATGACAGGGGGAACTTTGCCTGCCTGATGCAAGCGTGTAACTCCCATCGCTGATAATGAGACGCACGCACGGCGTGCTTAGGAGGATGGCAGAATAAACTCCTATGTAAGCAGTAATTAAGGACAGATAAATACCATTCAGGAAGGTAGAGAGTTAATCAGCAACTCTTTAAGACTTCCCTGCATGTGTTTATGTTCAACTACTTACCCGTATCTTTGTAATTATTCATGTGGAATAGAATATAAATCCTGATGCCTAATTTTTCTTCTAAAAATTTCACGAAGTAATCAAATCCTGAAGTGCATATTCTATTCCGGTGGTTTTATCAGTAAATCAAATTTTTATCATTTATCAGCAAAAGTTAGATTTAAGCATCCTCACTGTAATGTTTGAAAGATGAACATTTGTTTCAGTGGGTACTGTGCCAATCAATAATCTTCCAGCTTGACTCAGCTATCAATTATTGCTGCAATTATTTGTCTAGTTGGATATTTAAAATGTCATCAGAAAGAGATGATTACATATTCCAGAAAGCAAGGCACTGTATAATCAGATGAACTGAATCCAGTTAAATGTAGTGTGGTACTAACCTGTCCTTCAAAGCTGAATTCTGCAGCCGCAACTGAAACAACAGCTTTCTGCATTATTGTAAGGAAACAGATCTTAACCTTGGAACACTGTATGTTATTGGGGTCGGGTAATACTCGGATAGAGGAGACCTTGCAAGCCTGGAAATTGAATCAGCCTCACTGACATAAAGGAGGGTTTTTTTGGGGGGGGGAGGGCTGTTTTTGTTGGATTTCATCTGCAAATCTATAAATAAGAAAATCCACTCTTTATCTGCCTTCCTGTGAATTTAAACTCTTGAGCCTGCATCACCAAATTTTCATATGCCCTTTTTGCATTCCTTGACTTGATATATGTATAGTAAATACTCTCTGTGCCCTGAGAATGCAATAAAGCTGTAGCAATTCTTGCAAGTCTTACATCCTCCAAACTTCAGATATCCTAAGTATTATATCATTTTCAGCTTCAAGGATATCTAGACTATGGAGAGGAGACCAAATAAACCAGAGGAGACTAGACAACTTTACGACACCTCCTGGTCCTATTTGCAAAGCAGAGAAAAATTATCAATTCTACTAATACTCTGTTGTGCAAGTTAGGAAGCTGAACGCTGTAGGGTCTGGTTCAGCACTTGCTGTGCTTGCAACTCCATGGTGACATTGAACTTGCTCAGGGACAGAATAAACCTTTGCCCTCCTAACAGATGATTTGCAGACAGAGATGAAGTTTTGGGGGACCTGCCGTTCCCCTGACCTACTTTGTCACTTTGGTTTGCTGCTATCTAAATACCATTAATTTGAAAGTGAAAGGAAAGTGAGCCAAAGGGGAAGGCTGGTAAAAGAGGGAGAGTCTGAAGAGGGTCCATTTTGAGAAAGAAAAGGTGGGATAAAACTCGAAAGGAGAAAGGTACTGAATCTTCATATTCCCTTCCCTGCATCTGTATTTGAAGTCCGCTCCACAGGGCAAACCTAGTGTGAAAAACAAGTCAGTAGGGCAGCGTTGCAGTAAGTGAGCGTTTAATACCCGGGTATTAGCACTGGGAAAAACCAAAAGAGCTTGTGCTAGTGCCTCTTTGGCGGGTATATCTCCTGGAGCTCCTTCCCACTCGGTGCTATCGCCCGTGTGAGTGCAGCCCCAAAACCCCCCTGCGGTGGGAGCCTCCACGGCCACCCGGCGCAGGGGCGAGAAGCCGGCGGGTGCTGGGGGAGACCGCCGCGGCTTGGCGAGGGAGCGGGTCCTCGGCTCACACCCACCTCGGCCGGCGGGCCAGCAGCGCATGCCGTCCCCGTGGGTAAAGCCGTCCTTGGAGTAACCTCGTTAATTCAGCTAAATGCATGTGGTTGCGACGCCGTGTCGCTCCACGGGACCGTGCGCATTGATTGCGCAGCAAGTCTGCAGAAAGTCTCGAAGTAGAGCAGCTTAAACGTGTGTGTCTTGGGGAGTCTGGCACATCAGCTAGAGAAGCAGCAGTTAATATGTAAAGTGCAGCCTAAAAGTGAAGAGAGAGGTGATGACCAGCTTCAGCGGTACGGCGGCGGCGGTGGGAAGACGCCGGCCCTCGCTCCTCCCTGGGAGCAGGGCTCCGCGCGGCTGCGAGGTGTCAGCGCCGTGGGATTTCTGCAGGAGCGCCCTGCGTCGTGGCGCCTCGGCGTCCTCCAGCAGCATCCCGCCACGCCGACTGGGTCGCGGAGTGCCCGCCCTCGTTCGCAGGCAGGCAAAATCTCGCGGGCGGGCTTGTGTCTCGGTATGCGTGGAAAAGAGGCTCTTGTGTCGCGCACGTTGCACTAGGCGTCGCGGGGCAGCGTGTGTGACAGGTGCTGACCCTTGCCAGGTATCGGCTGCAAAACTAAGCGATGCAAAGTTGTGATACGAACCAGGAGAAGCGCTGGAGTTGAGGACGAAGGGCTGGAAACGGCTTTTTCGCACGTAGCCGGCGTTCGCCGTTGCGTTCTCCGTCGGTGCGGGCCCGGGCGGCTCGGCGCGGGCCGCTTTCTCGGGGAGGTTTTCCTGGGGAGGGCACGTGGGCCAGGGCAGCGACCGCCGGCGGCGCTCCGTCCCCGCAGCCTGCCCCAGCGCCTCGCTGCAGCCGCCGCACCGCCTCTTGCAACGATGGCAGCAGCAGCAATGACCTGCGATGCCGTTTTGGCATCTTTTGAAGAAACTTTTTGATGTCTGCTCTGCCTTTTATTCAGGTTTAGTCACATAGCCGTCAGAAAGGAAGAAAACAAGAAGAGGAAAAGGGAGCCAACAGAAAGTAGAAAAGGAAACCATTCATCATGTTGGTGTATGAGAATGAATAAAATAATTTGGAACCTCTCTGTAGCTGGGTAATTACGCCATATTTAAAAAGTGAATTATTAACTTGATTGTCCCTAACAGCGATTGGGTAAATACGTAATTATGGACTGTTGAAACAAGGTATTGTGTACTGGACGGTCGGGTTAGACTTTGAAGGAGCTTTGATGCTCTGTCAGGTCAAGGCTGAGATGAGGTTTCTTCGTTGGTGGGTCACTGGCCAGATAGACCTTCCTGACTGCTGAAGGAGAAACCTGCCCGGTGCCGGGTCGGCCGGAGAGAGCAGCTTTAGCTAGGTGCGGCCACAGCAGCGTCGCTCCCGTTTAAAAGTCCGTTCATTTAAAATCTTCATCCAAGGGCCTTAAAAACCTTTGTGCAGAGCAAACCCGACTGTTTCGATGGGGAGAGTCATTTTTGTCAAATTCACGCAGGAAAAGTGGCCGGGTGGCGATCGCGCCTGCGGGCTGGCTCTGCAGTGCCCCTGCTCGGGGGGGGGGGCCATCCCGGGAGGTGGAAACGAAATCTGCACTTCTGGAACTTGGTTCATATTTTTAGACAAACTAGATCATATCAGTGATGAGTTCCTCTTGCAAATCTGACAATACAGCATAGTTTGTAGTTTAGATGCTGCCACCTGTGTTGGAATTGTTGATTGTTGGAATTACCTGTGTTATGCTGAACTCTGTTTTTATATATTACCTGTATTTCTCCATCACTGTAGCATTAGTGTATAGGGTACTTACGTGTGCATGATCAATTCTTATTTGTTTGAGGGATTTCTTCTAAAATTTCTTTCAGAGCTGAATTTAAAGCCCAGCATTGTTTTCTGAATCCACCGATTGCAATTTTGTTCTGTTCCTCATTAATCAAGAAGTGACAGATTTCCACCCCCCTTAAGTTCTAAAAAAGCACAAAATCAGTCCCAGCCTGATACCTTACTTGCCAAGTTGGAGCTTGAAACAGTTTTTTTTCTTTTTGTGGCCAAATCGTAATCGCCTTGAAAACGGTGACAGACTTTGAGGTCAGGCCAGTATGAGTGGCAGCTGCGGTGTGCTCCTGGGGGACAGCAGACCCGACTCCTGCTGACCCAGTTCTCTCGCTCTTGCACGGGGTGGGAGGTAGATTTCTTTTCTTTTAAAGGAGAGTAAGTAAATACACAAAGTGTTTTGAGACTAAACCCCAAAAGTCACCCACAAGCTTCCCGTTTTTCCAGGGAGGGTCACATGCTCGCCGTGGTTCCCAGGAGCCCTTCTGGTGGGCTTTGCCTGGAGCCCGTCACGCTGGTGCAGCCATGAGCAAGCCCTTGCTGTCCTTCTCCAAGGCTGCGCCAAGTTAGGCTAGGCCCAAATAACTTCTGTTTTGCTCTGTCGTGCTTTTAAACTCCAAATGCGCAGTGGGCGATGGGATCGGGTTTCCTCTGCGAAGGGACTGGCGGCTGTTTGAGAGTTGCTTGCTTTGACCTTGGGGCTCTGCGGGCGCCCGTCCTTGCGGGAGCTCGCCGCGCTGCAGGTAGCCTCTCCGCGAGCCGGGGCAAAAGCGGCAAGACGCCGGCCCGGGAACCCCCGAGCCGCCTGCGCCTGGGCGCCCCCCGCCCCGCTGCCATTCGCGGCGCTTCCGAGCAGTTCCGCAGGGCGAGCGAAAGGCAGGGGAAACCGCAGGGACGGGTGGAGCGCAGGGTGGCGACCCTCGCGTGCGGGAAGGGGCTGCGGGCGCCTCCGCTTCCCGTGCCTCTCCTGGAGGCCAGAAGATGAATCCCTGGAGTTACCAGTTCAAATTCTCGATATTCAAGTGGCAAGGTTATGACAGCTGCAGCTTTGCTTTTGTTGTAGCTGTTGCTTCTGTTCTTTTTTTTTGGTTTGGTTTGGGTAATGGGGTTAGCGTTTTGGCACAGTTCTCTTTCAGAAGAGAGTCTTTTAAAAAGAACTTTTAATGGAAAGAATGGCATTCGTGAGACTAGGTATTGAAAATATTTGGCCATTTTTATTGAAATGATTTCCCGAAAGTTTAGATTTGCCAAAAACTTACTTTTCAGCGAGAGAAAAGAGTTTTCAGAATTTTTTTTCAATTATTATTACAATATGTATCAATAGGTCATAGATAAAACATAACAGAAAGGCTCATAAAAATAGAGAATGAGACCAAGGCTCCCACAAAGCAAAGCATCTTTTAGATATTTGACATTTTTCACAGCCCAGCCAGGCCTAGGACGTAACATCAGCTCTATTCATAAACAACTTGGGCCTTGTTTGCAGAATTTTATTTTTGGAATACCAGTCAGTCCCCATGCTTCTCAGTGCGCACGTGGTACTGTAGCAACTTCTAGAGAGTTTCAGGGACATTGTCCGTTTTTAGCGTTTATTAGTTAGGACCATGCTGCCCGCAGTTAATAATGTACGAGGTTAATAATGTGCCTTTTGCAATCTGGAGAACAGGAGGAAGAATTAGTGCAATAAGGAAAAATATGTTTGGACAGTTACAATTTCCCCTGTTTAAACTGATGCTACTAACTACCAGGAAAAGGTGAGTCATAAAAAAGCAGCTATTTCTTACAAAGAGAGAAGTGGGCTGCGGCAGACGTGGGGGGGGACCTGCTTATCTCCCGGCCCTCCTCAGCTTCCTGCGTCCCAGCAGTTTTGGTTTTGTCGTTTTCAGTTGACGGGATAGCAACAGTATGGATTTCCAGAAGAAAAAAAGAGAGTTGACAAGCCAGATGGAGAAGAAATGAATCAAGTACAAGTGGTAACAATTAACTCCATTTTTTTCTTCCCCCCTTTAAATACCATAACAACTCAAAATTTATCAGTCCAAAAATCAAGCAGTCGTTTGACATTAAAGCTGAATAAAGAAATTCCTGGGTTCGGCTCAGGCTGTTCGCCCAATCATTTTTTTGCAGCGAGCAGAAGGGATGGGGAGATGTTTGCTCCAGGTTGCAGGTGTTCGAGTCCCAGTAATTTTGTGTTTTCTGTGGCTGGGTAGCAGAGGCTGTGGATGCGCTCTGTAGGTGCAGCTCCGGGCGATGCGGTAGACGGGGGTCTTGCCCAGGAAACTGTGGCTTGGCTTAGCACGCGCCAGGTTTTTAAAGGCAGAAGAGCTGCTCTGTGGTATGGACCCCGGCTCCTGGTGTGCTTGCCGGAGGTGAAGGTGCCACGGGAGTGACATCTCGGAGGTCGGCAGCAGGGAGGGCCAAAAAGCCTGGCCTGGTCGGAGACTTTTAATGGACTTCTCTGGCATGGGAGTTTCTCCAAGGGAGCGACTGCAGCTGTGAATGAAATCTCGTGCAAACGCCACTGCCATGTACGCAGTTGCTGCTTACTCCAACGATTTTCCATTGTGTTTTTGTTTGCGAAAACACTAGGAAAATTTGGCTTTCTCTAGTACTGTGTATTTGAGAGCGGACTGTGTCCAGGTGCTCTGATGCCCCGTGGCACGTCGTGTTGATGTCTAGCTCCTTAACCGAGGTCCTTTGTCGCTAAGTTCCTGTGTGGGGCATGCCTCTTTTGGACGTGGGCTCCAGAGTCACCCCGAGAGGATCCTGAATTTGTCATTTCAGCTCTGTAAAGCGTTTCGGCGTCCAGAGAGTAGCTTCTCTGGATGTAGCTCTTACTTTTAAGAAACGAAGACAGCTCTTCCAAGGCGCATTGGCACACGGATGCGTATTATTCCATTACTCACTTGGCAATGGCTGAACCTGTATGCCTGGCTCCAGCAATTTTCTCTTCTCGCAGCAGTGGCATCTAGCTGACAGCTTCTCCTCCCAGCTGGTCTTTTTCCCAGCTCCTTGTCTGGCTTTGCTGCTGGTAGCTGCGGACATGGCTGTGGGTCTTGTCTGGGGTCAACTATATCGTACTTATAGATGTCGGCTTTCTTGGACTCGCGCATCCGTGCGCGGCATGCGAGGCGGCTCTGTGTATCGGTGAGCACCGTAAGGAAGAAACATCTTTTTTCAGAAAAGCCCCTTCCTGCTGAAAGCAGACATCTCGTCATATTTTATTGAATAATTGTGCCAACTGCCCTTAAAGGCACTCCAATGCCACTATCCGTTCCACTCGTTAGCGTTTTTCAGATCAGAAGCTAAATCCATCACTCGTGTTACTGGCTAAATCACTTCTTTTTGGGGGATGGAGGGTGAGAACTGTTCTTCTACCTTCTTTAGGCTGCAACTAATACTTTAGAAACACTAAACAACGTTGTAGTGAAATGCAGTGCTGTGTCCTCAGATATGTGACCAGTCATTTGCTGGCTGGGATGTAAAAAAATGAATAAATCTGTAGTTGTTTTCAGGTAAGATAGTTAATATTTCACTGAAAAATTAAACTGGATTCACTGGGTGGAACCAGTCATATTCGTGCAGGATTTATATTAGCCCTAAATTTGTTTTCGGTATGCGGTATTCCTCGTGGAACAGCAATTCTCCTCTGGTAGAACAAGAGAGGAATTTCTGGTGCAGCATTCCTGCCCAGTGTCAAGGCATCAACTCCCATGGTTTTGTGGCTTTTTTGCAAGTCCATTAGACCCCATGAGCCAGATCCTCAGGTCTGACAGAGCTGCAAGGAGGTGAGGCGGGGAGAAGTGCTGCCGCTCTTGCCCAGGGCTGCCGGGACCTCCTTGGTTCCCTGCTTGAGTCAGAGTGGTCGCACATCTGCTTTAACGTTCATTGGCGTGTGAGGGCCTCAGGAGGGGTGATTTCCCCAATATGAAGAAAATTATCGGTGAAATTGACTGCGAGGAAAAATGTACACAAATGTACACAAAAATTGTGAATGGTAATTGGAAGCTTTTTATAAAGGTTTATAAAGAGTTTACTGACTGTCCAGGAAGAAGAGGGCAACTTTGGCCAAAATCCAAAACCCACTTCACCTGATTCAACGGTGAGATGAGAACAGCAATTAGATATTAAAAAAAAATCAATATATGACAATTCTAAAAATGGAAAATAGATAGCAATCAATCTCAGAGAGAAATCATGATGAGTAGAGCACTGATAAGGGAAGCTAAAGATGCTGAGGAAAAACTGCCTGGTCCAGATGAGGAGAATAAGGAAGCTTTTCAGTGCTGTGGGAAAAAAAATCCTAGGAGCGGTTAAGCTCATTTTAGATGAAAGAAACTGTACGGTAGAAATGCTTAATAAATATATCTGTTGCAGATCTAGAAAGAAACAGCGTCATGTTTCTGTATCATATCCGGGTGACGACTTTTTTTCTAGCTCATTAGTAGCCAAGGAGGATTTTATACAAGGTCCAATGGAGATAAATATTTTTAAATTAAAAGGCCCTGACAACTTGCACCCAAGAATCCCTAAAGAGTTGGCATTGTGATGCTTGTTTTTAATAAAGCTTGCGTACTGGGAAAATACTGAAAGCACGACAGTGTTTTGTCAATAGATGGCTGGGGTAACGGTGGGGTAGTTGGCAACACTTTGCTTATCTGTTCTGGGCAAAATAATTGAAGAGCTAGTATAAGATTCAATTGATAATGAATTAAAGGATAGAAATATAATTCATGCCACTCACCTTAGATTTATGGAATATAGATGGTGTCAAATAAACCTGATTTCATTCTTCAGGATGACAAGTTTGGCTGATAAATGTAGATGAAATGGACTTTGCGAGGCGTTCAGCGTGGTGCTGCATGACACCCTGGATAAAACAGATGAGCACTGCGCAGTATCAGTAGCGCACACGTGTTGTGTGCGTTAGGAAGCGGCCCACAGGTTTCGGAAAGCAGTCTTAACTGGAGAGGCATGAGCGAGGGGCAGTGGTCAGCGGGCATCGGCACAAGCCTCCGCGGTGGTTAGCGTTTCATCGGTGACTTGGAGGTGAATATGAAATTGCTGCTGGTTAGCGTTGGGCTGAAAGTAAGGCAGGTGGACCAGTAAATAACAACAAGGCCAGTTTTATGGGATGATCTACAAAGGCTGTTGAAGGGAGTTTATTAAGGGTGCGTTTTGCCAGGGGCTGTTGGGACGCCGGGCCGGAAGCGAGGAACGTGGTCCGTCCCTGCTGAGCCGGGGCGCCGCAGCCCAGCGAGCTGCAGCCCTGGCGAAGCTCTGGGTTAGCCGAAAACCAGCTCAACCCAAATTCCCAGGAGGACGCTGTCGTGAGAAGGGCTAAATTGGGTATACAAACAAGGGAGTAGCGAATGTGGATGGGGCTGTGATTTCAGGATGCTGCTCAGCGCCAGAGTATCACATGTTTAAGCAAACTCTCATGTTTTCAGCAGACTGCACATTCAAGAAGGTCCAGAAAAGAGCCATAAAGATGATTCAAGCATTGGAGAAGAGGGAGAGACTGAGCGGGGCTCAAGCTCTTTCATTTAGAAAAATGAACAAATTTTGAAATGTGCCTTGATTTCTGAGTGTGCATGTGTCCTTGGGGGATGCAATGGGCCTCATTGCTTGCCAAAGGGCTTTTCAATGTATCAGGGAAAAACAGAAAAAGAGCCAATGGATGGAAAATAAAGCCAGGGAAATTCAGATAGGAACAAGATGCATGTAACTGAGGATGATTAACTGTGGGAACTAACTGAGGAGGGGAGAAGTGGGTTCTTGATCGCTTCATCTCTTCTGATCTGCTTTGAATGGTTTTCACTGGGTTTTTGTGCTTTACCTGAAGACAGTTTGTGGGGCTGCTGGGGGTTATACTTCACCCAAAGAGAGTGTTTTGGTTACTGTGCAGGATAGCTGAGTGAAATTTAATATAAAAGAGGTCAGAGTATGTGATCTCATGGTCGCTTCTGCCTTTGGTTCCTTGAATCCAAAGGAAGTGGGGCCTTGGGCTCAAGCCCTGCTTCTGGTGGCTGAAGAAGGCTGGTTTGGTGGTGATCCATTGCTCAGCTAGACCGGGGGACTCCTGCAGGTCTCCTTCAGAATTCAGTCCAAAGCCCGGATGCTGTTGCAGTGCCGCTTTGGATAACCTGGCGTCTTGCATTGCCCCAGTGGAAAAAGCAGAAGGGGACACTGGGCGGGTGGTGGAGCAGGGCTGGTGGGATGTCCCCTAACCCGCCTGCACCCAGAGCGATGCCCTCTCCGAGGCGGTCCTAGACGGGGAGCAAACGAGGCCAGCCCTGAAATGAAGAGCTCGGCAGGTCCCCTCCAGCTCCTTCTCCTCGGCCAGCAGACGAGCGCTTGCTTGCACTTAACTTAGCAGCCTGCCGCCTCTGCAGCTCTGGGCTGCGGGTTGTGCGGCTCCTGGATGTTGTGGTGGCTCTCGACTGGCAAAGCAGTGGTTGCTCCCCGGGAGCTGCCGTGGCCGGGCTGGTCCGGGTTCTCTTCTGGCTTTTATTTGTTTTGTTTTGTTTTGTTTTTTGCCATCTGGTGTGGGGAAAATGGTCAGTCCAGAGGTTGCAGAGCTCCAGCTCATGACTGCGGTTTGCCCGGAGAGTGTAAAACACGTAACCCCAAATTAGGGTTTGGCCAGACTTGTCGGCTTGACGATTTTCCTTTCCTCGAGGCTGGGCAGAGCCACACGGCGGAGACCGCAGCAGTGCCCAGAGCCCCGCGGCCCCAAAACGGCAGCGCCGGGAGGCGGCGGCGGCGGCGGGACTTTTCCCACCCGTTTCGGTGGGCGCAGAATAGCGCGCCAAGGGTCCGGCTAAGCGGAAGGCAAACCACTGCAAACCCCTGGCTTCCTGGGGCGCTTTCGAGCCTCGTCTCGCTTCTTGCTGGTGATGTGTGGATTATTGCCATAATTCTTACAGTTTGGCAAGCCTGCATTAGACTGGAACATATCTCTAGGTGGTAATATGGTCAGTCAATAGCTTTCATAATTAATCAAGCACTAATAGACAAATTAGAAATTGTGTCTCTTCAAAGCAGGAGGTAGAGGCAAAGCACTGGTGGATTTTAACTGTTTCACTGCTTTATTTTATTTCCTGGTTTCACATTCAAAATGTCAGGTTGTTGGAGATTAGGGAAGTTATGTACATAAACATTATTCTAAATTTAAATTATTATCTTGATTACCAAACACGGATGGTGAATTGAAAACTTGTTTTTCAGAAAAGCAAATGAAGAATAATATTACATTTTACACTCCACTAAATCAATGTAGCCCTAATTTTGCCATGCAGGAAATCAATTCTAGTCTTTATAACAGTCGAAGATGTTATGAACAAAGTAATTTTGCAAATTATGGCAAGTAACACATTTATTGATGACTGTAGTTTAGGAATTTAGAATTTGTGAGCGCTGTAATATAATAAGGCTGTACTAGCAGGAGCTGAGTGAAATACAGATTATATGGTGAAACTGTAATGCATCATTTGCTATTAGTGGACTGGTAATAATTACCAGTTTCAAAGCAGCTTTTTCCATGTAATCTTTAGTCTCAGTCGTAACAGCCCTTCTCATTGACATTATGATTACACTAGCTGCCCTTACGATCTAGAATATCTAGTTGATGGGAATACTAAAATGTGATAGTGAACACTGTATGTTGTATCCTCATTATAAGATAAAATGCTATTTTCTCTGACCTAATATATAAAACAGAGAAGCAAGGTAGCATTACATTGTTCGCATACTGCAGCCTGATCACGTAGCTTGTACCATGTTGTTAAAAACTTCCACTTCATTACAGCAAAACAAGATGGAATTTTCATATTTAAGATTTTTTAAGCACACAAATGAGCATAGGAATGTGGAAGTCCAATTGAATTTTCCTCTGTTTGCGACAGATTTATGTATTTATCTGTGCTCACATGCCTGGCACATACTAAACACAGCAACGCATTTTATTCAGATGCTGGCTTCAGTTGAAGAATGCAATGTTAAATATTATTCCAAGAGCTTTTAAAGTGACTAAAGTGTTAAATGCCTGCTATAGATGGTTGAATCTCTTTTTACTCACCCAATTCAGATTGTCAGACCAAATGTATAATAATAGAAGAACCTGGAGGCACAGAGGAAAGCTGCGATGGGTCGCTATAGCCAGCACTGTAGGCTGCCTGTCTGTCATATTCCCAGATCATTATTCAGCTCATTGTATAGTGAAAATACCCATACGAAGCTTTGCTTTTTCTTCTTTCAAGTGAGATGGAAAACAAGGCGGTTGCAGATAAAATGATGTTTTCTTTCCAAATCTGCCTTGTATTTTTTTTTTCTGTTCGTATTAGGCAAATATTTGAATCCTAATTTGGGTAGCTACCATTTAATCTTGTAAAGAGATTTACCTATGAGTGGTTTATATGGAGTGAGATTATAAATGCATCGTAAAGTAAATTGCAGGTCAGGCCAGGAGTACGTTGTGCAGTCAAATACCACTGTAAGCTTTGCTTGTTTTGGAAGGCCGGTGTATTTTTGTTCCTCAGCAAACCTCAGGAGCTTTTTTTTTTTTTTTTTTTTTAATCACTAAATAGCAACTCTATAAGAACTGTTAGGCAGGACTGGAAGTAAATTTTTATCCTCATCTTAGCTCTAATTTCAATTTACCAACATTTAGCAAAAAATATGTACTGGGGTTAAAGTGAATTATTTACAAAATTACAGTAATCAATAAAAATGCACTCACCTTCGCCATATTTCATACTACTCTTTGCTTGCGCACAGCCCTCAAAAAGTTATTAATTCCCCTTGTTTTGCAATATATTAGAAGGGACCGCTTTCTTCTGCCATTATTAGCCAGCTTTTTGTTTAGTTATTTATTAGTCGCTTGCTCCTTTATAACGTCCGTGTTATCTCTGAGAATAAATTATCATGAAATAGAGTTAGCCCGCCACTTGCCAAAGTGGCATTTACCATCCCCAGACTCTTTTCAGCGCGAGAGAAATAATGTGCCTCCGGCAGGGCGGTGGGCCAGGCCGCCTGGCCCCCCTCCAGCTACGGGGCGAGCCGGGCTGCGTCTTTCTCCTTCCTGCTCTCTGTCCCTCTCTCACACTCCCCCCCCCCTTTTTTTTTTTCCCCCTCTCTCCTTTTTTCCCCTCTTTTCCTTCACAATCGGGGCTGGATCTCTGCTAGGGGCATGAGCTGCTGCCGCATTTTGCACACGCTGTTAGCCTCTCGGAGTAACGAGGAGGCGACTCGGACGACGCGTCTCGGCTCGCCAGCGGGCGTTACGCTGGGGGCTGCTGCTTTGAACCGGTGGCGGCGGCGTTTTGCTAGCCTGCTTCTGCGGAGCGCTTGGTTTAGCTTTTCTTGCGTTTTGCACCATAGCAGGCGCTTGCAGCTTCAGTCATAGCTAGGATTAATTGACTTAATCGTCTTTTTTATCACTGTTCTTTTTTTTTTAACCACGGTTACCTGTTCAGATTGAGTTTTGAACCTCGGGGAAGAAAGGAAGGCAGGAA
This sequence comes from Apteryx rowi, assembly GCF_003343035.1. Taxonomy (NCBI): domain Eukaryota; kingdom Metazoa; phylum Chordata; class Aves; order Apterygiformes; family Apterygidae; genus Apteryx; species Apteryx rowi. Next base: position 1,669,232 of record NW_020448419.1, on the reverse strand, counting down.
GCTGGCGCAGTTCGGATACGGTTAAACGTCGCAGCTGCCCTCCCTCCCCCGTAATTACACATTAGCTGGGATTTCTGTTTTCCCATTTAGATTTAATGTTATGGAAAAGAAAGATGAGGTGGGAAAAAAGCTATCAATCATTGATAAGCAATTCAGTGATTAAACATTCATGTTGCTGTTGTATTATTTTGCAGGTAAAGATGAGCCCAGCAGCTACACGTGTACAACTTGTAAACAGCCTTTCAACAGCGCCTGGTTTCTCTTGCAACACGCACAGAACACGCACGGATTAAGGATCTACTTAGAAAGCGAGCACGGCAGCCCCCTGACGCCACGGGTTGGTATCCCATCAGGACTAGGTGCAGAGTGCCCTTCCCAGCCACCTCTCCACGGGATTCACATTGCAGACAATAACCCTTTTAACCTGCTCAGAATACCCGGCTCGGTCTCGCGAGAGGCGTCGGGCCTGGGCGAAGGGCGCTTCCCACCCACGCCTCCCCTCTTTAGCCCTCCCCCAAGGCACCATTTGGATCCGCATCGCATAGAGCGCCTGGGTGCGGAAGAAATGGCTCTGGCCACCCATCACCCTAGTGCCTTTGACAGGGTGCTGCGACTGAACCCCATGGCGATGGAGCCGCCGGCTATGGATTTCTCCCGGCGCCTGCGGGAGCTGGCCGGCAACACCTCCAGCCCGCCCTTGTCCCCGAGCCGGCCCAGCCCTATGCAAAGGCTGCTGCAGCCCTTCCAGCCGGGCAGCAAGCCCCCGTTCCTGGCCACGCCGCCCCTGCCTCCCCTCCAGTCCGCGCCTCCTCCCTCCCAGCCGCCCATCAAGTCCAAGTCGTGCGAGTTCTGCGGCAAGACCTTCAAGTTTCAGAGCAACCTGGTGGTGCACCGCCGAAGCCACACCGGCGAGAAGCCCTACAAGTGCAACCTCTGCGACCACGCGTGCACGCAGGCCAGC
>NW_020448419.1:1555771-1663271 GCF_003343035.1 Apteryx rowi | reverse complement strand
CCCTAGGGCTCCAGGGACCTCCGCATGCTTTACGGCTGGAAAACAAGTCAGGGGCGGGCGCTCCTCTGCCGTTGCGTTTTGGTACGAGTCGCAGGTTTATGGGACGTTATATGTGCATTGTCTTTTAAATCCGGACTCCAGTTCAGGTGCCCCCCCCCCCCCCTTAGAGATCTGTATGTGTTGTCAGTTTTACAAATACTGCATGTTGCAGCATCTATTTACTTTATTAAAACACATACCTCTGTGATACTGTCTCTTGCTGTGCCTAGTGTAATGGAATTAATACTTTTTTTTTTCCTTCTTTTTAATTTCTGTAAAACCTTACAGTTGTTATGTCGTCTTCTTGTGATGGCATCATGTGTTGCCTGTATTTTGCCCGGCGCCTTCTTGAGGGGGAAGTTTTGGATTTAAAAAAAAGGGAAAGATTGTATATTTTATTTATTTATATATGTATACACACACACACACACACACATATATGTGTGTGTGTGTATATATATACATATATATATATTTATATATATATAAACAGGTATTCCTTTTCTAAGGGAGAGAAAAATAAAGCTCTGTTTTGATCCCAGGACAGGAGGAAGGAAGGTGTTAGTGTGCAGGCTATCTGGACAAGTATGCAGAATGGCTGGAAGAGGATAGCAAGCGAGCTGTTGCCTGGCCTTGAGCCGCTCGCTCGCCGCCTCTCCGGTGCAGCCAGGTGCTTAAGCACGTGCTTCACTGTAGGTGCGGGAGTCGTCGTCCCGGCGGCTTTAATAAGGCTAATCGGGTGCTTAAAGGAGGCACCGCGCGGATCCCGGCGTGCGGCAGAGCCGAGCCGAGCCGAGCCGAGCCGGCCCCGGGCGGAGCGCGCGCTCAGGGCAGGGGTTTTGCTGGTGCAGGGGCTGCAGAAGATGCACGCGTTGCGTGGGACAGGAGAAATAACCGTGCACGAAACGGCGCTGTGTTGCGACCTTTCCGTCTCAGCGCTGTAGTCTTGTGTCTAAACTCGAGGTACCGGTACCAGACAGGAATACTCAAAGCGCTCTGCAGCTGCCTTAACAACATGACTTTTGATCCGTTGCCATTAAATGACCATAAAGAGTTCAATCTCGCTCTCTCTTACTGTTTTTATACTGGTTGTTAGTACTGCAGTAGAGATTTTATACACAGGACTTACTTTAACGGTTCTGTCTGTGAAGGAAGCATAGCGATTCTGTCTTTTAAACTTGCACTATAATACGTAGCTGTGGGGTATGGCAATCGTATTTTCAGTATGTTTCTTTATACTGTGTTTTACATAGAAATACTTTTGTGTCTTTATGTAGACATCTGTCCAGGCAGATCTGTGCTACACACACCACTAAAATACTAAAAAGTGAGAAGCATACAAAGATTTTTTTTTTTTTAATTGTGCAGTAATGCATTGCATTTATATTTACATTTCAGAAAGCTAGATAGGTCTGTTGGGCATTACTTCGCTGGGCGATTACACATCCAGTGCTTGCACTGTGATTCGAAGGAGCCCTCCTTTAAGAGACACGTACGATGTTGTCTAAGTAACCGGAGCTTCAAAAACTAGTCAACAAGAACATAACTTTCAAATGGCAACATGTTGTAGCCAGAACACTAAAGCAAAAATCGTAATAGCAAATGTGACATTTTCTAACCATGTGATGAATTAATGGTGTTATAAAACCACAAACCATTGAGGCCTGCTCAAGTTTGTTGGAGTTCAGGAGCAGATTTATACGGCCCCCATAATGTGCTCTTAAGCTGCCGTAACATTCCCTACAAGCATGACCTACTGTCCCAAGAAACTTTTATATTTATCTCTTTGTGAAAAGATGTCTCTATAAATAAGAACAATATTTGGGTAATAGTATCTCTATTGTTAAAATTTCAAAACCCATCAACTTCAGAGGAGGAACACATTTTTATGGCACAGACCCCTTTGCTGTTAGTATTTAATATCCTCCAAATTGAATGATTTATATAATGAAGACACTGAAACAATATCAAGAATTTAGGCTACAGATGTTTCATATTTATTATGTTTCCAAGAGTGGAGATAAACACAGGAATAAGTGATACCATGTCTTTGCTTGACATTCAGGAGGCTTTGGCATATCTGATGAGATACAGTTTCAGGGTTTATCTAAGCACAGAGTTTGTACAAAAAGAAAAAAGATACCAGCTGTTATTTTAGTTCTCTCTCATTCCATTTTTTTTTTTCTCCTATAAAGGTTGAAAACCATTTTCAGTGAATGTGTGGGAAAATTATATTATTGACTAGGAGAGTAATATTGCCCGGCGGGCTCTTTGCTGGATTCGCCAGAGCACCACTGTTTCTCAGAGCCAGACGCATGCAGTCCGGCGGCTATTTTCGACGGGGCCGGAGGGAGCCGGAGGCCCGGGCAGGGCGAGGCAGGGACCTGAGGCTGTGACTCCCAAGTGGCTTCGGAGCGGGGGGCTCGCTGCCCTCCGGCGGGGCTTGCAATGTGAAACCGCGTTGCGCTGTTAAGGCTCGCGTCCTAGGTAGCTACGTCACTCTTGGCTCCCCGGAAAAGCCTCAGCCGTGTTTAATGCTGGTCTGAAATGTGTCGGAGTTGGAAATAAGCAGCAGTAAACCCTGCCCAGGGGTAAATCGGGCGCCGGCTCCTGACTTGGGAGGCGCTGCTCCGGTTTACCCCGAGTGAAGATCTGGCCCGGGAGCTGCTTGTTCAACCCCGCCGGCAGCTCGCACGTAGCCCTTCAGCCACACTCCTAAGTATTCGGGAAGCAATTCCCGCAGAAACCGCCGCTGCTGGCCAAGGCGGGCTCTCTCAGCGAAGCCCGGGCGTTCGGCCTCACCGAGCGGAGGCTCCGTGTTTGCCGCGCGGCGCTCAGCCGTGCTGGAAGCGTTCCCTCGCGAGCAGCGACTTAGGGCTCGGCAGCGTGGGCAGAGTGCGGCCTAAGAGGAGGCCGGGGGAGGCCGGGGGGTGGGGTGGGGGGGGTCCATCGGGTGATAGCCCTGTGTGACAGTTAAATGTCATATTTGTTAAAAAAAGCAGACCAAAAAAGAAAAGAAAAAGCAAAAAAAAAAAGCGTAACTCGCATTGTGGGCCGTGTCACAGCTGTTTTCTCCTCTGTCCCCATGCTCTCTGTAGGTGCGGCGTACCCCCCCGGCTGGCGCAGTGCCCAGGGAACCCCGGACGTCTGGCAGTTTTCGGATGGAAGTTCGAGAGCACTTAAATTCTGAGCGGACGTGAAGCTCGGGGCAGCGGCGGTCGTGGTCGTGGCATCCCAAGGTGGCCTGTTTTCCTGCTAGCTCGACGCGCTTTCTGACACTAGCTTGAGAAGTCACCATCTGAAGGCAGCATTCTCCAGGCTCCTTCCGCCTGCAAGACTATCGTATTTATATTTTGTAATACAGTACAACACTTCTTCGGGTTTTTTTTTGTTTGTTTCTTCTTTTTTTTTAAAAAACAAAACAAAACAAAAAGCAAAAGCACCCACCCACTGTCAAGGGCTTATCAATGGCTTTGACTGGCTCCTTTCCCTTTGGAAAAGACTGTCGTGCTCACGTGCTGACGCCGTGTGGAGAACCCAGCCTGTTGTTTATCTCCATTACATGCCATTTCTTAGAAGGTGCATCTAATGTTACAAATTAAAAATAAAACAAAACACAGTGTAGGTCTGTGGTGGGTGGGAAATTGACATAATAAATGTTGGAGCTTTAGGTTTTGTTTGCTCTTTCTTTAATTTTTAATGCTAACAAGGGCCAGGCAGCTGGTATGACTTTGTATTACCATATCATCTGCAGAAAATGAAGTACCGAGTTTAAAAAGAAAAAGCCAGAGCTCATAGCCACATGAGGGGCTGCACATCTGCAGACGTTTCCTAGAGAGCTAGACCCGGCGGCGGGGTTATTTGTGGCTGTGGTACCCCAAGCAGCGTAGGACTAGTGTTGGTGTTCATTCGTGCTGACGGGGAGTCTCCTAGCTCTCCATCGGCACCTGCATCCTATTGACTAATGCCGACTGTTGTATTACGTTTCTGCTGTTCAAATATGTACTTTTGGGGTTGGTGGGATCTATAACGTTCCTTAATTTGTCATTGTTTGCTAAAACAAGACCAAAACCGACCAGCAGCTTTCAGGAGGGACGATGGCTTTGCCGTAGAGATGTTGTCAGTGCCAGGAGGAGTGACCCCTTCCCCCATCCTGTGGCAGGATCAGAGTTGGTCTCCCTGTTGTGAAGCACATGTTTACATCCGATGGTCTTTCACAGAGCACTTAAGCACTTGCATAGCTTTTATGCTTGCCAGTGAGACTTGTTCCCTGCTTAGAGCTAAGCACATGCCCAAGGATTTTGCTGGTTTAGGGCCCAAGTGCTTTGCTGAACAGAAGATGGGTTAAGTACATGCTTTTGTGCTGTCTGGGATGGGATTTATAGGCTGTAGCTACTAATGACTGTGCCGGATAGCAGGAATGGACCTTATTTGGTTAAACAAAATAAGTGCATAGCGAGTGGAGTCATTGCACTGTCACGTAAAACTGCCAGGACATCCATACCAGGTTGCAATGGGACATAGAAGACTTTCAGGTCAGGGACCTGAGTTATTTATTTGTATGTATTAACTTAATTATGACTTCCTTTTTTTATTTATGTCTTTTTTAAAAATCTGAATGAGACACCTGGCCAGGGTGATTCTTTACTCATGAAACGGCCATAGATAAAAATGACGTTGCCTTTTTTATAGGTGGTGGTTGTTCTTTTTTTTAGAAGAAGACTGCAATTCTCATTCTGTTCGGGGCATAGCACAAGCACGGTCACTTTTGTAACTTAAAACTTTGCCAGGGGGCTGAGATGAGCAGTCAGGAGGTAGAAGCAACTCTGCACAAGCCAGGAGGCAGCCGACCGCCTGGGGACTTGGTGCATAGATGAGGATTGACCCAAAGAGAGCTATTACGTCTACCGTGGTGATTAGGGCTTTGACACCCAGTAATCCCTGCTAGCCACTCTCTTATGGTTCTCGCTGGAACCCAGGAGGGTGGCCAGGCCACCCCGCACTTGGTTAAGCGCTGCAGGTGCCTCTGTGTTGTGGGTAAAAGACCCCCACCACTAGTACGGTGCAGGCCTGTCCCGAACACATCCTAGATCAGGCCTCTGCTCCCCACTCCACTCAGGCTCAGGTCTGGTGCTGTCCCTGGGTCAGGCCAGAGATACGAGGAAGGGACCTGCAGAGCAGCAGCCCCAAAGAGGCCCCTCTGTGCCTACTTCGGTCCGGGAGACAAGCCAGGCATCCTAACTCCTACAGACTCCCCACCCAGGAAGGCAGCAGAGACCCTCCCTGTCTTTTGCTTTAGGAGAACTTTTTAAAAGGTTCTTCATATTCCACCTCTGTGTGGGTTTTTCTGAGTCCTGAAACTGTGAATCCTGTTACATTAAGCATCCTATTGATTGCAAACACACCATGGGGTAAGGAGTTAACAGCTCCCATTAGCTGCCGGCATCCTCCACTCCTGCTCCAGGAGATCTCCATGCCAGACAGCTGTGTCAGACTGCGGCTATAATGGGGCTCATTTTATCAATTGCAAAGTTAGGGTGCTCTGGTCTCGTCTCCAAATTACAAAATAGGGATCTCCTGGCACATATTTGCAGAGCACCTACAATGATTATAATAAATGGTGGCTGCTAATAAGTCTTGCAGAGACTCTTTGACATATTGACCAATTCTTGTGTTGTCCTTAGACTTCATTTGACTTGCTAAGTGCAGACAAAACTCAGTGCATAGATTGCTTCATGGCATTGCCAAAACAGCAGGTCATGCTTTTAATGCTCTGACCCAGTGGGATAAAGCCAGTGTGGCCAGCTTCCTCCAAAGTGAATTCCTGCAGGAGTAGCCAAAATTTGTGGCCCAGTGATTTCCTTCAGCAACAGAAGCCAGTGCAAAGCAGGTATTTTTCCCAGGAAGAGTGGAAAATAACAAAACATTAACAACTAAACGCATTTTGCAAGTAGTGGGGTGCTGAGCCTGTTCCATGAAGCACGGGGGAAAGGTTATACTCTCCTTTTCTGAAGTGTTCAAGAGGAAGTGAAATAGTCTTTAAAATGTATATTTTTTAATACAGGCATTTAAGAAAAAAAAAGAAACAACTCCTAGGATTTTAAAACATCTGAGGAATTTACGTGTTGCCTTAAAATTACAGATACACGTAATGATCGCCCTGAGAGCCGTGGGCAAGCACTGAGACGCGAGTGGGGGCTCCCGCACCCTGCCAGGAGAGTGGTCCCGCGGGCTGGGCTGCCAAGCTGCCGCGGGCGCCGTCCGGCAGAGCTGCGCCTGCCGCGGTTTCGGTGGGGCTGCGAGGATCCGCGCCGGCTTGCGGCAGCGGAGCAGCCTCGTGCGCTCATCGGAGGGGTCATGGCAATGCTTCTTTTTTTAGGCCAGAGCTTGACTGTGGCGCTCTGCCGTCCACCATCCCGTGCCGGATCTGGGCACGTGGAGGATCGCGACTGATCGCATTGTGGTGGCTTAACAAGTTTCTGCCCATTAACAGAGGTGAGGGTTTCCCGTGTGTGTGTCAGCGGGGCTGGAAAACTGTTAGCCTCGAAGCTCAAGGTGGTTCTGTTTTCTTTACAAGAGGGGCAATAAAAAGCACATAGCAAGAATGCAAAATGTATGGCACAAGCGGTTACTGCTGTGGAAACACAAAGCTTGAACTCAGGTCCCAAGCAGCAAATTAACGAGACGTTATTTTTAAGTATTTTGTATTTAAGCATATTCACAATGTTAAAGCATACACATTACCTTCTATCAAAAGACTTTAAATATTGAATATAGTTTGTCTATACTAAAAAAAAAAAAAATCCTGAAGTTTGGGGTATTTCTAAGAGCCGGAAGAAAAGCTCTTTTTGTTTCCCCATCCAGTGGGCTGTAATGGACTGAAATGAGCAAGATACCCGGAAATCAGATAGTTAGCTTTGATTTTTGGTTTGAAAAGCTGCTTTCAAATGTGAAAGCATTTCATTTGTGCTGTATTTTATTTTTAAGCACATTTTCATGAGACTGAAATGCAGTGGTTAACTCTTTTGTGAAGTCTCACTTAAATTTTGCTTTCAAAGTAATATTTATTTTGGATTCAAGAAGCATTTAGGTTATATGCTGTTACAGTGTTAAAAGAGAGAAGCAAGCATGTAAAATAGGCCACTTCTTAAGCACTGTTTTTCTGAAATGACCTAAATGGATCTTAAGAACAGATCTAAAAATCTGTGAACGGGATGTTAAGAAGCAAACGCTCCCCAAACCCCACATTTCCCTGCAGTTCCAGCTTCACGGCACAGCCCACCCTGCTAAGCGATCACATAGCCCACAGCAATACCGGGATGGGGTGAGAGCGAGCATTTAGTTGTGTTCAACAGTGGCAGAATAGCCATTAACTTCATGGGAAGGAGAACCGAAAGGAGATTCTTCTTTGGCTTCTAGAGATTATCCACCGAATATGCTGCTTATCCAGTACTTTTGTGTCCAAGCAAATGCATCCAACTTCTTCTTTTGCTGTGTGTGTTTGTGAGCTGTTGAGAAGCCAGTGACACACACATGTGGGCTCATTCTCCATCCGGTCACCAAGACTCTCGGTGCCATGATTTGCATTAACTTCTGGAGTAGACGCTTGGCGTGGCCTTTTCCTGTCGTTGGACGCAAAAGTGCTCCTGTTCTCTGGGGCCGCGTGGGCGATGTGGGGAGCTGAGTCAGGTGGGATGAGTGTGATGAGATGTAATGGGCTCTCTCCACTGAACATAATTTGCTCTTTGGGACTGCCTGATCTGATACTGAGTTGGTGTGATCATTTCAAATGATCCTGCTACAAATGATTATCAAGGAGTAAGGCAAACAATCCCCCTGAACAAGAGTGGGAGCTCATTTGCTTCCTTTTTTATTCTCTGCTTTTTTCCCCCAGTTTTCTCGGATTTCAAGCATAATTAGACTTATGTACTATCATTCAGTGGTATATTGTTATACCAGCTTCTAGTTTCTAAGTCAATAAAACCTTGTTGCCCCTCCATCTTGCCAAATCCTCAACCTCCTCCCCTGCCCCAGGTCTCCTTTTAACACTCATCGTCTACAGGGGTCAAAATAATCAATTATTCCTGAGGAAAGCCGGAGTTACACTAAAAAAAAAACAACAAAAAAACAAAAATATGGCCCTTTTTCCTTAATCTCACTGGATAGAGTTACACATCTGGTAGAGGCTTGTTCGTTGTTGCTATTACTTTTATTGCGTCTTTAGCGGTGATGAAGTTCAGATGGTAGAACCAGTGGGCCCCAATTTAATTTCGTCTGGCCTCCCGTAATGAGCACTATGCGATCTCCTGGAAATACTGGCTCTGTTGTAATTCCAGCATGTAGGCGCTCGCATGCCATGGTAATGGGCAAAGGCTGCGTGGAGAGACAGCTGGGTAGACAAAAACCTCATGGTTAGGGTGAAAAAAGGGGAAATCTGGTAATAGTGGTAAGAACGGATGGGTGGAGGAGTCGGACAACTGCTGATGCGGCACAGTGTGCCTGGGCCATTTGCCATGTACGTATCAGTCGAATACCACAATTAGATGGATGGGTGGATGGATGGACAGATGGAGGGATAGCTTTTTGTGTCAAAACCTAGAAGCAAAATCACTAGGTGGACTTCAGCCTTTTTAGTGATTGAGGTGTGTGCACTGTGACACTTTCTGAGTTTGCTTTAGTCCTGATGGCTCTTCTGTGGTGATTTCCATTATGCTCCAGGTTTCCAGTGGCAATGTATAGAAGCTCCCACCTCTCCCCCAATGTCTGCAAATGCATGTGTCTAAGGGCTATACAGGATTCATTTATGGGCCTCCCACTGACGGGATATGTGCATGCAAAATGAAGGTTGTATTTGGCTTCTAATATTCAAATCTATATTCCATATTGTGTTGACCAAGAAAAACAACTCAGCCGCAGTGCTGAAGAATGTGATGGACTGATGACTTTTAGAAACATACTGTAAATCAAGGAGGCTAATAAATACTTGCTATTAATAAAACAGGGCTACTGCCTTTCAAGTTATTGTGACATTTTACAGCATCTTGAAATTTCTTAAATGGAATGAAAAAGGCAATACTTCTGGACTTTTTCTCTTCCCCCAACACAGCTGTTACTAAATTTAACCTCCTGAAACACCCAGGCAAAGTGAGTTTTCTCAGTGGAGAGGTTCGGAGAGAGCAGTGAGACCCGCTCCGACCCTCGTGGGGCTGGCGGGTGGCCAAGGGCCAGGCACCGGGGGCAGAGCCTCTGCTGGCAAGAGGTGGCCTCGTGCCAGGTCGCTCATGCGATCCGGCAGAAGATCCCCAGAACTTGATGGATGTGTTGTTCAAACCAACACATCAAAGAGCCTGCAGCTAAAAGCTGTAAGACCTAAACTAGTTAATTACTGGTGCTTTAACATTTTCCAGTGGCAAGCGAAAGATGTGCCAGGTGGTAAGCGTGCACGCAGGGCATCCACCGAGCAATTAACCCTTTTGGCAGCGGTGGGCAGATCCTGCTCAGTCTATACCCTGTCTGTAACAACAGCCTGGGCAGGGGTATTCATGGCCAAGGGCCTCCGGTGAAGCTTATCTGCAGGTAGCCAAAAACGGGGTGGCGAACTGACTTTTTGAGACATCAGTAGCCAAACTGTCAGCGCTTATAGGGGTCCCAGATGAGACTCTTTAGATAGCTGTGCCTGTAGAAACCCATGAAATTTTGGGTAGGGAGGGAGCACGGGACTGAGCCCTAAATAAACATTTCTCATTTTTTTTTTGTGTGAGTTTGAGTGTCTGTGTCCTGTCCCTGACCTTCTCTTATGGCCACCCGGGCCTCCTCCTTTCCAAAACAGTAAAAAGCCCACGCTGGCGGGTAGCGTGGGCTCTTCCCCCCGCCGCCGGGGTGGCCGAGGGGCCGGCCAGCTGAGCGCTGCTGGGGTCTGTCACTGCCGGCGCCGCCCCGCAAACCCCAGAGCCTTTGCCCTTGTTGATGGTGATGAGCAAGGGAAAAAATACAGCTCGGAGTTGAGGTTCGACAGCGGATCGCAGGGCTACCTGCTGGAGCCTCCTCTGCCGTCCCCAAAGGCCTCTGTAACTGTAAATTGCGTGTGGAAATCAAGCTGCCATAGACCTAAGGGTCAAGAAACATGGTTTCCCCAGGATGGTATTTTATCAGGTCATTTTCTATATTTCAGGAAGGAATGTCTTCAAGATACATGTGTGGATTTTTTTTTTCCTTTCGTTTTCAGCTATGGTTTTGGGGAAACTCCTTGTGAGTCTGGGCAACATGTGTGATGCATGTGATGGCCTTGCTTGGCCTGCCTGATGTCTTTGTGCAGCAACAGAGAATTGTCGGGAAAGGGAAAGGCTCAGGAAGTTGCAGCTGAAAAGAACGGAGGAATGAGGCATCTCTGTACTGTGTCATGATTTACCATTTTAGTCTTGTGGCTCATTGTGGTGTTCTGACTCCCCCACTGCCTGGGGTAACAACTGGTTTCTGTATTTAGTTTTAATCTCTCGAGAAGCACATTCAAGTAAAACAGTTGTTCCAAGATTGGCACGTTCTAGCACCTCTTTAATACAGATAAATTCACACAGCCACTTAGTACATTAGAGAAAAAAAAAAAGTCATGCAAAATCTCTGCCCCCTCTCATGCCAGGCAATATACATTCAGGGCTTTTCAGAAATGCCACTTAGGTGACTTAGCAAATTGGTTTTAATATCTGTGGACTGGTTATGAACGGCGGCTTTGCTGCTGTGTCTCTTCCCTGTTCGGACCTGGACGGATTACTCGGAAGAAACGAGATGCCAGTTTTGCTCCCTCTGCTCTCGGATCCTGAGAAATGCGTGTACGGGGCTGCTGGGGTTTGGGGCACTGGCACTACGGTGCGCCAGGCCTGTACAACAACCAATTTTATACCTCAGGTACAAAGGCAGTCATCAAACGGTAACAACTCTTGACATGGGCTAAAGTTTGCACAGCGAACAAGAAAAGTATCCTGTTGTTATTCCCCAAGTGAGCCAACCTCTGCTTCAAAAATCGGGGTCTACTACCGTACCCTTGAGGACAGAGTAACTCAGGACAGACACTACAAAAAGCCAAGGACCCTAGAACAATCAAAATGTAAAGCGGGAACAGTTTTCCCTCTCTCCTCGCAGCCCCACGGCAGCGGCAGCAACAACGAAACTTAATTTGGCAGGATTTTGCTTTGCAAGGGCAACCTTTCTTTTTGACGAACCGCTGATAATTGCGTGGTTCCCACCTATCCAACCCCGCGAGGGGTTGCCCTGGCCTAAAAACACCCTCCCCGGCATGCTTTTCTGTGGTTTGGCTTTTTGATTTGGAAGTGTCGGGGAGCAACGTCCCTCCAGGAGCCACTTGGAAAGTGGCTGCTTCTGTTCCCTTTTGCTGCCTTTCCTCCAGCTGTTAAAATGCCTTTTACCTTTTGTTCTCTCTTTTTTTTTTTTCTTCCCTCTGTCTTCAGCCCTAAAGAGATAGCACCTCATGTAGCTGTAGTGATTAAAGGGGAGGGGAAAAAGCTTATTTAAAGTAGAGTCTTGAAATATAAAATAAGGTGTGGAAGTGATGAGTGATTCCTGGGTATGTTAAAGCAGGGACCAGCATTTTCAAAATCTTTCCCATTTGTAGTGTTTGAGCGCCTAGGAGACTGGCTGTTTTGAAACGCTTGAGCACCCACCCCCGGGGCCCTATCTGGGCAAGTTTAAAAATGCTGCCTGTAAACGGGATTTAGTCAAGTCCTTGCTCCTTTCTTCTCCTGGCAATCCGATTGCATGGGCCTCGTCCTCTCTCAGCACAGCCATACAGGTCTGCTGCTAGAAGGGGGCGATGGGGGAAAAAAAAAATCCCATCCCGCCCCCTTTTAACTTGTCTAGCTTCCTTTAGGCAAGGAGATTAGAGACCCAGTTAAGGGACAGGTAACCCTGGCCAAAATACACAGCTTTTTAAGCCATGGAGGCTTCAAAACAGGACGCTCTTGAAAGCTTGCTCCCAGGATCGCTGTAATGGGCAGTCAGGAGAAGGGAAAAAAGCAGAGCTTATTGCATGCAACTGGTGGAATAGTCACTGGGAAATTATGCATTTTCTGGAATACCTTATTCCCTTTTGTGTATTAAACATTATTTTAATATTCTAGTGACAATGTTTTATAATTAATCTGAATGTAAGAGACTGAGTACACTGGAGATTATGGTTCAGCGTAGGAAGGTGAGAAAGGTTTTTCGTCTACTAGCCAGCTAGATTACAGACTCAGCTGACTGACTGCAGCGGCAGCAGCCATGCCCATCAGTAACCACACTTGCAAGTATAATATCTGGCTAGGCTTGCTCTTGAATGCAAACACACCATACACTTGGCAAGTAAAACCTTTAACTCATAAAGGTTGTAATGTTAATACAGAAGAAAAGCGTTTTAAAAATTACATTAGTTCACAGACATATATTGAACTCATGAGGGGAAATCTAGCCCCTGAGAGATAGAAACTAAAGAGCTGAGCCATAAACCAGTACGATAACATCCTTATTATAAGATGCAAATTAAGGGGCCCAATTCACTTTAAAAAAGCATTATGAGTATTTAATTTTTCTAGTGGGAATATCTCTGAAGTTGGCCTGCGTGTGATTTTTTTGTGCTGTGTACTAAAAAAAAAAAAAAAAGTAATTTAGGCCACGAAGAAGCCTATAAAGGCAGATTTGAGGATGCCAGGCAGTACTTTGGGTGTCAGGAGAAGCAGCTAGTTTTCATACCTGGCAGGAGAGCATGCATTCAGCCTGGATATTGAATGGGTGTTTACTTATGAAGGAATAAGTTCCTGTCCATGGGTTGCACCAAAGGGGACTCATCTGAAACGCAGGTACAACCGTCTTGAGCGCACGCTGGTACAACCCGACTCCAGGCAATGAAGCTGCCTCGGTCACATAAGATGAGGGTACCGGGATGCTGAGGATGCTTGTGCATTTGAAGGCATGGACTATGAGAAAAGTCATAGAAAGGTGGACTATAAACTGCTGCTGAGTGACTGTGAAGCTCGATTAGCACCAGTGTCTGTGGCTGTTGCTCTAACACGTTGCTGACAAACCCCGAAACGGCCTCCCCTCCCCCAGCCCGGGGATACCTGGAACAAATTAACATTCCTTGGGTCTCCCCACGAGCAGCGCTGGCATCGGGGGAAAACACCAGAGCTACGGTGAAAAGCGGTCACAGATTTACCGCTGGCTGCTCTTGCATGCAGTGACTGCAGTTATCCGTCTTCCTTCACCTCCCGGCTATTACGATGACGTTTTCGCGAGTGCAGTGGGTGCGTCGGGGCTATCAGCACGGCGGCGGGAGCCCCACACAGCTGCAGGTACCCTCCGAGCAGCAGCGGCAGAGGAAGGGGCATGGTCTTCCTCAGGGGACGTAGCTGGGGAACGAAGCACGGGATCCTGCAACAGGGCAGGGAATCGAGCCCAGGTCTTTTGGATCTCCTTACTAATAATTTAGCGACAAACCACCACTGCTCCTCTGGGTGCTGCCTTGTCTCAGAGGGCTTCTCCAATTCCCGCGGGCTGTTGCGGTTTTCGGGGCTTGGAGCTGGTCCTCAGAAATAATTTCAAGGTTAGAAGAGCGCCCATTGAGGCGAGGGGGAAGTGGCTTTTGCTTCACAGCAAGTGTCTCATTTTTGCCTGAACGAGTAGTACTATTTCATAACAGCCTGTAACAATTTCAAAATAATCCTTTGGCTCTTCCTACTTTGCCTGCACAATACATTACTTACATTAGCCCATAGTCCCCACTATTGTTTTCAAAACATAAGCCTGTGACGTGTCTGCTAATTATTATTTTTATACCCGATGCTAATGGAATGGCCTGAGATTAAATACAATTTCTTTTCAGAGCTTGCGCGCCTATCAGGAAGGGGTTCCTGTTTCCTCGCCCACACCCAGCTCCTGGTCCTTCCAGCGTGGTCTGCCCCTTTCGCACGTCGCTGTGGTCAGCTCTACAGCAACGAACTTCAGCCTCAAACGTAACTCGCTGCGTGGGGCTGGCAACAGAAGCCCGGTTTTATACAGCTTGGTTGGGTGCAGACAGCTTGAGGTCCATTTTAACGTGACGTGCTGCCGGGTCCGACCCTTGCCGTGTGTCCAAGGGCAGAATTAAGCTCTAGCACCCCTTGGCAGCTGGACTCCATAAATCCCGGCTGTGGCCTTCATGCTAGTGTAAGCAGCAAGTGATTTTTCCGCATCTCCCTGTGACTCTTGCTTGCGAGGGCAGGACGGAGGCCTGCGTGCACCAGGCTACGCCGTGCAAAGAAAGTCTTTTTGGCTTTCAGACTAATCCTGTGGGCCAGATGCAGACAGGAGATGCCCATGCAGCGCCCAGACACCTCCGCTAGCACCGGTGGAGTTGCAGCGGGTTTCCGAGGGTGTAATGAAATCTGAATCTGCCCTGCCGGTCCTTTCTGCATTTCGTCTCACGAGGGGGATTAATGGCTCTGCCGCTGGCTGGACTCCAGTACGTCTACGCTCAGACCGAGGCTTGGCGCTGACACCGTTGCTCTGCAGACCAAGGGCACGCAGATAAGTACTTGTTTAGGACTCCATCTGAATTTTGGGGGATTTTCTGGGTAAACCCCTCCCCATGGTTCGCACTGCACCTCCGTTGCCCACATGGCGAGCTTACCACGATGCTGCCCACAGCATTGTTTGTTATGGCTTGGTTAAGTACATCCGTGGTTACAAGAAGTTTACAGTTCGGCTAACTGACATGGGACTTGTGGAGCTTTGTCCTGAGGCATTTATCCTGGCCACGCAGCGGGGAGATTAGAGACCTTACCGTATCTGTCGAGTTCGTTTTTTGTGGCCATTCCTTGTTTTCTAGCGCCTTTTCTTCTGAAGTTAGAAGACAGCATAATCACTGCCCTTGCCTTAGACCTCGCTGTTTGTCAAACACTGGAGGTTAAAGTCTATAGATAGAAGAGGGACGAGGAATGCAAGGTGTGGACAGCTGTGATAAAAGGGAGAGAGCCCGTAAGTGTTTTGTCTGCTCTCCATCCAGCTTTAGAGTTTAAAGGTCAAGACTTGCTCTAAAAAGCAAAGAAAATGCGGTACCCCTTAATTCACATACTTAAAGACAAAAGGCGTTATTCAGGCGGCTGTGCGCCGGAGCGGTTGGAAGGCTAAAATTTTCTTTCCAAACTTAGAAAATAAACCCACTGCCCTTAAAGACGGCTTTTCAGGCCAGCATTGCAGAGCCCTCCCGTATAACATGTCGGGGGGGGTCAAGAGCTGAGCAAAACAGGGCCACCAGGTAAATACGTTCGTTTTTAACCTAGGGATTAGATAATCTTGTTTATTTTGCAGCGGCGTGCAGCACCTCTTTCACAGGCTTTTCTCCGGGCGGCAGGGGCCCCCCGTCCACCACCCGCTTCGGGGGCGGCGCTGCCGGGGCCCCCCGTGGGCCGGCAGCCGCCCTTTCCGACGGGTCCGCTACCCCTTGGACATTAAGGCGGCGTTTTATGAGTTCCTCTGCTTCTTTTTCCCTTCCTCCCCAGCCTATGCCTCGTCCCCCCCCACCCCCCACCTTGATTTAGGGGCCGCGCGTCGTAAATCCTGTGGCTCCCGCTGCTTTATCGGGCCCCGCAGCGCCTCCGGGGGCAGCGGGGGCCGACATCTGCGCGGGGCACATCCTCCCCGCGGCCCCCGCTTATCAGCGGCAGGCCTCCCTCCCTCCCTCCCGCGCGCGGGCAGGGCGGTTTGCGGTCCGGCAGCCTTTCCTCGGCTGCGAAATGAGGAAGGATATTCCTCCCGGCGGCTCGCGCTCGCCGGGCAGAGAGCAGCAAACGTCCTTCTGCATCCTCCCTCCCTGCGGCGGCGGCGGCGGCGTCGGCGGCGGCAGGGCCGGCGAGAGCCCGAGATAAGGCGCGGCGCGGCGGAAAGCCAAAAACGCCGGTGCGGGAGAAGGAGTTATGGAAGTGATTGCAAAAAAAAAATTAAAAAAAAAATATATATATCCCTCATGGAGATTAGATGGAAGTCGGTGTCCGTGCGCGGCTTTGCCCGGGGGGGGAGGCACGGGGCTGCAGCAATGTTTGGAAATAGCGCGTCTGTGTTATGTCTGCTGGCCGCCTGTCGCGTTGTTTGTCAAACAGCACCGTGTTTTAATTGAAAAAAACCCAAAAAACAAGAAAGGTCGCTGCAGGGACGCGGCACGGGCCGGCCGGCCTAGCAGTGCAGGGGAAGCCGTGGTGGGCGCAGGGCAGCTGCCCGCGTGCGCGGGGCGGTTTCAGGTGAGGAACAAAGCAAGAGCAAACGATGGCCTGGCGAGCGGCCTGCCTGCCGGCGCGCGTTGTCCGTCCGTCCGTCCACCCACCCGGGCCCGGCGGCTCCGAGCGCTCGCCGCTTACGTCCGGAGAGCGGCGTTGGCGCCTCTCCCGGGGCACAGAGGCGCGGCGGTCCCCGCTGGTGCCCACGTCGCGGACACCCCGCAGTGCCGTGCCCGCTGCCTCGGGCCCCGCCGGGGTGGAGGAGAGCCCCAGGCAGCGTGGTCCCGCTCTGCCCTCAGCCCTTGGCGCGGAGGGATCTCCCTCTTTTCCCAGGCCTGGTCCGTTACGTCTCCCGGCTGCAAGGGCGGCGCAAGACCCGTGACAGCACCCCGCTTCCTCATCTTCCTCGTCGTTTTTGGTTTTTAATTTTAATTTTGTTTCTTCGCACTGCGCTGCAGGGGCCAGTGAGGAAGCAGAGAGACTTCAGTTGAGGGTGCCGTGAATCCTCTCTAGCCAACCGGACAGAGGTTATAGCCACCGAATTCGTTATTTCAGGGAAATTCTGACACCCCCCCCCCCACCTTACCCTGCCTCAGCAGAAAAAGGGCCAGGGCTGAGCTCCAGAGGGGGGTCCCGTACGGCCTGCCCGGGCCACGCTTTCCCCTAACGGGCTCTCCGGCGGGCGCGAGGTAACTTGTGCCTTCTTAACAGCCCGCTGGGGCAAGGAGCAACGTGCCGGGAAGGCGCGGGCCGGCATGAAACGGTGCTTGCCGGTCGCCCCAGCACGGGGTGTGCTGCGGGCAGCTCCCCGCGCCCACCGCGCCGGCAGCCTCCGTGGCCCCGGAGAGGCCGGACGGCCCTTCCAGCCGCACCGCTTGGCAGGCTTGGGCGTGACTCACCAGCGCTTGAGGGAAGCCTCAGCCGAGGTGGGGTGTTTTCATCCGGGTCAGGATTTAGGTGGATTGGCAAAGGGCTGTGGGAATGCTTTTAAGGTGTCGTCCTGCATGTTTGGTGGTTGTTTTTTTTTTTTTTTTCCCCACCCTCTTTCTGCAAGTGCTGTCAGAGTCTCCCATTTGGGAGCACGGCATTCGCCAAGGAGATAAACAAGGAAGGATTTGGTCTGAAGGCGACACGAGCCTAGAAAGTGTTTGCGCCCCTTCCCATGTCTCTGCGAGCCAAACAGCAGCACCCTTCCTCCCCCTCTCCTCCTGCCCGTAGAGACCGCTGTTCATCTCGGAAGAGGTCAGTGCCTTTGCTCCCGCTTCACGCAGGGAGAAACAGAGGTGTGGGAAAAGCACGCTAGTCAGGGGGTCCCGGCGGGGGGACGGC
This sequence comes from Apteryx rowi, assembly GCF_003343035.1. Taxonomy (NCBI): domain Eukaryota; kingdom Metazoa; phylum Chordata; class Aves; order Apterygiformes; family Apterygidae; genus Apteryx; species Apteryx rowi. The sequence goes on along the minus strand of NW_020448419.1, from coordinate 1,645,665 downwards.
GACGCGCCTGCGTTCCCCGCTTCGTTCCCGTGCGCGTCGACGGAGAGGGAGGCGAACGGCGCTGGAGCAGGACCCGCTGCTGTTGGGAGCCGCTGCTGATGCGACGGCTGGCCGTGTAGCAATACGCCTCGCAGCGCCAAGAGGAGCTTGGCTCCTCCGTCAGGGCTTCTGCGTCGGGCTAGCGCCAGGGTAGCGCCTCAGGCAAAATGTAAGGTGTGGATTTATTCTCGTTTGTTTTGGGATGGATCCAGGCGGTCCTTCGCATTTTAGTTTTGTTTTTCTGAGTCCCGGGAGCGTCCCGTGGATAGGCATGTTTGGGGATGAACTGTAGAAACACTTGACCGGTAGGGCTGCATGCAGACTTAGTGATGTCAACACGTTGAAAATGCTGAAAAGAGGTAACTCTTTTACCTTCTGACTCCTGTAATGCAGAAATAGCATTTATGCTGGTCGTTTGGTACTTACCCGGGTTTGAGGTCTGTGCAGCTACTGCTAATAATTCTTTTGCACAGCGTGAGATGAGACCATCAGAGCTCTTTGGCTGTGGTCACTCGCTCTTGAGGAGCTAGTGAGCGGGACGGGGAGCAGGACCTGGGGATGTCTAACCCTGACTGCGTCACAGGGGCGCTTTCCGGCCCTGGGCAAGTCACTTAGATGGTGAGTCGCACTTTCTCCATTTGCAGATCAGGTCAGTGATGTCCTAACTCCCAGGGCTGCAGTGAAGACTGTTTTTAAAGTCATTATGAACAGTGAACATTAGTGGTGCCGTGATATCTGCTTAAATTCTCTGTTGTGAAAGTCACAATCATATAAAAAGAAACTCAAAATTATATCGATATTGCCTGTTTGTAACCTTTGTTATAAACCAGAATCCAAGCTAAATTTTAAACAAAAGTGAACCCACTTATGAATTCTGTATCCAAATCACATGTGAATCATCACAGCACATATTGTTTCAGAGGTGAAACTCAGGTTTTTAGATTCATTTGATCTTGCAGCTTAGAATGAGGTCAGTTCAAAGGAGCAAGCATGCACAGCTGATAGGAAGCCACTGGATTTATGCTGTTTTAGACATGTTCCCTCCTGGAAATTTGTGCTGCCTTATCCTCAGCTTTTGACCATGCAAAACTTCATTTGCTTTGCATGGCATGACCAGTGGGAATTTTCCAGTGGTTAAAGAAACACCATGCAAGTCTTTCTGGGCGACAGACCCCAGCACTGGTGCTAGGAGTATTGCTGTGGCGTGTGAGCAGCTCTGTTGCTCTTCAGTGGAGCCAGTTGTACAGACCTATACTGGCCCGTTATGGTAGTATAATACATACACTCCAGGGGAAAAAATACGTGCAGCACTCACATATAGTTTGATTAATATGCACTAATTATGTGGCTGTCCATCCATGGACCATGCAGTATGTGCAAAAGCTTTCCACCAAAGCCCTAGCATAACATACCCCCAGTAACCTGTCCCATGCTGATGTGATTGCTGAAGTGACTTTGGATGGACACGGGATCCTGTCGTTGCTGCACGGACCGCCGGAGCAGAGCCGACACCGCGGTGAGGGGCTCGGAGGAGGGCCACGGTTCCCCACGCCCTGTGGCCTCCGTCCGAGCCGCCAGCGCCCAGGGCATGTGGAAACAAGCCCGCATCAGACGCGCAGTGTTTCTGGACTGCAGCCATGCTGGGGAGAAGAGTCATTTTGCTCTGTGATAAGGAATAGTAGTTGGAAGGACAAAAGCAGCTCAGGCTGCCTGGGGCCCATGTACTCTTGCTTAATGTATGGTAAGTCTTATCCTGCTGATTAAAAGACTGTGGGGTTAGGGTTTGGCTGCAAGACGACCCATGATATACCTGCTCCCCCTCCCACAGGAGGGATTACTTTATGTGAGGTTAATGCAGGGAAGAATATACTAGAGGGAAAAAGGGAATAATAAAAATAACAGAAAGAGAATGATTAAGCTGTTATACTGTGTGCCACATATCTTAGTAATACATGTCTCATTCTTTAAAGACTCCAAGCTCCAAGGCTCATGAAGAGATAAATAATAAATAGTAATTAAATTAAAGATGTACACACGGTACCACTCTCAATTCCAGGAAGTTTTAAAATGGGCTTACACATAATCGTAATAACTGAGAGCCTCCCTGAGTGTAGCCCACTGGCGCCACATCAGCTGGGACCTGGACGGGAGCTCACACATGGGAGCTGCCCAGGAAGCTGGCAGCGCTCAGCTTCTGTAGGTCTAAACAGGAGAAAAAAGAAAAAAGAAATGGCAGAGATTCAGCCAATTTTCTTTGGGTATCCCACTCCATAGGCATGCGTCCCCTGCTTGAGGGAAGCAACCCCCCTCCTGCCCTGGAAATTTAGGCCATGAGTTTCAGGCTGTTTCGTTGAACGCTGCAGAAGAAGATGCCATGGAAGACCATGGTGCACGTGCGTTGTGCTCGTGCAGCATGGGTGTAGAAACCTGTGGGGGGGGGGGGTGAACAGGTGGGAAAGGACAAAAGGGGGCATCCATAGGTGTTAATGCCTTGAGGAGCCTCCTGGGGCCCCCCCTCGATCCTCGCCGCAGCTGGGCGAGCCACGTCGCCTCTCTGACCTGAGACGTTGCCTCCCAGGCGACGCTTCAGAGGTCAGTAATGCCATTGCTGGCTCACCGCCAATATATATATATTTTTTTCCTGGGAAGCCTCCCCCCAGGCGAGCTCAGACAATTAAAAAAAAAAAAAAAAAAGACTTCTAACGCACCACCAAAATAAAGTAGTTGCTGTGCAGGGATTTCAGGAAAAGGCTTCGTTTTCACCTGCGTTTATGTGTATTAATGGGATCAAATGCTTGTGTGCCACGTACCAGGTGCTGCCTTGACTTTACTGTTGTGCCCACCACGGTGCTTCCTGGCCGGGAGGACAGCCGCCCTCGCGGGGACGGCTGGGAAAGGATGTCCCTCATCCCATCTGTATCCTCCAGGCATGTCAGAGAAGACCTGTGTTTTATCGTGCGCTTCAGGACACCTAAATGCAGGCCAGTGCATTATCCTGATGTTTAACCCAACCTGGATCTGCTGAAATGAGTAGGGAGCAGTGCTGCAGCAGGACCTGCAGCAATGACTGCGAACCCTCTCTGGTCCCCTGTTCCTGTCTCTCCCTGTCAAAAGCCTCTATGATTTTGCACAAGAGTCTTTCACAGCATTGCTTTATTGTTTAATATAGATGGGCAAATTAGCCAAATTATGTATTGTCTCTTCATCTGTGACTCCTCAGAAGCTCATGGGCCACTTTTCCAGCATACGTACCTGCCTGACACATGCAGACCATTCCGGTGCTGCTGTCCCAGCCTGACTGCGCGTCAAGGACCGCTGTCCATCCAATCCAAAGAGCTTTTTAGTGAATAAACCTGTATTTGGGGTGTCTGCGAGGGTAGGTGCCCGAGCAGGCAGTGGGGGCTGCAAGAACGTGGGGCTCAGACTATGCTTCAGCGGTGGGGTCAGCCCCCGCAGACCCGCATGCATGCAGTGAGTGCCCACGGCAGCCCTTTGCCCTGAGCCCCTCGTGCCTCGAAGCTGGCAGAGGGTTGTGCAGGCAGGAAGTATTTTTGCTGTGTTCAGTTAGCAAAATGCTCTGGTTTCTCAGAGATGAGACACACTTTGCATGAATGCGCATAAAATAATAATAATAATAATAATAATAATAATAATAATAATCACTGCAGCTCAAGTTCTGCTGTTGCAGGGCTTACCACCTGCATATTGCCCACTGAGAACCAAATCTGCCTAAACATCCTCATAACCTGTCTGCTTGCAGGTTAAAGCACTCACATGTTGTGTACCACCGAGCTGGGATAAACACAAGGTTTTGTGCCACTCTTTCCCATCACCATTATGTATTTGCATGGGATAGGCCTGAGGGCAAACAGTTCTGGCACTCTCTCAGTGCTTTTGTACATGTAATTTTGTGAAGTAAAAGGACAGTCACATGCATGACCTGTTCTTCTGGCCTCTCCTAAATCACATTCCAGCCTCAGGTAAATTTTCAGCTTCTCTGAAATATTTTGGGGGTGTTTTTCACGTTAGTTTCTCCACCTCTTTTTTGCCTCTGACATGTACAAACCATTTCATTTGATTCTTAGTATTGACAAGAAAATGCAGCTGAGAAAACACTGAAGCTGTTTTAACAACTGCAGCGTTAAGAAGTAAAGTAAACTAGAAAGTAGTTATTATACCAATAGCTTCCTCTTTAAATCAGCTCCGGGAGGGGGTGAGAGAAGTGAGAGTACTTGGTAATTAGATTCTCTCCCTCATCCTAATTGCATTACCAATAAATCAACTATGAAGATCTGTTTCTTTTTAGTTTTCTTGAATTTAGCCTTTGTCTGAGAATCTTGTAACAACAGAGCTGCAGTAAATATGATTAACCTATAGTTAATTACTATGGTATTTCAACTCTACCCTGCAGATCCTCAGCCCACTATGGTTAACCATAGGCCTCTCATGCTCAGAAACCAGACCCCCTGCCAAACCCAGGGGAGAGGAGAAATGGAGAGTTTCATGTTTGAATGTGGTAAGCTAGTCCATAATTATGTACATTGTTTAAGTAAAAGTGCAGGAGGCTTTACATTAAGGAATAATTTGGCACACAAAAGAGTCCGATGGAAAAAATTAACTTTTCCTCAGCATGTTGCATTGCTCCTTGTTCTGCCTTTTTGTTCTATTCTTTTTTTCTGTCTTTTCAGGGTTGCTAAAAGGCCAGTGAGCTTTAGTTTAGCAAATGCCTCATATAAATTCCTTTCTCCAAACACTGTAGATTAGTACTTCTAGATTCCCAGACTCTGAATCTCTTTAAGCTCTGGCAGAGCATATGTATATTATGTTTTTTCTTTTTTTTTTAAGAAGAGAGGATGTTTGGTTAATATATAATTATGTGCTGCTCATTTATCCATCAAAATGATTTACAAAAGTGAACAGACTAAACTTCACCATGACTCTGTGAGTTGGGAAGGACCAGCGTCTCTATGTTGCAGACGGGCATACTGAGGCAGTGCAGCAAGAAATCTGTTATGGCACAAAAAATGGAGGTGAGGATGAAAAACACCCTCTGGAAACCACACAGGGTATCCAATTTCCCTTAATTGAAGTTAGTGCAGATTTCTTTCAATGAAATGAGACCGATTAGGGCTTATCAGTGAACTACTACTAAAATCTTGTGCTGTTGAAACCGAGCTGTTGCACAACACACTGCGTAGCAATGTACAGCACAGTGTACATTGCCATGGGATCCCAGATGAGTTAATAACAGATAATAGCTCACAATTCACAAGCAGTTAATTTATGCAATTCTCTTTGATGTATCAATTCACATGCACCATACTAAATGTGTACAACACACAGTCAGATGATTTATCAGAAAAATCAATACTGGTGGTTAAAAAATATAAATCCTGGATGAACATGATGTAAATCCTGTATTCAAGGAATTCACTCTGCCCGCTGCTAGGCTCAAGTCCATGCTTTACAAGTTTTGCTGTTATCATAGATGAGTTTATACTGGGTAGAGGAACAAGAACCTTTATGTTGAAAATGCTAAGCACCTTCAGCATAAAAAAAAAAAAAAAGAAGGTCCTACCCCCAAAACAAAACAACCCCTTGATAATTTTAATTGAGAAGTTTGGGTAGGAGAAACACCTGAGCACACTATCTCTATCAGGAGTAGGAGACTGTCAGGGAGCCACGAGAATGAACCAAGAGCGACCATGGCACCGATAGGGCTCAGTCCCTCAGGGTCTGAATGCGGTAGACAGCTACCCCATTGGTAGCTGGGCCCATCGACAGCCCCAGGTGCTGCGAGATGATGAACCAGGGTCTATCCAGGGAGGCCAGGCAGAAGCAGTAGCAGTTGGGACTGGAGATAGGACAGAAGACAAGTCTACGTCAGTCTGAGGACCACCAGACAGGTGGAGACAGGGCTGGAGACAAGCTATTTACAGCATCAGTCCAAGGTCCATCCAGCAGATAGGGCTGGAGATAGCACACCTGCTCAAGGAAGATGTGGGCACCCAGGACTGAGCTTAAACAGAGCTCCCAGCCCACAGTGAGGGTGGAGGCTCCAGGTGAGGCTGCACAAGGCATTAAAGATCTATTTGTGTCTGCAGGGTCCTGACTGGATGATTTCCAGCTAAGGTGATGCATTAATGACTTGTAAGAGTCAGTCCCACTAGTGGTTAGGAAGGTATAGGGACAGAGCAGAGGATGATGCTGGCTCAGAAAGTGCTTGTTTCCTGCTAGAAGTTGTAGTCAGTGAAAGCCCGGCACCAGCAGGCAGAGGCTTTCACTCTGGTGCAGATGCCAGAGCAGCTAAAGAGGTCGCTGCTGCAGGAGACAAGCTCTGCACTGAGAACTAAGACTCACCACATCCCAGGGTAGTCAGTGAGCAGTAGTTAGTGACAGGCAACCAAACCATGGAGGAAATGGAGGTTCAGGCCTTTGTGTGTATAAAACTGTGATCATCATTCTGGATCGCTGTTAATTTTTAGCTGCCTTTTGATTAAAAAGATAACTAATAGCTATGTGGCAGAATGGGGCACAGGAATGAGAACAGTTGCTAAGAGCAAGGTATGCTGACCCTTTAACTTGGCTACAGCTTTCTGCAGCCTTTCCCTATCTCGCATCCCTCTTTAGCAGCACCTTCCCTGCCCCTCCAAGACTGAGAACAGTTTGGGACATGGATAATTTATAATGACTACACTTTCTGCACTCTACCAGAGTATAAACAAAGCATATTACAAGCATTAGCAGAGGTCACCACCTTTTCCAGCTCTACATTGCAAACTGGAAGATTTTGCAGCGAAATGTTCGGAAGAATGGTCTCTCTTAGCAGCTCCTTATGCTCCTAGTGCAAAGGACAGAGATAACCTGCCTATTCAGGCACTTCAATTCCCAGATAAAAATGAAAGTTAGGACTCAAAAATCCAGCCCCATAGTACTCCCCCTGAGTACCAAAAGCTGTCATATTTTGACGCCCCCCTCACTGCTGAGGGGAACCGGCCCTGCCCAGCTCCCACCCCGAGCTACAGACTGGTGGCCAGGAGGGGACACTGCACAGCACCTGCTGTGAGCAGCTGGGCAGGGACCCCTGAGGGGCAGCCACCCCGGGGGTGCAAGCAGCTGTGCTCTGCTCAGCCCTGTTGCAGGCACTGCTCAGCCAGCGATTGCCCATGGGCTGCAGCTGTGGCCAGCCTGGCCAGGGAGGGGGCTGCTATCACCTGGGCCATGGCCACAGGTGGAGGCCATCTGAGAGATCTGAGTGGTCATTCCTCCTGCAGCTGTTCTTGATTACAGAGGCCCATGAGGTAGCTGATAAAGGTGTGGATGAGGAGCAGCCTCAGGAGTAAGGGCTGTGAGCAGAGTTGAGCCTGTTGCTTGGGAGAAGGTGGCTGTGCTGCTGTGGTGAGAGGCTTGAGCTTTCTGAGTCTGCCGAGGAGCTCCCTGGATGCTAAGTGCTCAGGTTGCTCATGCTGTGCTGGCTGTGGGCAAGCAGTGTTGTGCAGAAACACCAGGAAAACTTGGTAGCCCAGCATTGGCCAGCAGTGCCATAGTACTGGCTGTCATCCAGGTGGACTGCTCCTGCCCCGGTGACCTGCTGCCTGCATGTGAAGTGGCTTTTTTACCTCCAACCAGGTCTGGGAGGCAATGCTTGTGTGCTATTACCTGTATTTGGGCAGGCTAATGTGGAAAACCCCCTCTGTGGAGCTCCAGCTGGCATCAAGGACTGCTTGGGCCCAAAAAGCCTCTGGGATGGTACCTCTGCTCAGAGGTGCTGGCTGCTTCTAGGTACCTGGAGTATGCTGGATAGTGGGGAGCAATGCTGCTCCACTGTGCAGGAGCACAGAGGATACCCTGGCCTTGCTTACAGAGGGCTGAGACTTTTACTGGATGTTTGCCTCTGAACTTCACCTACGAGCCTTAGGCGGCACCTCAGTTTGACTTACCTGTGTGTCTGCACATTGCTTTGGATGGGGAGAGCCTGAAGTTCACCAGGAAGCTGCTCTCCAAGGGAGGCGGTGAGTAGCATCAATACATGGATTGCTCTTTGTAGTGGCTGTTTAATGTAACCTTGTCTTTAAATGCTTTATGCTGTGAGGGAGGGGAAAATCTTTCTGGGGTAAATGCAATGTGTCACGTAAGAGGTGAAGATGAAACAATCAACAAATAGCCAATGTTCGCTAGCTGAGTAGGGAGAGTGGCAGCTGCACAAAAGTAGCTTTATATATCTGGCAGTTCCTTTGATTGACGAAGCCTTCTATTTTAGCTACCTAACTTAGATAGTTTGCTCTGAATGCTGCCATATTTGACCCCACTCTGCATATAATACCCTAGTTTTGACATGCTGAAGATCACACATGGTGTTCTTGACTTTTTCTAGAACATTGTATGCTTAAGTACTTGAAAAGTGACACATACTGTACATGCCATGACAGACAGCGAGCCTTAGACAGGCACTGACCCTTGGCCTGCACGCAAAATGTCTTGAGCTTCCTTTTTAAATGACAATTCGCATAATTGTGTGAAGAGGACACAGGCAGAAGGAACTAGGCAGCCATCTGGGGCCGCATTCTGCCTAGGGTTGTGGTACCCATGCTGCTGCTGAGCTAGCTGGGATTGGTGAGGCACGCGTGGTGTGGCCCTGGGGCTGCTTCCACCCCGATGCCCCTGCAGAAATTCAAAGGCAGTACCTGGAATTTAAGCTGCAATGGCATAACTCTTTACAAATACATGCTGTCTCTAGAGGATCTGCCCGTGCCCACAGTATGACATCTGCAGTATATATTATATTACACTGTCTTTCTTCCACATCTGCCAGCAGGGAAAGCTTAGTGTGGACTATCTATTAGATTTTTGGAAAGCCTGTACTGCCTGGAACCATAGGCTCAACTTAGCCCTTCATCTGTGTAAGATAAATACATTGTGTATTATGAGTACACAGTAATCCATAGGTTGTCAGATTTGTTTGTTCTGAGGCATGGTCTGCACTGTTGCAAGAACATGCATTTGCTTCATTAGGAAAAGAGAGAATTTTTGCAAGGGTAGTATCTGACAATTAGCTATCATTCACCTCTCCAGGAATGATTGTATTTCAGTGCTGCAGAAGGCAGAAAGTTTTAGATCTCTGATAGATTTATTTTTAAGCAGTCCAGAGTTTATTCAGTTGTGTATTGTTTCCCACCTGTGTGTGACTGGTGGAGGGCTGACAGCAGTCATCACAGGCTTCTGAGTAAAGCAGCTGCCCTGGCCTCTGCTCTGGGGGATCAGTACCCCAGGGCTGGGTATGAGGCTTTTGCTGAACCTCTCCTGAAATCCTGTGGATGAAGTGCCACTGTGGTGGGAATGGGCTGGAGATGGGTGGCTGCTCTGCCCCCAGGTGTCAGAGCAGCTCTGGCTGTGTGGTGAGCATGGAGGATTTCTGACCATCAGCGTTTCTGCTGAGGTGTTTGGGAAAAGGGGAATGAAGAAGCAGAAAGCTGCTGCTTGGAGACTCAAAGTATTTTTATACTCTAATGGGGGCTGTGTTTCCTGGGACAAGCTGTCTGGAGGATGGTGGGGCGTTACTGCACAGGGAGTGCAGAGACCATCTGTTTCCCTGGGGCTGCTCCACCAGGCTTGGTGGCTCTTCAGCCCTTTCCTTGCAATCCAAGTCGCAGGCTGTCTTCCCAGGCAAGAGGCTCTTGTGGTGGAGCAGCAGTAACCACCGAGGGTGGTGACTGTGCGACCAGGGAGTCTGCTCTGGAAGTCCAAATGTGCCAGTAGGCTGCTTTGCATCTCTAAGTCTCGAGCTTGCTCAAAACCTGAGACCAGCCTCTGAGCTCTGACCCTCCTAGGTTTCAGGGCTTACATTCAAGTCCAGGGACCCAGCACTGAAATGTGTTGTGTGGGTGTAAAAAGTGCCTGGGAATTGATCTGAGCAGGCGTGACTCCTGGTTGTGCTTTGCTCCTGTGAAAGGCAAGGGACTGCTGCCATTCCCCTGCTCGCAGGCAGCAGGATGCAATATTCCCTGGGAATTGTCCTTTTTGCCCACCAATCCCTTTCAGCATCCCTCCCCCTCTGTGCTTGCCCCCAGCAAGTGTGGGAATGGGCTGGGCAGCGGGCTGAAGCGCTCGCAAAGGAAGTGAGCTGCACAATAATCAAATTCAGGTTCTGCCCTAGTGTTGCAGACTCTTTTCCGCAGGAATGCTTTGTGTGTTTGATCCCTTCTAGCTTTAAAATACTACCAGGCAGTTCTGATGGCAGTTTACGTGGAGAAGGAAGGGGGGTGAGGCTACAGTGGTGTTGCCCTGCAGAGAGCAGACAGCCCGGCTGGAAGCAGCGTGCATGGATGGTGCTGGGCCCTGGGGCTCTGCGCTGAGGTGATGGAGATGCTGAGGGCCCTGCTGTACGGCAGCACTGCGAAATGCTGCTCCTCACCATGCTTGGAGGGGACCCCTGGGGGCTTTGGTGTGCTTTAACCTCATGTCAGGCTGTGGATAAACATATTCTTGCCTTCCCCTCTGTGGAGCTTCTGCCTTTCTCTTCACCGTGCTTGTTTCTAGTGTGCACACCCTCATGCTGCAAAGAGTGCTTTATTACTGTGGTGGATTTATTAAAAAAAAAAAACCTTTTGCCTTGCAAAGAGCTCACAATAACTAAATTGTGAATAAAGCTATCTTCTGCCATGCGTCTGTACAATGCCTGGCATGTTCAGGTTGTAAGTGCAGTGGAGGTCCTTAAATACTGTGATAAATGAATAAAAAACCCCACCAAACTACGTCAGTTGGATACATCAGTGTCTATTAGCACTGAAAGAAAAAATACTAAAATTCTCCATGTGCTGTCAGATGAGTGGCTTTCTACCATAGCCAGTGTTTCCTTCACAAGTGAGTCAGGGATGAAACCATGACTGATTAATTCCCCTTTACCTTAGGGAAGTAGCAGGGGACCTTGCAGAAGCAAATGTGGTAACTTGAGACAAGATTGTCATGTGACAGGATTTTGCCATTGAATTGACCATTATCTGCAGTTTTGCAGGTGGTGCAATGAGGGTGGGATTGGGAGGAGGTGGGCAGAAGGCTTTGGGGCTGGGGGACACCTACAGCTGGCTCTGGCTGTGACTGGGGGGTGAAAGAAGGTGCAGCAGACCCTGAGCCTGGTCCCAGCTCCCCTGGTCCTGGTCACTCTTATCCCACTTGCTCCCTTCCACCCTTTCCTTGGGCTTGGTTTGCACCTTGTAGGAAACCCAGCCCAGGTGATACCTTTTTTCCCCTTTTCCCCTCCTACTGCAGCAGGGGCAGAGTTGACAGTGCTGCCAAGTGCGTCTCCTGGGCCTGGGAGGTGCTGATCTATCCTTGTAGTCCCATCACTTTTCTTGGCAATGCTGTACCACCTTGTGCTTGGAGACCCCACACTCCTAGGCTCTTCCTGTATAAACTGTCCTCCTCCCCTCAGGAAATGCCAGCAAAGGTCAGGTTTATTTTTTATTTATTTTTCCTCTGGCAAAGCCATAGTAAAACTGGCTAAACTGGTTTGAAAATGCCTGGTGGCATCAGTCTAATGTAATGTTACTTCAAGATTGCCTTTCTTGGGTAATGAGTCATACTGGGACCATATTGTGAGTCTGCACAGTTAGGTCTGTCCTGCTACATGTTCAGCCAAAGTAGGCCTGATTTATCAGTGTACCAGACTTCATGGCCTCTAACTGGCCCAGTTTTGGTTTGAGGTGAGGCTGGTGCCGTTAGCTTGGAGGAAAAGTAGGTGTCTTTTTGCATCATTTCAGTTCCTCCTTCCTTTTCTTTTCTCCCCAGCCTCTGCTCCATGCCAGTCTTTCCCCTAGTGTGGGGTACCTGGCCTAAGGATCAGAATAACTTCACTAGCAAAAATTGCAAGATAAAGATTATCCATTTAAAAAAAACCCATCCTTGACTTCTGTGGACCTGTACCCACTTTCATCGGTTCTTGTTTGAGTGATTAAGGATTGCACCATTAGTCTATTGCTTAATGAATATTGAAATACGGTCTGGAAATGAACAGGCATGTGTTTTCTGTGACACAAACAGAACACAAATATTTTCCACTGAAAACGTTTCTAAGTGTTCAGTGTCACCCTGCTAGAGCTTCAGTGGTGCCCTAATCTTTGAACTAAACTGAGAAGTGGGAATCTTGTGGCTGATAATAGCTGGGCCATTATTTTAAAGATACAAATGTTTAATGTACAATAACGAGTCACATAATGAATGTCCAAATGAATGATGTTTTCTTCTGTTTTACATTCCCAGAGGCACAGAAAGTATTGGTCACTTTGACACAAAAAGCAGCCAGGCAATTACACTGGCATACTGTAAGAAGAGTAGATTTTATTCCATAAAACAAAACTTAAAAAGGCCCAGAAGCACCCTGCGTTTTCTGGTCACTGCTTTGAATACAATTCACCTTTAATTCATTGGTGCTACATTAAAAGAGCTGGTGGGGTTTAAGACTGTATTTAACTGAGTATGTCTGAACTAGCATTACCTTTTTGGAAGTGAGGGATGGGGAAAGAAGAGCAAGGAGGTGTGTATAAAGGATTTAGTCTTTCCATGAAAAAAAATGATTAATGAAATCTAGAATGAAGGGAGTGCCGTGTCCTTTATGTATTAGGTTTCATTCTGCTGAGGAGATGGGGAGCTTCTGAAAGGGGATACTTCACCTCTGCCTGCTTTATGGACATGAACATTTCATGCCCTTGCAGTGATCAAAGATGCAAATGCCTTTTGTAACTGAATCACTGAGCGGGGAAGCGTTTTGCTGGACAAATATGTTCTTAGGGAAGAACTTCTGCTGATAAAGGGGAGAGCTGCCCTGGGGGGAAGCAGCAGGCAGGAGCAGCGAGCAGTCACGGGTGACCTGTTTTGCACCCAACCAGCCACTCGTTGCATCTGTGGCTTCAAAAGCTGGTGCCCGTGTCGGCAGGGCTGGGCTGCTGTGCTGCTTCCTCCCAGCAGTGAGGGTAGAAAGCGAGCAGTGTCAGGGCAGGTGACAGGTAACTCTGCTGCTTAATAAGGAGGAACAGGGGTTATTAAATATTTTGCTTTATCATTATGAAACTGTAAATAATGTGTTTATTTGGAGAAAACTGAAGAGGAATTCATCTCCAGTATGGAAGAAAATGATTCTGATGTAGTGAGTTTATGGTGGACACAGACCAAGTGGAAATATATGGCCTGGTAACTAAGGGACTGTTCTCCCTTTGTGGAAGTAAATTCAGGACAAATTGTACTGAAAAAGGTGGGACTCCCTGAGCATAAAAGTAAGGCAGCAACTAAATGAGGCTTGAGGAGAAGACAACTTAAATTTTTTTTTTGATTCTTTCTACCAAGAAGGGAGATGCATTTTGCTGAGAGGAGTAGATGTAGGGTAATACCAACTATGAGAAAAATTTTTTGCGGGAAACTTTCTTGCAGAAAAGGACTAAGCTGACCAGAGGTGCACACAGCCATGGTCTGCTCGGGTTGCTGCTGACCCGTGCAGTGCAGGTGAGATCCCCTGTACCCTGTCGTACTGTGCCCAGGACTGAGAGCACGGTGTGTAGCTCTGCTCACTAAACCATGCCCTGAGTGATGCTGTAGGCAAATGCCAAGAAATGTGCCACTCGATGCTTGAACGCTATACTTGAAAATCGAGTTAGCATAGCAATAACATTGAATACCAGCTTAAATGCTACAGATGAAAAATACTGATTGGCCTTGTCTGGTTCAACTGCAGGCAGCTGGGAATCAGGGCAGCTCTTAGGGCCAGGGAAGTGAATTTCAAGGAAAAGATTGTTTAGGAAAAAGCTGGTAACAGGGATGCATGAGATGTGGCTCTGGCTTTTGGCTTGCTGTGTGGCTGCAGATGCACCATTTAGGGCGAGGTCCTGACAAGCTGGTGTTCGTGTTACTGAGACTTCCCACAGCTTCAGCAGAGCTGCGTTCTGCCCAGAAGCTTTCAATACCTTGTTTTTCCTTATTCATAAGTTGGAGTTAATGATAGAAGTTTTGTAAGTTACTTTGGGAGCTTGGGAATAAGGCTTGATTCTGCCCTTTCATAAATCTAAGGGAAAGCACTCCTGTAATTTTAACAGAGCAGGATCAAGCCCTGATCAATTTATTTATAATGCTACAGAAGACAAAACTAAACCTGGGTGATTTCAGCAATGGTACAAAATTAGTCTCATGCATGTGCATGTGTGTGGGGTTTTCACATGAAATGTTGCCTTAGAAAGCAAAGTTCTAGTGTTTAAAAAAATCTGTTTTATCTATTTTACCAAAGGCAAAAATGATTTCTTATGTATATTTTATAAGAATATTTATTTTGTTTATAGCCCAGCATTAAGGATACTTTTTTCTTAATAAGCTCATGTCAGAGCTCCAAAGTGAGTTTCTTGTAACCATAGCCTGAAGGATATGTTTTGTGAAAATGAAAAATGAATGTATCATTTACCTATCAATACGGCAAAATGTTGATCAATGCAAAACGGCAGCGTGTTTTCCCCACTCCCACCATTATGAGAGGCAGGTTGCCCTGTCTGGGCAGTGCTGGGACTTTATCTGTAATATGGAGCTTTCAACTGCTGGGCCTACAAAATGCTTCTCTGACAGCCAGCCATTAATTACCATCATCTGCGTCTAATTCATTCATCCCTTTCCCTCTCATGCCGAGGGACAGCTAGGGCTGAGGGCACTTGGGGAAATGTAGGCATGATTCCATATTCTTTATGCAGAGAGCGCTGCCTGCTACTTTGTTGGTTGCAGTGGCTTTAATTGAATTGGCTTGCCAATAAAGCTGTTGTCATTCAGTAAGTGAATTTGTTGTACTACTCGCACCACAGCTGCTGCATACAACCAGGCATTTCCTGAAGGCAAGCCAACCTTGCACTACCCTGGCTGCAGCTCTTTTTTCTTTTTCCTTTTTTTTTTTTCCTCCCAGGACTGATCCATACTGTGCAGCGTATAATATCCTGTAGGCGTTGTTTCCGCTGGGGTGCTGTGGGGCAGCCGGGGCTCCTGGTGCCGTGGCAAGGTGGGACGCTGCCCCGAGCCCCCTTCACGGGGTATGCTGGGACCTGGGAAGTGGTCGCGGCGGGCCGCATGCTGATGGCCCATCAGGAGTGCAGGATCGGCCGTCCGGGCAGCGCATGTGGTTTTTCAATTAACAGCCAGACTCTGACCTCTGTTACCCTGTGCCGGTCATAATAGAGCATCATTGTTCCTCACAGTAAAAATAAATACAGAATATGACAGATAATATATTTTGTTACTCAGGAGCTTAGAGTCCCATTAAGAAGTCTAGCAATATTGCTAAAATAAAGCAACATTAGAAGAGGCATTTATTATAGGATATGTAGGCTGTTGGGCCAAAAAAATTCCAACTTTCTGCAGCTTATAAAACATTTGGGAAGGGGGGGGGACTGCTTGATTTATGACAGCTGTAAAGCGATACTGAGATGAAGTAACATATCCAGAGGTCGGAAAAAGCATTACTTCTTGTGTTTTAACACATGGGACAAGCCTATGTGTGATAGTCCAGCAAGCAGGCCATGAGGCAGCTTGTCTTGAGCTTGCTTGAGCTTAGCGGTGGCCATGGACCGAAGGTCCCAAGGCGAACACCTCATCCTTCTCACTGGGAAGCTGATCTGCAAACCCACAGCTGAACGTTACTACTGCCTCCGTCTTTTCAGCTGGGTCAGAACAAAACCCCATGTTTTATCACCCCTGAAGAAGGGGGGAGAGTTTTGGATACCTTTCAAAATGTTGTGGCTCAGTCCCAACTCTGACACAAGTGAATTAATTTTTCTTTTTCTTTATGCTTTACTGAAATGGGTGAATTACCCTGAGAAACAAGTTTTCTTCAGAGATTTTTTTATAACCTCATAAAACATTACCTTGAAATCTGAGTTCATTCCACTAGATTTCTCCAGATTTATACTTATTGTGTATTATTTTTAATACACCCAAAATATGGGTAGGAAGGATATTTTGAGCACTCTTCTCAAACTGGATCATGCTCAGCTGAATACCTAACCTAAACTGTAAGAGCTCAAGTAATATTTTGGGTTGAACTCCCTTGAAGTGAATCATAGATTTAAAGAAGGTGGCAGTTAGGTGGTGAAGCTAGTACATGAATGCCTAGATCTAGGCATCCAATAAAAAAAATGTTCACCCCATATAGACTCATGTTATTTGAGTAGTAACTCATGAGGAGAGGCCTAATATTGATTGAAAATGGTAAAACTTCCATTGACTTTGATACCAATAGACTGAGCTTGTAGTGAGAACTTGTTGCCTTCAGCGTTTGGAGCCTGCTTGTACAAATCTGGAAGTGGTTTTGGCAAAGGCTAAGGTACCTAGCCCAGGTACCTTTCCAGCCCAGGAAGAGTCAATTTTCTCTTTAGTTTGGGAATAAAAGTACATCAAGCATAAAGCCTGGGGGCCTTAAAATAGCTGGCTTGATTCATCTTTGTGGAGCACCAGCTCTAGGGGTAAACCCCTGCCTACTGAGGCTAACAGTGAATGTTCCACTAATACCCAAAAGGCTATGATTTTTTTCCTTGCTGCTTCTTAGGATGTCTTGTAGGAATTAAGTTTTTGACCTCCAGCTCCATGTCATGCAGTGAAGGAAATGGCTGTGCAGCCAGCCCAGCTCCGTTAGCTAAAGTGCCTGGTATTAGGCACTGTGTCTTTAGGCATGGGATAGTGAGGATGCATCGTTGGCAAAGCCTGGTGTGTTAGGGCAGGGCAACCCCCTCTCCTGGTGGTTTTCAGGTCCCAATAGCGCTGTCTTGCGGATGAGGTCTGGGCCCATGCCTGTGTCGTTAGCAAGGCGGGAGGTTTCTTTCCACTGAGTTTGGGCTCTGGGTTGCGTTATGTCAAGAGTGCATGGAAACCTTGGAAGAATCCAAGCATGATACGCTGGTGCTGCTGGGGAGAAGATTTCAGACATTTTGAGGAAGCAGAGGCAGTGCTGGGGAGCTGCATCTGGCTTTCCTGCCTGCCAGGAAGGCTGCAGCCCCAGGGCAGTGAGGGAGGTGAGATGTTGATGGTGAATAACCTGTGCTTTGGGTTTACCTAGAGCAGAAATCCTAAGTATGTGCCTGTCGGTTGATTATGGACTTCTTGCTACCTAGCAACTTTTCTACTAGCAGCCTTTCCCCATCACTGCCCCATCCACTGCTGGAGATGACAAGCCCAATGACAGCAAAAATGTGTGAATTTCAACAAATAGTGGCAAGCAGCCAAGATAAAAGTTCAGGATAACTTCATATTGTATGTTCCTTTCTTTAGGTATAATCTATGAAGGTGGTACACAACTGGTAGGTTCTGTATTACTAATATAAAAAATGACCAAACTTGCATAAAGAACTCTCGTATGTCTATATCCACCATATTAGAAATATGTTTTCAGTGTTAAAAGCCATGTATTTTTCAACTGGCAACTAAAAAATGCATTGTGCAAGCAGCTAAAAATGTGTTGCTTGTTTAGAAAGGTAATATTTTTCTTAATTCTTTTGTGCTCTTCCTATTTATGGTTTAAGAAAATTATGCAACCCTACTGACCTTCATTTAGAATGAGATTTCTTTACATAAGATACAAATAGAGCATTTTTTTCAAGGATTTGAAATACATGACTGGAAGAGTCAGGTACAATGGCTTTTGGAAATATGATTACAGTTGTGTTAGGTCAATATTTTTCTTCTTGGTGGGCACTGCTTTACCTCTGAGCTTGGTAGGCTAGGCAAAAGAAAGTTATCCAAGAGTAAGCAACTTCAGAAGACAAGAATGTGAATAAATGGTCAGATCACAAAACCAGTCTATTGTTATTTGAGTGGTTCTCATTGAAACCTGAAACCATTTCGTGAAGCTTCAGCCCGTTGACAATACAATTGTAAAAGCTTTTTATTTCCTATGCCAAGTTTGTCAGAAATGTAGAACTATATAAAACTAAATTAAAAAATGGATGTTGTCACCGTTGGCTGTTAGCTCTGACAAGCTCTGGTGTTTAGTGTCAGGCAGCTGCCCACTGGGGCAGTGCTGGGCGGCGATGCGTGGCATGAGGTGTCTCCTGGTCCTGCCTTCCCCTTCTGCCCCCTCTGAGTTCTGCTCTCCTGGAGTCTGAGCACAACCGAAATGCCACAAGCATTTCTGCACACCTTGTCCGTGAAAATGAACTCGTCTCTTGCAGACTCTGATACGGAGCAGTGGACTTTGCCCCACCTTGTTGTTTTGTGTAGTGCAAAGCCTGGTGCCAACTGGTCTTCATGTCTCTGCTAGCTGCGGGAGAGTTTAGATACTGTACACCCAATTCTCAACCTTTTTTTTTTTAAAAGGTGTAATTAACTGTGTGGGTGGTGAAATGGCTTAGGGCTCCAGTTTGCAATTTGTGCAACTGAACGTATCCTTGTTGTTCAGGCAACATTACAAATAAAATTCTAGCAGAGCAGCGGCAAGTGTTGATGAGGAGTTTTGAAATAGCATGAGAATGAATTTTATTACATTATATCACTTACTGAAACTACAGGGCTGGTGCAGATGATCTAGTAACAGAAGGCCTTTGTGAAGCTGCATGGCTTTTCTGAGAGGTTTCTGGGTTGGCTTGCCAACATTTGCTGCATGAAACTCTGGAGGCCTGAGTCTTAATGGGACCTGTTGTCATAAGTGCTGTCGGTAAGCGCAGTGTTGCAGCAGGTGTGGATGTGTCTGCAGCTGGGCGGCTGCATCTGTGGCTAGGAGATCCTGATCCTGCTGGAGCCATGAGCAACTCTGCGGATGTCGGTGCAGCTGGGGGTGTCTGTCAGCGGTTGCATGATCCTGGTTTCAGAAGCCTACCTAAGCTGGGCTTGCTTCTGCCTGTGCAGTTTCTACCTCCAACAACTTTGCCTGTACTTTTGCACCAGCAATTAACTGGATTCTTGCATCCTACCGTATACTCAGTCAAGCATCTGCTTTGCATCTATAATGAGTACTTCCAGCTTTTTTTTTAGGCACTGCCTCAAGCAAGGTTTGGCATGCAAACTGTTTTCTGCCAGCCAGTGCTGGATGGGGCAGGGGTCTTGTGACTTATAATTCTGCTTCTGTTGCAAGGGAGAGCTGGTGTGCTGCCCACTGTGCTCTCCAGAGGCAAGGATTAGACCTTCCTTAAGCTCCCTTGCCTGCATGTGTGACCCAAGATGCAATCTGAGCTTCAGCGGGCTGAACTTCTTTGTTTCTAAAGAAGGGCTGGGGACACATGGGAGTATATTGATTTAGTGTGAGGCTCTGTTTTGGCAGGTTTGCTGCCCTTCCTCTTTCCCAGTGTCTTAATGGGCCTGGTGATACCAAGCCTCACCGCAAGCAAAACTTTCAGCTTTGCCTGGGTTGCCTGTGCTGCTGTGTCCTAGGTGTGCTTTTCAAGGAATACTACAAAAATTCAGATTTTTCAAACCCGGTGCCTTTTACAGAGGAGCAAAAGTGTGTTTGCTTGAAAATACTGCTGCCAATTTTTTGCTATGCCAGGGGGAAAAACGGAGGTGGTGACATGACCAGTAAACCTGCACCTTCAGAGCTGAATTCAGAGTTGACTTCAAGTTCTTTAAATGAATTAAGTTTTACAGACACAGTTTCTGATAGGAAATACTGTAGGCCAGCTCACAGAAATTCCTCTAAATCAATTTTGCATAGTTTGCAGTCTTTGCAGAGGAAAGACTAGCTTGCAATTGGGTTTGAATTATTTCTATCGCACGCCAAGGAGTGAGATTTGTAGAGATTAGAGGGAAGAAATCATTTGAGAAATTGAGAAGTACGTTGCAGAAGGCAGTTGCACTGCTCTTTTTCCCTTCTGCTCTCCAATTTAAGTTTTCAGTAGGGAAGGGAAAAGCACCTCAAGCCTTCCTCTGGCCTACCCCTTCCTTTTGTGCAAATAAGGGCAGTGCAAATGTGTTAGTCAAAGAGGACCAGCTCCCTGCAGTCTGGGGGTCTGAAACTGCCTTTATCTGAGAATACACTGCATCCATTAGAAGGCCTTGTCTAGAGGACTTTAAAGGCACTGGCTGTAGCTTGTCCACTGGCCCATTACAAAGTCCTTGTGCTCAGGTGGCTGGAGCTGCTCCAACCCATGGCTGCATTAGGCTCAGAGCAAAGGCCCTGCCTCCTCACCTTCGCTGGAGGGGAATACAGAGGTTTTGGTGACTTCTAGGCTTTCTTTTAAACTATTGAAAGTATTGTCTTCAGTAGGTATTTGCATGTTAGCACCGTATGTTCTCCGTTGCCCTTTCTAGCATGTTTCTACCTGTTTGTACAGTGTGTAAAGAAATAAGGTCCTGATCCCCACTGAAGTTTCATAGGTGAGGGCAGTACAGGAAAATATAGGAGGGTAGCAATGTCTTTTTATACAGGCTAATCTGATGTCACTAGTTATAGGTTCCTGTTTGGTTTGGGTCATGCAGTCTTTAGTGAGCTATATATTACCTCTTGTAATGTGTATTTAAATTTTGCTGCATACAAAGCCTTTGCATATGAAGTACCTTTCAAATGTACACAAGATCCTGGTGGTTTTATACTCCCGCTGACTTGTTGATTAGGGGATATTGTTCTTGCTTATAGCTAACCAAGTGGCACAAATAGCTGGAACCTGGGTTTTGCCAGAGGATGTGTTGCAGTCACCCCAGAGGTAATCTCTGAAGGGGATGGTCCCAAACTGAGCTGCAGTATGTAGAGCTCATAGTTGATGTTTGCCCTTTTCCAAGAGGTTTTTCTTGGGAGGACTTGGAGGTCTGATGGGAATCTGCACATAGCTGGGCCCTTTGTTAAGGCGAAACCTTCTCTTGCTGGTCGCTTGAACCAATTCAAAAGGCCGAAGGAGCATCTGGTACCGCTCTATATGATGGTAAGGATGTCACAGCCAAGCTTTTATGATGACCCCTCAGCACAGTCTATTCCACTTTCCATGTGCTTGCTTCTGCCTCTGTTTATGCTGCCTAAGCACCCTGTCCTGAGCGCAAACAGGACTTATGTTGATCAGTCCCCTAAACTCATGCTGTTCTCACAGCATGTTTTAGCAGTGAGTACCAGACAGGTGGTGCAGGCAGGGATGATCTTTATCTTTCTTTTGGGTGTCTGTAGATTGAGTAGCTGTGTGAGTTAATCTGGTTCTAGGCTTCTCAGGTCCTTGGGGCTCCTGCAGTGTGCCTGCAGTGCACATCTGCCTGCATGTGTGTGTCTTCCCTAGTGGGAGAACTGTGTGCCTGTGCAGTGTTTTGTTTTGGTGGGTTTTTGCTTTTGTTAGGGAGGTGTGCATGTGCGTCTTCTGCTGAGTGCTCATACTGGAGCTCACCCAGTGGGAGAGGAGGAAGCCTCTGAGTTTCTGAGAGTGCAAACCCCCATGTGTGATAGGCTGGGCCCTGGGCAGAAGTGAACAGACCTTTACCCAAAACTTCTAGAGGCGGGGACATGTTAACACTAGCCAGATGGTTCCTTTAGTGCCATTTGTCAATTTGCTTGGTCAAGAAGGAGAAAGAACAAAACATCAATTAGATATGCGGTCCCGTGACTGGACTGGCTAAGGGTTAGTCAGTGCCCATGATACTTGTCTTCTGCACAGATGCTGTGTCCCCTTCTAGAAGAAAGCCATTTTATGCTATACACTGATTGCAAGTACAGCTAATTCAGCCATAGTTTCTAAAACTCAGTTTTGTGAAGTCAAGAAAAAGATGTGCGAGGTAAAGGGTTGCGCTGAATACAGATGCTGAGTGTTTAGTTGGGAGGCATGTGTGGCTGAGTCATGGACTGACAATAGCTCTCCATTTGTATTTGTGTGAAGATTATGCACCAAGGCCCTGATCCAAAACCCCTTGAAGTTGATGAAAGTCTGTCTGCTGGCTTTAATGGGCTTTGCTCCAGCTCTGGGAGCGCAGAGTTCAATGAAATCAGAACTCGGAACCTGAAGAGAACGTGTGGGTGAGATGCAGAAGGACTGAAATTAACCCTGATGAAAAAGGAAAAGACACAAATTACCCTGCCTCCCTCCCTCCTCCCAAAACTCAATTCAGGTGCTTTTATAAGACTTTCTCTTCTGTTTGTGTCTTTTTTTTTTTACAGCACTTGAAAAAGTGGTTTCAGCATTACCCAGCTTTTCATAGAAAAAATACTTGCTCTGAACAACTCACTTTCACATGATCAATTTAATTTGCTTATGATCACCAGGAGGGGAGGGTATATGCATTTAAAGCAGGCAGCCACTGTGGAATTTGCAATAAGAAACATTCTGGAATTGGAAGCAAGGTGGAAGTACTGTGTTTGATTGGAAACCTCTGCATGAGCTGGATTTTGTGTGTGTGTTCCCCCCCCGGTCAGTTGCTCCCCATTTCATTTGTCAGAGAGCTGCAACTGGAACTACTAATGCACAGTTACTTACGTAGGGCTAGATCTGAGTGTAGCAGGACAATGCTAGTCTGTAGTAATTTCACTGAAGTTAAGAGATGCTCTAGATTCACTGTGAAATGAGCAAAATTCAGTCCGTAATGATGTTCACCCGTAGACCTGAGAATGTTCTGCAAAATGTAAAGTGTTGTCATGCTATTGTGGCAGATACCCTGGCACAAGAGGGAAGGGTTGGGAGTTGCTCCCTGGTTCTTGGTAGCTCTGAAATGCCCAAATCTGATCGCCAGCTCTGTGCACATTCATCCTGCTTCCTCCCGTTGCTCTCGGGCTCAACAAGTGTGGACAAATTCTGCCTAAAGTTGCTGCCAAGATTCTCCAGCTCTTTTCATCAGTTTGCCTAAGTGTTCAAATGATAAGATTTGTCCTGCCCTGTTTTTGCAAAGGGATTTGGCGATTGCAAAACATGTCACTTTATTGACTGAAAGTTGTTACTATCTGGTGGCTGTTTGAATGGCCTGTTACTAATGAGTAGGTAATCTCAATCAAGTTTCTAGGGGACAGCTGTCCTCTCTCTTGCTTTCAATTGTAGATATCATCTTACTGGATACTAATTGGCATTCTTATTTGCAAAAACCAGTTATGAATGGTCATGGAAGCACTTTACATGGGAGATGGGTTGCAGTGTACTGGGTAGGGTAATAAGAGGAAAACTTCATTTCCAGCTGCTATATTGTATGTATTAGCTGCCAAAAGAGTATTTTGGGTTTCTAGGAGTCTTATACAAACCTTAGACACTTAAAGAAGAAATCAAAGGACGTGAACTATTTAGATGAAGGAAGCCAAATAAAAACGCAGTGCTAGCCTCTTGGCTTATTTCCTAACCCTCCCACAAGTCAATAGGTACCTGCTCCAAAGACTCTTGTCTTGCAAATGCATGCCCAGAAAATGCAACATGAAAAAGTCTAGTGCATTCAGAGTTGTGACCGGGGGAAGCTTTTCAGAGACAAAAGCACATAATGGCTGCTGTGTTAACAGCTGTTACAGGTTTGGATGGTATGGTATTTGAAATGTATTCAAAATCATGCAAGGTCAGCTTCTGCCCTAGAAGACATTGAGATGTGGAGGTTGGTTCACTGGGGGATGTCCCCATAGGGGCAGAAGATGCTCCTTGAAGCCCAGAGTGGGTGGTGGGAAGAGCTTTGGGAACAACATGGGAGAGTGAATGTGGCCACCAGGTTGAAAGAAGCTGTGAGCTCTGAGGACAAGTGTCACAGTCTCTCACTGCACAGAGGAAAGCAGTAGCACAGATCAGTTTCCTCTCTCTGTGGAGGTGTCCAGGAAGTCAGCTGAGCTGGGTAATAGAGGGAAACCTCTGCATATTTGGCTTTCTGGAGTTTGAGCCAACTGCTTTTTCCTGTAGAAAAGGCACAGGACAGGGACCATGGAGAAGGCAAAGCTGCACTTTTTGCAGGCCTACTTCTGGGGGATAGGGTTGGGGTTGGGAGCCATCTGACCCCTCAGCAGGGGAGAATCTCCCTGCAGCACAGACCAACTTGCATGGCTGGGGGGACAGTGCTGCTTTTGTGTCCCCTGGCCACCCTCTTCCAGCAGTTGCCATCTGCCTGCTCCCAACAGTTCTTGCGCAAGGCCTGGGATTGGGATGGAGGGTCTTCCACTAGCCAAAGGTGTGCATGGAGGTCTCTAAGGGGGGACACGTTTGCTGCATGTCATAATGCACACTGAGGAAAGATGATAAAGCGGTTTCAGTTATAGCAGAGCATGTGCTCTGTTCTGGCAGAGCCTCCTCTGCTAGGCAACTTTCTAAAGAAACCTCAGCTTTGAACTGCAAAGCTTGGTTCATCTCCTTTGTTGTACTACAACTTCCGTGAGCGTGACTGCTATCTGAGAACTTGATTACTTAGCATCTGACTTGGACTTCCTTGCTGGCGAGTAATTCATGATTGCAGGTGGTTATTTACTTGTATGTGGTTCCTCCTATCTACCTTCTTATCTCATCCTGTCTGTACTGACTTGACACTTTTTTAAATCTGAGAGAAGCAGTGGTGAGTGTGGTGGTGATGTGGTGTTAATTTGTTTGTATGTGTTTATTTTGACTTCAGGTCATCAAACATGATATCTTAGTCTGTTGGAAATTACTCATGTTAGTTCACTGTCAGTGTGTGATCTATGCTTTCTTTATTTAACATCAAAATAAAACATTTAAAAAAATCTTTAGACCTTTATTATTATGGTATTTAAAGACATTAAAATATTCAGTTGTGGAGCAGGCACAAAGCCAAGGCCCATACAAAGGTAAGCTTCATCTTCACTGTCAAGCCGTATGTTTTATTAACACAGGTTTGATCCATTACATGCTCTACAGAGGCATGGTATAAATGCTTACATGTTGGCCACAGATGTGTATGTGGAACAGCAGCATTGAATCACCCGTCATCCTGTGCAGCAGGGGTGAAAGGGGAAGTTATTTACATAAATTACTGGAGAGCAGTAAATATTATTTCATGATATCACATCAAGATTAACTTAATCAAACTTGATATTAAGAATGATTTGCTATTAGTCAAAGACACAATTAAAGAAGGTGCTTGAAGGTAAAGGAGAGTGCCTACTTATGAAGATTTTTATCACACAATGGGTAAGGGGTTGAGAAGCTTATAACCAAGATCTTAACTCCTTTGTGGATTTTGCAGCTACAGCCCTCCTCATTCTAGCAGCTGTTGCAGTTTCTGGAAGGATAGTTCTCTTTTCATCACAAATGAAATGCAGTATTTTCATGAAGGGAGCCTTTGTTTACTTGGAGAGAGATCCTTGCTTCTACTAATGCTTGTTGCTGTAAAATATCCCTTTCTAATTCAAGAGTATCTAGAATTTTTGCTAAGATTCAATCAGCAAAATTCATCTGAAGCAAAGGCAAAATCATTAACATTGTATAGATGGCCTAGGAGTCTATGCCATTACCTGACCTCAGCTATGGTATGGGTCAAGACTGCCTTTCACTGGCTGGTGTTTGTCTTTTTCACATCCTACTCTCACTTCTACCTTTCTCCTGACCAATAAATCCATGTCTGTAAAATAAACACATTTCTAGCAAATAAGTTAGTTTATTTACTGGTTAGGCAATTGGAACTCAATTTCTTGAGTTGCCCAGTGCATTCCTAGAAATACAAAGCATTTGTAGCTCTTACTGAAGTCAGAGGACACTTTAGTGAGAGCTGAGCACATATTAGTTGAGAGGACAGATTTCTTTATTTCCTCTAGAGTTGGCTGTAAAGTGATTGTTTTTATATAATTTTAATTTTGTTTTCATTTTTTATAGAAATGTAAAAGCTTACCTCTTTGACTGGAGAAAAGTCCCTAGACAAGTCCCCAATCCCTTTTTATTTCTAAGGAAGGCTCAGATTTCCCTCATGCTTGTTGGGTTTTGATTAAAAATACAAATTATTAGTTGGGGGGAGATTAAATGGAAAATATTTGACAAGTCTGAACTGTGCCCTCTCTTCGTGTGCAGTGCGTCTTTCTCAGTTCCCAATAGCGTCAATGCCGGCTGGAGGAGCTGGGAAGCTTTGAAGATGTGCGCGTTCCAGGATTAGGCCCATTGTTTTAGTAAGAACACTCAATCTCACCAGCTCATGTTTACCGCAAAGTCTTTATTTCTGTTTTCCATATAGTCTTTCTACATGAAAGCTGCAAGAATTTTGTTCTCCATAGCTCCTTCTGTACTTCCCTGTCATCACTTTCCTGGTGTTTTCATAACCTGCTTTGCGGACTGGGTGTGAGATGCTGGCAGTGCGGAATACGCTGCTTTACAGGGATGAAGATTTTTTTTCTTTAGGTTTAAACTTGTAGAGAAACAGATCCAGATCACTCTTCTTGCCTTATGTGTAATTGAGATTGGCAGGCATGGGTGGGGAGAAGTTGCTGGTGAAGAGGAGTTCAAACCATACAGGACCCATTTTCAAAGCAGTCTCAGTGGGACCTTGAACTTGAAATTCTATCAACATGAATTGATTTGCAAATGTAAAACTCAAATTATCAGTCGGACCGAGCGTCTACCAGAAATGAGCAGTCAAATGTTTTCCTTGCATAGTCCCACTGACTTCTCTGGGTCTTACAGCTCCTCTGGGGTTTCAGATGAGTAGCTGAGCAGAATTTGGCCTAGGATATTAATAAACAGCTACTTTAAAAATACTGTAGCTTAATTACTAGCATGCTGATTTGGCTCATCTGAAAAAACAGTATGGCATTAGTTCTTTTGCAAACACACTTGTCGGATGCTTGTGTGTTGTCAATATATCTATTCCTTGTTTCAACATTTGAGTAATACAAGCCTTTGCTGCCACTTGACAAGTGATCTATGCCCTCTCATGGCAGCACTCTATTGACCATTTCTGACAACTGCCACCATATTTTGTTTGCATAAGCAAGTTTGAAATGCCCTGCCATAAAAAGAACAGCTCAAGTACTCAACCACTTTGTATCTAGGTTTTTTCCCTTTCTAGCTGCTTTGGATACCTGTTGATCATTGATCTGTTGTGAGGTCAACACTTTCTTTCAGGGACCAGTCACCTTTTAAATATAACACATGTAAGTCTAATTTTGTTAGGCCTAATTATGGTGAGATTCTTCTGTTATTTTGTGTAAGTATAGGTACTAGAGTCCCTCTCCCTGTCTTAAAAGATGGTCTTGGGCACAGAGATATCAGTATTCCTGTAGTGACATTCAACTGAAATATAACTTCAATAATAAGAATCTGGAGGTGAAACTGAGTCTCTCATAATATCCATACATCCCTGCCATCAACACTGACTTCAGGGGGGTCCAGGAACATCATCTTTGAGGTTGAGAGCACAAGTAAACTGCAGAGTTCGCTGTGTGGCCATTAAACCACAGCGTATGCACTGTATCTTGTTTCCCCAGTCTTCATTATTTAAACTGATCCACACTGGGGAGGAATAATCTCTTCTATAATAAAGATAAGCAAAAAGTCATTCTTGCATTACTTGAGCCCGAACTCTCCTCTTTGCCTATGCAATGATGCCCAGGTTGCTTGGTACATAACTTTCCTCTGTGGACAGGCCTGCAGCTTGCTGAGGGGATGGAGGCTGGACCTTTGGCTCAGAGAGGCTGGTCTCTGGTGGGCCCTGGGCATTCACCTCAGCGTTTGTTCATCCTCATTTTACCCGGCAAGCTCTTTATGCTTGTCCATTGAAGCCTTAAAGTTACATTAAAGTTCTGTTTCTGTATTTCTAGAATGTTCTTTAGTCCCATAGTTCTCATTCCATATAGCCCCTCTTCCAGTTTTTAGCATGTAAAGCTGTTGCTGAAATGAAAATTTCCGCATATAGCAAATGCCTCCAATGGCAATAGGAAAGAGGAAGCTACCTCGGCTATTTGAACTCTGCCAAAAACCACTCAGCGTCTTGAAGTGCACATTTGTGCCAGGCAGTCAAAAGGGAGAGGGGAGACGCTAATCTTATTTTGGTGATGGTTGTAGCATCCATGGCGTTGGATAGTGATATATTAATGTGTCCAGTTGTGGTGTGGCAGGTAGAGGCCTTTTGGAAAAGTGCCCCTAGCTCATCATGGGGGGAACCATCCCCCCAAATTAGCTTGAATGTTATGCTTCTGGTTTCAAATCTGGATGCCTTACCATCACAGGTGTAGTCTACATTAAAAAGGCATAGAAAATCAGTCTAAATACCTGATACAGATTAAAGAGCTGATAATGGTTAAAGACCTTATGTAAACAAATAGGTATAAACCCCCTCATCCCCCTTTACTCCCCCCCCCATTTTGCTTACTAAGACTGAAGTTTTTTGTCCTTTCTAACATTTGCTTGTACTTATTTTGCTCAGCCACTTACCGCTCATGGCATAAGAAAAGTGATCTGGGATCAGTCTAAGTCGCTTTCTGATCCTGCTGCAAGAAGTTGGTGTCAGATATGAAAAGCTGCTGAGCTGTAGGTGCTGATTGGCCTTGTCACAAGATTGGAGATAGTTGCTTGTCTTATTTGTGCTTAGGGTAGGCCTTACTTTTGCTAATGTTTAATTATTACCTGATAAGTCTGCAATAGTAACTCTGCTTAAATGGTACTCCCTTTTTACCTTCATCTGTAGCCTTAGCAGTAATTGTAACCATGTTAAACAAATACCTGATCTGTCATGGAAAAAAAAAGGCAGTCAGTTGTTTTCTTTGAATCTTAATGTTTTCGGCCTCAGGAACATCTAAGTAACTATTTAATGAGGAGACTTCTGGTGAAATGTAGGTAGGATCTTAAAGACTTTAATTGCTCCCATGAGAAGCATGCCAGGGTTAAACAACAGCCTTTGCCTTGTGTGCTGGAGTGCAGCGTGCAAAACCGAAGCTGGGCAGGACTCTGCAGGGCCAGGAAGTGGGAACGGAGGCCCCACCGGCAGCTCCGGGGCTGGCCCGAGCCCCTGCAGCCAAGTCCCTCTTCCTCATCTTGGGACTGTTGCCTCCATCAGTTGCTGGTGTGGTGGCTGCTTGTCCTGCAAGCTGGCCAGCACACCCAGCCTCGGCGGGGGTGATGGGCAGCCAGCCTCCCTCTCTGAGGGTGGAAAACGCGGTGGCCCTAGTGGCATTAGCTGAGTCGTCATGGCTTGCGGTCCATGGTGAGAGGTGGCAGGAAAAGCCAATGGAGAAATGAAATGCAATGGGAGCTGCCTGTGGAATATTACTCAATGTTTCTGCTTTGAGGTCACCAGGTGATAAGTATTTTGGGGAGAACTCCGTCAAGGCGATGCGTGTGGATAACGCAGATTCTCAGTGTAAAGAATTAAGCGATGCAAAATGAAGTGCCTTTGCTCTGGTTAAGCTTGTGTGGAAGTACTTTGCTTGCACGGGGCTTACCTGGGGTTAAGGCGTTCATCGGGCATATGGGAGACTTGGACTCAATTCTAGGGCTTACTCCAGGTTTTCTGATGGCCTTGGAAGTAATTTAACCTCTGAGGTCCAAACCAGGGATATAGCTTATTTCACAAGAGGATTTTACAGTGAATTCATTAATACATGTAAAACAAGCCACTTAAGTATATTGATAAATTTAGAATGTTCTTATGGCATTGATTTTGATTAAATCCCTTTGTGTCAGATCTTCTTTCAAACACTTCATCAAAAGCTTGTGTTTTTGGGAACGTTTTCTTGTTTGCTTTTTCAATGTTGATTTCCATTCAAAATTTAGGAAGCCTGAACCAGGCCTCTAGGTACCTGGAAATGTTCAGAGTTTTTCTAGGCCTATTTCTTTAGTCAATAATATTGTAGTGAAAATTTTCCTTATGAACTTGAACTGTAGAGAATTTTGGCAAGTCTTAATTTTGGTCTGGCTCTGGAAGCTCTGTAGGTCTCTGCAAATGCAGCCTGTGTGAGCTCAATTTCAGCTTGCTCCCTAAGTGGTGTGGGGATGTGGTAGGGTTTTTTAAAGGTAAGAATAAGGCAAACTCAAGTAAAAACAATTCTATTGCTTTTGCTATGACTAGGCTAAAACTGGGAAGTGTTTGGTTGATGTTAAGGACAGATGAACGTTAAGAATTTGATGTAATCCTAGACCTCAGGCATGAAACTCAGCTTGACCTTTCCTGTTGGGTGCTTTTATGCAATACTGCTGGACATTTAGCAACAAGAAAGGAAACGGAGGAAGGATATCGGTTCAACCATATGTCAATGCTGGGATGTAAAATGACAGGGAGAGGAAGGACTGAGACGTGCACAGAGTCACTGGTTAAAATAAGAACCTTTATAGAGGGGAACTGGATGGCTCGGGGGACCGACACATTTGTTGGAGGTCACCAGTTCAAATCCAGTTTATCTAAGTAGTGACCAAAAGTTATTGTCACTCGATGGCTGATCTGCTTCCTATATTAAATGAGCGTGGCTATCTTATGGTACTCCCCCACTGCCTGACCAGGTTCCTGCTCATAAGTGTCCACCACAGCTGGTCCCCTTCGGCAGATGAACTGAGGGGCAAGCACCTGGTTGGGGCAGCAAGACCCCACTTGTCCCCAGACACTAGGGAAAGGTCGGGAGTCCCTGGCAGGGGTGTGTGGGGAAGCTGGTAGCACTGCTGTGTGCAGGGACTGTTTTCTGCCAGGGACCTTGAAGAGATGGGGGCTCCCTCTTCGCTCTGTCTGTGCAGCACCTTGCACAAGTCCTCTGCCCAGGGTTTCTGTGCTGTGGCAGCAAAAACAGTGCCACTTGTGTTTTTCTTTTTTTAATCAAACTTTAATTGATTTAATTTTAATTCTTGCCCTCTCCTCCCTAAAAGAAAGAGAAACGGGGCTTTTGAGCAAAAAGGTTTGGTTGCCTTCCCCCCCAACCCCACTCTTTCAGTTTGTCTCACAAAAGAACAACCTTCTACAAACTTTTCTCTTAAAGCAATTAAACAAAACACTCCTCTGGTTTTCATGATAGCAACACCAAGGGTAGGGCTGTGCCCTGAAATGCAAATTTAGAAGGATAGGACCCAGAGAAATGAAATGGGTTTTAAAAGCTCCTGAGCACCCTTGCTTGCTTGTGGAGGCCTTAAGTGCCTGTGTCAGTGTTTAGCAGCCCACTTGAACTATTTTGGCAAAAACTTGCATTAGTGAGATTACAGTTTTCTCCAGATTTTGTGCAAGTGTAGGCTGAAAAGCACAGATGAACTGATGTAGAGTCCTCTTCCGCTATGGGCAGTGTGTGTATACTATAAAGTATGGATTTGATTAAGGGAGCAATTTGTCTGGTGAAGACTCCAGGACTTGTAATTATGCTACATAAGATAATAACTATGCAGGCTGGAATTTGGGTTTATATAAGATCTAGACAATACATATCACAGATAACAAACTGAAGTGCTGAAACACAGAAATGATAGTTCTTGACGATGTCCTAGGCGCTTCTTGCCCTCCTACCTTGCCTGAGAGCTGCGCTTTGTCCTCTCGTGGGGTTTTCTCAGCAGAAACCAAGGTGCAAAGCTAGTGCTAGCTTGAATACTTGTAGCTAATAAATAGCTGCTGAGTGGCCTCAGCATAACACAGCACATCCGAGGGGTGCGGTGTGAGCTGGGGTTGGTGTGATGGAAAGCTTGGAACACAAGTCAGGCTGTGAACGAGAAGGTGCTGGAAGAGGTGAGAGCTGTGACTAGAGCAGGGATTTTCACTGCAGGTTTTTTGCCCAAAATCATAATCTGGGCAGAGCTTTGGATTCTGGTCTCATTTTACTTCAGACTTGCGCTAACTTTAGAGGCATTTCTTTGGTTTCATGACTCTGGCACTGAGCTTAAGCTAGCGAAATGCACCAACAGCATGACATTAATTTTCTTTCAGCAGTGTAGAAGCATGTCTGAAAATAGATGTCAATTTAAAAATATTTCAGAGCTTGCTGTGCCAAATCAGACCTTTGGCCATTTATAGTATCTGTCTTTCTGGCAGAGACTAGTTTCTGATGCTTCGTATCAAGATCTGGTATTTAGTCAAGTGCGGCATAAGGAAATGTATTGTTTAAAAATAAAAGCAGAAAGACAAAAACACTCCCCCCACACACATCACCCCCCATCCTCCAAGAAAATGCAGCAAGTAGAAATCTAAGAGATGATCTTGCAAGTCTTTGCCAGTGAATAGTTACTGCCAGTTTAAAGGGAACTTTTTACTGAATAAAATTAACACAACTGTAACCTCATAGGTTCATATCCTGAAACTTGTAAACCAGAAGCAGTCTGGTTTACAGAGGAAACCCTAGGCTTTCAAAGTCATTTGTTAACAGAGTTTTATAACACTTTTTCAGTCTGTTTTTTACTACCCTACAGTTTGTTGAAAACCTGGGTAAAGCTGAAGATACTATAGCATCTTTCTTTCTGCAAAGATCCCCAAAGTTGCTGCAGAATCTAGAATTTACCTTGTCTTCACCTGTAGGGCTCATCTGTTAATCTCATTTCTTCCGATCGATTTTTAGGCTCTTGTACAGAACTAGTCACAAAAATTCACACCCATGAAGGTGACATTGTTTCCTCTGCACTGCTAGCTGCTGTGGTGCAAACAGACCCCTGTGTATTTTGGCTTTCTGAGCGCTGCCAGAACAGACCTGTCCCAAAACTTGGGACACGAACACCCTGGAACTAGGTCTAGGCTGCAGTGTGGTGTCTGTGGTGCATCTAAACTTATCTGGGAAGGAGGGTTTCTTTGTGGCAGTCCCTTTTCTGGCCGATATGATATTCCTTTAAGATGCTTAGCATTCTGAAAGGTGTCCTTGAATATCTTTTTCATTTCAAAAAGAGCTTTCCCTTTCAGAATTTAATTTAATGCAGTACATGATTCTTTATATTGCTGCTATACTGGACAATAGGAAAAGTCAGATCTTTGAACAAAAGAGTGCAACATGATAAAGTAATTTGCAAACATTATTTTTTTCTTACTTGAAGTAAGAAGTTATCACCAACACTTGAGAGAAAGGAAACTGAGGAACAGGAAAGGAAAGTGATTAGTCCAAGACCATAAGTTGCTGCCACATGAAAGAGATGGAGTTTTCTCTGTAGCTGACCCTAAGACTTGAGGAACCAAGTTTTATAGGAACTAAATGTGAAGGCAAGCCTTTCCAGCTTCTGCTTTAAGTGAAAACTGCATTTCTTTGAAATTAAACTATGGTCCCTGGCAGACAGGAGAGATTGTGTATTAACTGCCCCAAACAAAGTGTACTGATTTGGTAGAAGGAGGAGAAGACACTTGCAAAGCAGATATTGTGTTGCCTGACGCAGAGCGGGAAGGCTCCCAGCTACCGCAGTGTTGACCATGGTGTGAGAACCGGAGCAGAAGAGGGCAGAGCCCAGGAGTTCCTTATTCTAACCACCAGGCCGCAAACAAGACGAGACAGATGCTCTCCCTTCCCAAATTTTTCTCTTTCTAAATTCAAGCTGGAGACATGGAAAAATTTTTTTTTGAAACCACCAGCAGAACTGTGAAGGATCTTGCAAGTCTGTAAAGGTCTTTGCAGATTCGCTCAGAATTATTTGATTGTCCAGGAAAGCAAAAGTCAGGTTCTGAAAGCGAGCAGCTAGGATCTTCATCTGTGTGTAAGGAGCTTGTTTATTTGTAAAAGACACTTGTCTATAGATAAGAGGACTTCTTAGTGGCTGTCATGACAGTTTCATTCTGAATCAAGTTCTGCTGGAACAACGAAGTTCAGGGCTTACAGAAATTGGGGGCTGATGTGGTTCTCCGTCCATGAAACCCCCACTCATAGACATGCCAACTGTTCTAGGGATTTTAAGGGTGGGGGGCATCCTTTTCATCTAGTCCTAATCCCACAATTCATGTACAGGGAGCTTTCTCCAGTAAAGTAGTTCATAAGCAGTTAAAAAGGATTCTTCAATTTGCTTATTGATGCTTTCTGGTTTTTATCTCTACCACCACTCCTCCACTCTCCTTCCTACCCCTGCCATTGCAGCCAGTGCCAGCATGCAGGCAAACACTCGCAAGCCTCGGTGATGCCTGTCGCTCCCTGGCTCAAGGGCCTGTGCTCGAGCGCCCATGCTCTGCGCAGCGCCTAGGCTCCTGGCCCCACTCTGGGGAACATGGTCTTCCTGTGGCGCTGACTTCCTCTATGGGCATCAGAAAAAGCAATGTTTGGACTTGTACAGCAAGATCCTGAGACAGAAAAAATGGGGCAGGCTTCTGGGCTGCTTAGAAAGTGGTGGGAATTTTGTATGTTGGGAGGCATCCTAATTTTCCAGTTACCACTGTTCTCTCTGAGCTCATTGGCTTTGGGGATTTGGGCCAGCAATCTGGCCCTTGATGCATATCTAACTGGTTCACTCTAGGTAGATGAGTGTTGTTCATACAGATCCAGGGGCCCTATCCCCACCTGGAGTAAGTCAGCACAGCTATGTGGAAGTCATTGGAGCCAGGCTTATTTATGCCCTCTAAAAAGTTTCTCTTGCCTGTGGAGTTTTAAGCCCTCAGACAAGTGGATAAAACTTCCCAAACTGTCTTAACCCTTCCAGCCTGAAAACTGCAGTTGAGTCTCTCCAGTTTCATATGGACTCTTGCATGTGTAGTTTAAATAATGTTGTATATGTGTCTCTGCAGGTCTAGTCTTCAGGTATGCGATAGCCTTGGTGTGAAATAGAGTTTAGATGGAGATAAGTGCCAGTGTAAGCTGCACCTGTGTGGGGCAGGTGGGAAGGAAATGAGATTGTGGATGTTCATCAAGTCATGCTGGCTGCTTATGGAGATGTTTTAATACTGGAAAGGGAGGAATCTTTTGCATGGGTTCTGCCTAGGAGCAGCAGGTGCCAGCCTAACACTGAAAAGGCAAACCAATGGCCAGAGGTGGAGTAGAAATAGGCAGAGCAATAATTACAAAGGCCCATAGAAGCTGGGTATTTGAATAAGCTATTTAAGTCTGAACCAGTTATTTTTCTCTCCCTCAAATGATTCCTTTAGTCAGTGCATAAATACCAATCACTCCCAAACCTTAGGGGCTGTCCCATGCAGCTGGGCAATCCCTGGTGTATTATACACATAATGCAATACCATTAACCATAATGCTGTCACATGACAGCAGAAGTACTGTGCGAAAGGAGAGGAGCCTCTGGCTCGCAAGCGCTCTCCGTATAATCATAAGCCACAAAACCTGCATTTCTCTGAAAGCAAGAAAAATAGCCCCACCACCTTTTTTTATTACACTTTTACACAAATTAATGTAATTTTCTTTTATGGCAGTATTTGCTGTTGGGCTCAATTTGGTGCAGCAGGCACTTCATAACAAAACCCATGCTGACGGCATCCCTACTGAGAGGATACTGAAAGGGGGGGAAAACCGCACATGCCTGCACGCACCTATTGGTGTCTGCTGCCGCTGCTGGGATTGGTCTAAGATGGCACCCTTGTGCCCTGCCACATTCGGTCTCCTTGGTATCGAGGCAGTGCTCTGCTTCTTGTCACTGAGTGGATGATGATTATCTGCACCAGGGTCTCAAGGGTGCTCAAGCTTTGCTGGCAATCGGCGCGGAGCTGCTTCAGCTGAAGGATTTTAAAAGCAGTGCAAGGCCAAGGAACCATTACTGGTCACTTGCTGTATTCTGCTGGGTGGGAGGGAGGGGCGGTAAGTGATACCTTCCCCCTCCTCCTTGTGCCTTTTTAGCCACCGTACCCTTGTTGAGACATG
The DNA here is from genome assembly GCF_003343035.1 of Apteryx rowi. Taxonomy (NCBI): domain Eukaryota; kingdom Metazoa; phylum Chordata; class Aves; order Apterygiformes; family Apterygidae; genus Apteryx; species Apteryx rowi. The sequence continues at coordinate 1,610,102 of NW_020448419.1, read as the reverse complement.
ACAAGGTTATGTCAGTGTGGTCTGGGAATCTATTGATCACCGCCATGAAAGATTTGTGCAGTAGGTTAGGGATTTGTTGCTTTGCATAACACCCCACTCATCTCCCGTTAACTCATCCTGTCCCAGGCTTGCATCACGTATTCCACCGACAGCCTGAGTGAAGCTGTTTGCAAAACTTGATAATTTCTGTGACAGCTGCTTTCCACACCACAGTCCTAAGGCTGTCAAAATCATTGTAATTACTATTATAACAAACCTCAGGTGCGTGACCCAGCCATTTAAGTAGGTGAGGAAATGGGCAATGCTCAGGAAAATCTGACACATGGCAGCTTTGCCAAAGCACAAGCATTTCTTGGAGGGAGGAGGAAGGAAAAGGCCCACCACGTACAAAGACCAGGCTTACAATATAGCTTCTCTTTCCTGTTCCCAGTTCTGTGCATGAATAAATTTCAGAGACATTGTTTGTGTTTTTACATGATAGAAGTAGGGCATGTATTCCTTCTTTTTAAAAGGGCTTGGAGCAACACATGTATCTGTCTCTTTTCTTCATGTTTAATGTAACTGCAAAACAAGGCCCCATCATCAAAGGGACTTCTGTAAAGTTTGTAATATAAGTGATCATAACCATATAGGAATAACATAGATGTGCCACTGGGGGCAAGTAGTTTTTTCAGGTTTCCCTCATATAGAGAAAAAGCAATGTGCATGCAAAAAATCAGCATTTAAATAGCATAAGATGCTGTTATTCTGAACAAGGCAAGAAAGCCCTTTGAGACGCTGAGGTTCCTGAGCCTGCTGCTGAACAGTGTCTAGGCAGGATGGTCAGACGCATGAGCTCCTAAACCACTGGGAAGATGGCAGGCACATCTGGGACCTTCCTCTTTTTTTGTGAGCCTGCACAAACTCAACCCCACAGAAGCTGCCCTGGAAAGCCATTTGTTGCACAGGGACGTGCACCTAGTGGTATCCTGACATCGCATCCCTTCAATGGAAATTTCCAGTGAGTTCACAGATACAGTACTTTTATGCATGGTCCTTGCCTAAGATGGAGTACACAAGTTAATTCTGGCTGTGTTTTAACACTGGGAGATTGTTCATTAGTTTAAATAATTTAATATAGCCTGCAGGGCAGGTACAAAATAAGCCTTAAAACCCTTGGACAAAGAGAAAGAAATAGCTGAGCACCTTTCACTGGACCTCTGAGAAGCAAATATCTAACCTAGCAATGGTACGGTTTCAAGATGCCACCACCTTGCTCTTGGGTGAAGAAGCGGTTCGAAAAAAGATGCTTGAACCTCTTAGCAGGAGAACTACATGCTTATTGACTCTTTCCGTGCTTGGAAATTTCTTAGGAATTACTTTGAGAAAGTGCCTGCTCCTCTGCGGCGCGATGAGTTCAGGGGTGCAGGGCAGCGTTGCGCATGGTTCTTCCACCATCCTTCACCCGGCCGCTGGCAGAGGTTTCGGGGACTTGTGAGCTCTCAGTAGCTGCTGTGACTTGCAGCATGGCCCGCTGGCGAGCCGCCTGGCACGGGGCTGGTGCGGGGAGCGCAGAAGTGAGCCTTCCCCACTGTGCCGCGTGGTCTCTGGCTGTGGCCAAGATGTTGGCGCTTTGGACACGCGGCAGGTGTTTGCTGAGCAAGGCTGGATGTGGCCAAAGCTGGGTGAGCCTTCAGGAAGTGTTCGCTGGTGATGGGCTCCGGGCAGCACCGTGACTACTGCGGATCGCTTTCGGAGAGAGTGGTGTGCGGGAATAAATCACTGTGGGAGGGGAAGGGGGAGCAGGCGTGTGGGGAGGCAAGGCGCCAGCCGATCCCCTGCTCACGCAATTCCCCAGCCTCCTCCTGAACCTTGGCTCTTGGTCCTCTGCTGCCCGAAAAGCCTCCTTTGCAGAGACAGGTGAGCCCACGCTGCGTGGCCGCAAGCGTTTCGCGTGCTGGCACGCCGGCTCTGGGCGCTCGGAGGCCGTCAGCCTGAACACCAGCAGGCGTTTCTGCTCGTCGCATGGCACCAGAGCCACCTCCCAATGGCTTCGGGGGGCGTTTGCGCTCGTGTTAAGGAGATCGGTTGCCTTGGGAGGGAGGAAAAACCGCATCGGGGCCGGGCGCTGTGATGGGTAGCGCTTGGCTCTTCTACTACCTGACCCGTGCCGCCAAGTCCCAGAGCTGCTGTTCGAGGCTGGGCCGGCGGAGGGGCAGCGCAAGCCGAGCTCTGGGTCCCAGGCGTGTTTACAGCCCTGCCGCGAGGCACGCGCATGCTCGCTCCTTCCTCCCTTCCCTCTCTTTGGTCCTTTTCAGGAGGCTAGAAAAGCGATTTTGGGGATTCTGCTGGACAGCTACCTTGCTTTGTCTAAACGCTCGCTCGCCTCCCAGTATGTATTTATTTTTTTTCCTAATGATTCCACGATGGGATTCAACATGCATAAACTCTTTTCAAAGTAATGGATTATTGTATATACGCTTTCAGAGAATTGGAGTTTCTCACCACCCCGGCGATGGCTGGAGGGAAGGGGGGAAAAAAACCCCCAACCATCTGTGGAGGTTTGTCACATGCAGGGCCTGATCCTGACCCCACCTGCTCCAAGTGTTTGGAGATGGTGGTGAGGATGGTGGAAGGCGAAAGCAAGAATTGTGGATTTCTGGATATGTGCCCAAATAGTTACTTGCCCAGACAGCACCGCTGGCTTCAGTGAGGCTGCGTGAACTAGGACTGCTCCAGAGGATAGCTGCTTGCTGCAGGGAGTAGGGAGCTCAATTTGCACATGTGTGTATTTAAAAAAAAAAAAAATCTATAAAATCTCATCCTCCAACAAAAGGCTTTATGAGCTCCCTGAACTCAGCATGTTTAATGACCTTTGAGAAGTGTAGTGCTTTTCTAAAAACAGCCCACAAGCTCATCTGTTTAAGGGAGTTTCACTTCTATCTAATGTTTTCAATTCCCTTTTACCTTCTTGCTCGCTGCTTTTTCAGGCTACCTTTCTGTATGAAGAGCAATCTGTCTTCAGCAGCCTCCTCTCACTTCTTCAGCATGGTATTTATGATCTTGCTGTTTTAATGAGAGCACAATCAATAACTGCGGAGAGGTGCTGAAGACATTACAAAGGAACTAACCCTTAACAAGTCAAATCCAGATGAGGTGCAAAATGAATGGACAAAAGGATTAAAGTATTTATAACAAAATATTAGAAACACACGCAGAATTAGTTCTCGTGGTGTTAAATATTTTACTTTTTGCAAGTCCATATTTAAAAATCTTTCATCTTTGTTTTGTTTAGGGTATTACAATAAGCCTGGGATTTTTCACAGTTACACATGTATATTTTCACAGCTGTTTTAATCAGAAAAATTAATGTGCTTTTGATAGCTTGGAAATATACTGTTGGCAAAGCTTTATAAAACTGTGTTATTATGCAGCAAAATGGAAATCCAAAACATTGCATGCTTTGCTTCCTATTTGAAATTCACTGTTTTCTTGCAATTCTTGTGCAAATTAATTTAGAAACTCTTAGTGTCTTCATTAAAATTGGATTTCCTATTAATTCAACACGGGGTTTTCTAAAGTTCTTTCTAAATTGGAAGTAAAAAAATCTATCACTGTGGGGAAAAATAGGAATTACTATTTTGCTTTTAACAAAGTATTTGCATAAGGAAAAGATAAAATAGGTATGTTTGACTAAAAAAAAGCTTTCTATTTTCTGGTTTTAATCACTATTTCTTATTGTCTGTAATGAATGGCTGTAAGGCTCAGTTTTTTTTCTTCCTTTTAAGCAATATCTTTCCGTATCTCTACTATAACGCAAATAGTACAGTGTATTTGGCGTATTATATAGAGCTGACTTGTCGAGATCCTTGGATTAAAACAAAAAGCGCACATTGGTGTAGTGTGAAAGACCTAAAACTCTGAGCAGTACGAAGAGAATAAAGCCGGCACTGAAACAAAAATACATAAAAACATGGGAAGGTAATACTGTAGCAGCGAGGAAGAAACAAAAGAGATTAGCCAAAGTCCTAGCTTGCCACTGTTTGCCTTGCAAAGACAGAGGCTCATTTAAAGGAAGAAAAAAAAAAATCTGTGGATTAATGTGAACTTTAATACTGAAGCAGTGTGTGTTTACTGCTGGTGACCACAAGACATAAATCTTGCAAGCACAATGTACAATGCGAGGCAGCCCCCAGGTTTTTTTTTAGTCTCAATTTGTGTGCAAGTGTGTGTTAAGTGCCGTTGAAAAATAGTGACCTTTAATAAAGGATCGTATCCTGAGACTATTTTCCCAGACACACAGTGACCTTTCAAACCAGACTGGGGTGAGGGGGTGTGGAGTTTGGACTTTGAACCGGCCAGTTCCCGCTGGGTGCCTCTGTTTGCCAGGCTCGGCGGCATTGTGTGGCCGGGGCGCGCTCGGTATGCAAAGCAGCCCGCGCTGCCAGCCCCAACCTTTGCAAATCAATTTGTCTGCGCAGGCGAGGCCGCTGGAGCGAAAGATGGTGGAGCCGGACAAACTGCACCTCTTTGTGCCAGCGGCGCTTGTGCCACTCCTGTCGCTCACCGAAAGCGCCGCGCGGGTTTTGTTTTTCTTGTTTTGCTTTTTCTTTTGCTTTTTGTTTTTTAACCCTCGCGGCACGGGAAAGGGGGGCCGCGTGTGTGGCGCTGCGCAGCCGCGGCGGGTTTTCCTGCTTGGCACGCTCCCGCTTCCAGGAGCGGAGCGGCTCCGGCTTTGCGGCGGCTGGACTGCGGTGTCGCGCCCGTGGGCCAAGCGGCACCTGGGAGCCGCTGGCAGGGTGGTCCCAACTTTCCTGTGCGCGCCGAGGAAGGAAAAACCAACGTGCAGCACACAAAACACCCAGCGGTTTGCGTAAATGTAAACGTTTCCTAAGGGTTAATGTTATTGATTTCCCCAGGCTGCCCAGACAGCCAGGACTCTACATTAATCAGTATCTAAAAATGCCAGAAAAGACGGAGAAATGCAATTACTTTAGGTCCTCTAAATTTAAACTTCTCTAGGTTGGCCCCTCCCCAAGATATGGAAATCCCGCGTTTTTCATAAAACAGCGGTGAGATCAATTCCTATGCAAGCAATTAATCATTTTTATACCCTACAAAAGATGGGGAGCAAAGTTCGCCCTGGCGGAGTAGCGCTGCCTGACGGTGATCCCTGCATGCGAGGCTCCTGGCGAGCGCGTCGCAGCCCCTTCCCTCCACGTCCTTTGCGTTGAAGACCCTCCTTGCACTCGCCTGCGAAGTCGCTGCTTGGGCTCCTTCCGTGGTTTTCCTGCAGACCCCCCTCTTCTTACATGCATGATACCTGTTTTACCCTTAGTTTTTACGTGCATTTTGCATTCTTTCATGTTGCGCTCATTTACTGTGCCAAGCGGGCAAAGCTGTGGCCTCGCTCCAGCCGGAACGGCTGCCTCGGAGCTGGCGGGACTGCCGGCAGTGGCGAGGACCATCCCGCTGCGAGCGGATGCGGGCCCTGGGCGAGCCGGGAGGAAGCTCGTGCTTTGGGAAAGCAGTCCGACACGGCTCTGGAAATAGCCAGCAAGTGAGGGGGCTGGGAATGGCGTTCCCTTATTCCCTCCTAATCTCTCTTTTTTTCTTTGGTGGAGGAGACTGGGGAGAAAAGCAGGGCGGAAAGAGTAGTGTGGCCACAGCAACCTGGATTACTTAAACTTTGGAGAGTTTTGTGTGTTAGACTATAAAAAAAAAAAGGAAAAAAAAGAATTTACAATAGTCAAGATGGGAAGTAATTATGGTCTGGATAGAGATTTCAGGAGAGGCAGGGTCAAGGTAAGGATGGGTTTGTCAGTGTTCGGGAGGTGGCGACAGGCAGATTTATGAATGAGGGAGACAGAGGAAAAGAAGTTACAAAAAAGAGGAAAAGCTTGAGTGTCAAAGATGGCTCCAAGATTTCTGGCCTTGGGAGAAGGTCAGAGTCAAGGAGAGCATGAACAGAGCCAAAGATATGAAGCATTTTATATTTATTTTCACTAATTGTAAATAATACAGTACAAGGAGAAAAAGAGACAGTTTCCTTCGCTATAGTAGTGAAGCGGAGGGAGTTTACAAACAGCGATATAGAGTATAATGGGTTGTGGAGAAACACAAAGGGATTTAGATATGTCACACAAAGAATTATTGAGATGTACAGAATTTGAATATTTTATGTAGGTCAGGCTTATTATTAAGGTTTTAGTAGGTGAGCTGGAGATGGGAGGCCAGTTAACCATCAACATGTCTTGCGTTTTTTTTCCTATGAGAATATTTGATTATTGTATTCTGTGACCATTAATAGAGAAGTACTACCAGAGTCACGTGAACAGGGATTCATTTATTTAGTTGACTAGCTGGCTTTTGCAAGAAGGACTCAGTTTCTGATGTCCTTTATCTGAGTGGACTTGGAGGAGGATATGCTGCGTTTCCACTGGAGAATGACTGTGTTTGGCCCTCGGCTGGTGTTTGTCTTCAGAGCGGGCAGGTTTTAGCAGTACAGGGAAAGCTCAGTTTCATCCTTCTGTTCTTGTGATCTTCCTATGATTTACCTTGTGCCTGTGAGTCTTGTGCGACTATATGCCCCTTATAACTATTGGTGAATCTGGAGATAAGCGAAAAGTGGCACAATAAAAGTACCTCCCATCTTAAGCACCATATTTTTGGCAAAAAAAGTAGGTGCTACGGAGTATGCTATATGCCATCACTCTGAATTACAGGCCAGATCAAGCAGAGGGCTGGGAGTGGGTCGTTCAGATGGTCTCACCGCTTCCATTTTTGGGTTTTCAGCTAGGTAGGCGTTTCAAACGCTTGCCCAGGGTGGGAACCTGGGGCCAGCTGCTAGCCCACCGGCGCTAAGCTGCCTCCTTCCAGCCTTGGCGCTGGCTCCCAGCACTGCCCAGGAATGACGGCATCCGGGCAGCTGTTCCCCTGACCAATCCAGCACCAATGCCATCCCACCATCCTCACTCCCTCTCACTGCCACCAGGTAGCCCTAACAGCCCCTCTGCCTTGCCGGTTGGGAAACCTGTTCCCCAGGGCTCCGGTGCGGAGAGTGGACCTCGTGCGGCTCTGCTGGAGCTGCACCTGGGAACGGACTGGGTGTCTGTGCCAGCTCTTTCCAGTGTATCCGTTGCCTTTGTGACTGACCCTGAGCTGTGGTTGATGTACTGCTGGGCCATGCTTGTTCTGCCTTTATTCCCTGCTGTATTAAGAGTCTTAAGGGTGGTACGGGGTTTTTGAACACCTACTCCAAGACTTTATTCATAGGGAGAATTCATACTTTATTCATACAGAGTTTATTCATAGTATTCTGTCTTGTTAGCCCTCTGATTCAAGGCATATACAAGGCCGTGAAAGGGGGGTTAGCAAGTGGATGTGTGCTCTGAATGCTAATAGCATCTGCTTTATTTTGATGTCCTTTCCTATGAATATATGGTGGATCAGTGTGCCCAGGTCTAATGCAGGAGTGGGTCAAGGATGAATGGTAGCTTTGATTCAAACCAGGCTAAGGAAGCAACGAGAAAAAAATGGCACCAATGCCTCCCCTGAATGAGGAATGTCAAACAGTTGTTCCTAAGTTTTTGTAAGCAGGAGAGTTTTAAAAGCTTTCCCAACTGCTGCTGCTGGATTCCCAGGTAGCAGGAAGATCTCCAGACCACTTGTGTGCTACACTTGATGACTAGGTTATATCCCTTCCTTTCTTGTGTCGACCCTGTTGTCACTATTCGCACCTCTTAGGTGACTGCAGTGTGCCCTACGTGGGATTTTGTCTTCAGCTTGCTTGGCAGTGGTGGTGAGGGCAGTTGGGCTGCAGAGGCAGGCTACAGGCAGGGAGCATATTGCTAGAGTTAGTCTAAATTTTTTTCCCCTCCTGTAGGGGAAATGCCTACAAGAGTGAGGAAAGAAGTGGTTTCATTAAAATTTTACATGGAAATCATCAACTTTTTGGTTTAAAAAAAAATAAAAATCAAATAGCCTGAAAACTTTTTGACTTCAAATACCAACCATATTCTTTTTCCTCTTCTGTGAGAGGGATTTGCATCTCCTGTGATATACCATAATTATTCTGTTTTTACTGAGCCACCATGTGCATGACAGGAGTTGCTCATGACAGGCCATTGAGATCTACAGGGAGACTAGCATTTGTTAGAAAATTGTTGTGTGAAGAAAAATGGGAAAGCTGAGGCACGTGAATGACAGCTTGTATAAGACCCAGTGGAAGCCTTTTCCAATTGATATGTTTCAGTTTTTGGTGGAAAGTTTATCTGTTTTTAGGTACTTGTTTCTTTGTCAATGAAAACCAAAGCTCTCCAGGAAGAACAAAGGTTTGGTGCTTTGAAAGGGAAAAACTAAAAAAAACTGGGAAAAAAAAACCTTAAAAAAAAAGTTCAGTATAAAAACACCTAAGAAATAAACCAAAGAATTCTGGTGGAAAAATGTGAGTGGTTTTGATGGGAAATCTTGACTGTGTATATATATTTCCTTGTGCAACACTGCTTGGCTGATTCATTCCTGGGTGAAGTATGACCTGCTGATTTTGACCCAAAAGTCCTTAAATGCTTGGTATTGGTTATCTGGGAGACTGCCTCTTTTCACTAGAGCAGCAGGTAAGACCAGGATGCTTCCTGCTGCAGCATAAGGCAAGATGTGTTAGTGGAAAAATGCATTTTGGTGCTTCATGGTTGTCTCTGGAGTTAGATCTGTGAGGACAGACCACTGATTTGATTATTGTCCAGCCACTGGTTGAACAAATGGTTGTATCCAGCCATTTCTGAGTTCTTTTTCCTCTTAAGATAGGTGGTTTGGGTGGGACTGACCACTGTCTAACAGTAGTTTATATTAAGAGATGCTGCTTCAGAAATTATAGTTTTACTAGCTTCTTTTAATTCTCTGATCTGGCCTCTCTAAAACTGACAACACTGTTTACAAATGGCATATTCGGGTACATCAGCAAATCTCCCAAGTCTCCTACTCAGAAGCAAACTCAAACACTTGAATTCTTACTTAAAACTAAGCCTTCGTGTATACCTGAGTCTTTAGTCAGTCATTAAAGAGAAGCTTCTGTCACTTCGTGGTAATGCCTGGCAATATCCTGGATTGGGGGGAAATAAATGGATTGGCGCCATGAAATGGCCTTGTTATAGCCCATTGATGTGCTGCGTGCTGTAGCTGGGAAGCTGCTGTTTCCATGTTTTCTGCATCTGTTGCCTTGCACACTCTTAGCCAGGATGATCTGGGGTAATCTCATTTCTTTCCAGTTTTAGTAAATGAAACAATATTTGGGTAAGTGAAATAAACACAGCTTCCTGGCAAAGGAGATTTGGAGGAGCTGAAAAGACTCCAGTGTTGAGAAGTGTCTCTGTGGTCTGATTGCTAGACTGAGATATAACAGGCATGTAAAGGAAGGATGATTTTAATGGATATGGGGATTTACATTTCTTTGACTGGACTGAATATATTCATTAAAGGAGAGCTGGTGGAAAGACGACAAGCACACCTGATGCTGAAAAATAAGCGATTTGTGCCCTTTTCATTGGAGAACTTGCTCAAGAGCTTCTCATCCCTGAGAATATTTGGACTTGCTCTGTGATGCCAACAGTACCAATGAAATCTCTTATAAGCATTGCTTCTCTCTTGAGGGCCACTTTTTTTTTTTAAGATTTCAAGATAGTCTTTACCAGTACCATTTTCTTTTAATCTGTTCACCAAGACATCTTACTTTTTCTGCCTCCTTTGGTCTGTCTTGAACATGCTTCTTGGCTCACTTGCATATTTGGAAAGTCAGTGTCTGTGTGTGTGTAAAATAAATTCTTGGAGGGAAGACAGCAGTATACTTCAAGTTAAACATGAACTACACAGTGAGTGTCTTTCCTTAGGTCTGCTTTTCTTTCTGTTTTGGTCTAGACCAGGCCCTACATCAGTTGGTGGGGAAGCCAAGTGGGTATCTAAATAAATGCAGATACTTTTTGAGCCTAAAAATTGTTGGAACTAAATATCTAGGATAGTTTTGAATATTCTTTAAGAGGAATTTTTCTTCCTAGAAGATTTGGAAAAGTTTGGGTCCTCTGTTCTCAGAGCAAAACTGATCTCTGAAACATCAGCCCACTGGGAATGGGAGCTTTGCTCTTCTTTGTAGCACTAGTGACAGAGAACTGAGCATTGACACATCCCCAGCTTTCACCTGTTGTTCCCCAGGCTAGAGATGGGATATGTGTATTGATCAAAGCATCCTGGCCTTTCTGCTCAGATTTCATGGATCTCGGTAGCTGGTTTTCACCAGGCTGGTGATTTCTGACCTTGTAAAGACTGCAGAATGAGAAACAGCAACGTTTTTGCTACCAAACTTCCCCCTGTCCACACTTGACCGCATCTGCAGGTGTGTCCTCTGGTTGTGAAATGGACTTGAACGTTATTTGTGCTGAAAGGCGCCCATGGCTGTAAGAAGATGGGGGAACAGGCTGTGCCGAGCGCAGGATGCTAGCCCTCTCTCCAGGGCCAAGTTGTCCCTCTGGCCTGGCCGGTGGCAGCTGACGTGGGGCTTTGCACCCCCACAGATCGCAGTTTCTTTCCCCCCTCTCTCCCTCAGCTTGGCAGTGGGTCTGCACATCTGTGTGCTCTTGCTGTAAGGTGGGTGCTTTCCTGCCCTCCTGACTTCCCCTCCTAGTGCTTCTGCCCATCAAGCCCAGCTGGGTCTCCTGCCTAATATCTCAAGGAACTCTACTCTGTATTTCTTGATAATCCTTGCAGGAGCTGGAAGTGTGGGAAGGAAGTCATGTCTTCCAGTTGTTTGTAAGCATACATCTGCTTTTTGCCCCACTCTGCCACCCAGTTAAGAGGATCGTGAGCAGCTGAAAGGTATTTTGACCTTTGGTTCAGTTTACAGGTACCTTCAGAAAGGAAAAGTAGGATTTTGTTAAATGGTTAAAGTTACCAAAGATCATGTTATTGTATATGTGTGAAGTGCTTAAAATTTATTTAAGTACGATCTCCCTTCAGCCCAAAGCCAGAAGGAAAAAAGGACTTGCTTGATGGGAAGAAGTTTGATACTTTGCAAATATGTTTCTAGTACTTTGCTTAGAAGTCGGGGCAAATCAATTAACAACGTTATGTGAAACTGTTTCTTTTTTTTTAAGAAGAAAAAGTAAAAGTTGTGTAAATGCCCCTTTTCTTTCTAACTCAGTCCTGGGGGAATATAAGGGGTTAACACTGGTATTTATAAAAGCAAGCCAAGTTAATAACCATTGTGAAGCTTGAGAGAGTGGTTGTGAGGTTATCAGCAAACATGGGAACAAAAAATTGGTTTTTGAAGAATTAAAAGGCTCTAATACCCCTCCCCTCTCACCCCAAAGCGTGTCACCATTACAGCTGTTGGTACAGAAATAAAAGGTATTACAGGAGAGTCATTGTGTTACCAGGAAAAAAAAGTATCTGTCTCTCTTTCTCTCAAACTTCCTGGTTGGTCAGGCCTGGGCTGACAAAGGGGAACCATTCGTGTCCAGACACATTGCAGACTTCTGGCAAAATAGCCCAAGCTCACGAAAATTTACACATTTCCTGGCACCTTGCCAAGTGTACTTGTAGAACTTGGCTTAGATTTTCCCTCAGTTAGGAAAAAAAAAAAATCACTTTTTTTTTCCCCCTCCTGGTGGGCCAGGGGATGGAAAGCTCCTGTGTGCAGGGTCAGAACTGCAAAAAGAAATAGAAGTTTGGGTACGGAGAGCAACTCCTGCATCTCTCGGATGACTCATCGGCATGCCGAGTGTATGCTGTTATGTTAGGCTGATGTACACTAGCTACCTGGCTGCTGTTGCTGGAAGGAACACCCTGATATCTACCCGATCGCTGCGGTGGTGAGGACAGCCACCGCTGAGCAGCTCCTATGGGCTGCTTTCCCCAGTGTGGGCTTTACCATGCTGAAAGTGCTCAAATTGGCAGAAGGACTTGCATTTTGTTCGGGGGGGGGGGGGGTTATCATGGCCCTGAAACAAGCCGTTTGGGGAAGGCTGGGTCACGTCTTACGGTCTGTGACAAAGCTCTTCCTTGAAGATCAGGTCTGATTCTGGATTTCTGACCCAGTCTGAAGCCTCGTCTCTCCCTGCATCTTTCTAAAGCAGGATTGAAACTAGCCTCCTGCCAGTCAACAAACTGTGTGTCATTTCCTTCCCTCTGCGAGGCTCACTCTTTCCACAGAGCAGACTTTCAAATTAACATTTTCAGTTCATTAAAGATATTTTTGAAAACATTTAGTTCTGTAAAACTGGGAGCTCATCTGGAACTGGTCACACACACACACTGGCGATGAACAAGATTAAAAGCCCTCCATTTCAGAAGCAGTGGCTGGGCCCAGGAGCTGCCCTCCTGCTCCTGCCGTGACAAAGCATACCCTTTTTCTACCCTGCTCGGGTCCAGAAGACTGCGAAAACTGATTTCTTCCCCCCACTGATTTTAGAAAATATCTAGGGAAATAAGATTGCCATTTTAAAACTGTGTCCGTTTTTGACCGCCCTGCTCGGTATGAGGCACTCTCCCCCAAAAGTACCTATTTGTCTCAATATCGCTGATATGCACTGCAGCCTCCCCCGGGGTATATTCTTGCCTCAGTCACTGGCGAGTCGTGGATGTATATCCTCCTGCGTAAAGCTGAGAATATAATACCAACCCCTCCCTTGACACACACATACTTCGTGTTAGAATAACATGCAAGAGTCCTTACTCTCAACCAAAAGCGGAGGAGGAAAGCTGTCCGTGCCCGGAAACATTCAGCCCTTTGTGGGATTCAGGTGTCTGCAACCCAGTAAGTCAACATGTTCAGAGTAGGAATGAGACCTATCTTGAATTGTGCATAAAAATTTCAAAGCACAGAAGTGACCCTGGCCCTTGAACTTCATATTCCCATCCCATGTTTCCTGAAGTCATGAAGCATTGAAGGTTTTGGCCCTGCATAGGACTTTTCTGCTTTTCCTTATCACAGATCTTTGAGCTAGTCTGTTGCTAGAGTTGAGAAGCATTATGGACGTTAGTTTTTTTAAGAGGAGAATGTGCAAGCAGACTTGCATTTAGATGCCAGCATTCACATCTAAGGATCCCAAAGTATCTTACATAGCAACCTAGGAACCCACCACAAATGCAGCTGCAAGCAGTGGTTGTCTAACAGCACGTAATAATGCTGTGCTACAGGGTGTGGAGATGAGCTCAGCTGCAAGGCTCAGGGCTGACGGGAGCTCTGAAGCTGCTGGAGTGATGGAGGCTGATTGCAAAGTCTGTATTTGAATGCAGACCTCCCTACAGCAGTAGTGAAAAAGAAGAGGATTTGGGATTTCAGGTAGATAGTGCAAGAATCATTCTTTTGGTCAGGAAGCAAAGTACAGTACATTCAGTCAAAACAGCAGAGGACATTTTATGTGGGTGGCATGTAATTATCCTGGAATACAGCCAGGATGCCAGGATTAAGACCGTGTTTCTTATGAAATGTAACAAGGGATCTTTCATATGCACAGTCTTCACTGACTGCAAGATTGGAGCTCCAGATCTGTGTTTCCTCTTAAAGATGGCACCTGGATCACAGGCTTGTTGATAACTCTGAAAGCGGAGAATCCTCTTGGTCCCTTATCCTGTGTCCTGACAGTTATGCCTCCGGAGTCTTTCTTCTAAGTAACAGGCATTACTTAGACTGTGAGGTTTGATGACAATTTTAATTTGACCTAAAGGTCATAAAATGATTTTTACTGATCCAGGGTTTTTACGATGCCAAGATTTATTTCATATGTATGTTTGACATTTATTCATCCGCTCTTCATGGCACAGTAGAAAGGCACTGCGTTATTGCTAACTAACTTTCTCCATATAATCATCTGCATGATAAGTTCTTTCACTAAACTATAATCTCTTCCAGGCAAGATTTGTGGTCATGTATGAGCATATATGTGTGGCAGTAGGCACAGTGATCCTGCTGCTGTTTTATCATGTATTTCCATTTGTCCTGCTATGGTTTAATTCTGCAAAGCCCTACTCCCAGCTTGTCAAGAACATGGAGGCTTATTCACATGGGTGGTTCGGTCTCATGTTCATGCGAGCACTCGCATACTGCCAAATGAACTACCCATACAAGCAAGGATTCAGAAAATACAGAGGTTTCCTGGATTTTATCCTTAACCTAGTGGCAGGGGAGCATAAACCCTTTTGACTTTTGATGGTGGCGGTGGTATTGTTCAACTTCCTCTCTGCCTTGCAAGGGCTGTGGAAGTACTTAAGAGTGATCCCTAGCACAGGCAAGGTGCTCTCTCCGCTTCCCTAGATACACCCTCAGCGAACAAACAAACAGCAGAGAAGGAAAACCCACAGAGGGAGCTGCTCTCTCAGATTTGGGTGGACAAAGGCGGGGAAGTTAAAACTTAGGCAAGATGAGATTTTTTTTCTGAGAGTTTATTTTTTTCTACTCAAAACCCAACCACTTCTACATACACACATGTGAACACATGTATGCATGCTGCTTGCTCTTTTGTTCTTAGTGTTTGATGTTTGAAGCACAGGGGAAGATGCTTGGTAAAGGCCACGCCGTAGGGTGCTGCTCCCTGGTGCGGCTCCCCGGGCCGTGCGTGGGAGCTCTCTTGCGAGGAGCTACTTGCCTGTGTAAGGGGCTCCTTCGTTTGCCTTAAATCTGCTCTAACACCAGAGCTAGCCACCATGTTTGGGCGAGATTGCTCACCTCTTACCTCCTAGGTTGGAGCCCAGGTGAGGTCTTAAGCAGAGGCTGCAGGTTGCTCTTATCTGCAGTACGTTGGGATATCCATTGGTGTCGGACACGTTGGAGTTTATCTAGTGCTGGGGACTCAGAGGACCTAGGATGAGCCTGGAAAATCTGTAATAGAGATTTGAAACTGAGACAGGTAACCACTAAGCCGTTGTCAGGCCTCCTGTGTGCCCCAAAATAGGGAGGACAGCCGCTGTGCTCAGGGGAAAGGTGGAGAGGAGGAGAAAAGGAGACAGAGGTGTGCACGACAGCGAGTCTCAAACTCAGCTGCAGCAGCAGCTTCTGCTGGGGCAGCGCCGTGCCCTGCCACCCTGTCCTGCAGCCCCGTTGCTGTGTGCCTTTCCCCCGCCTCCCTTCCCACCCCAGCATCGGGGCCCCGAGTGCAGGTGTCTCTTGGCTTTTCATCTGTTGGTGACTTGAGCTTAAAGTCGTGGAGCGGTATTTTCTGTGTTTCTGGGAATGAATGAGGTAAAGCACAACAAAGCAAGATGTCTGTATTTTGTGAGCTGAAAGTCTCTTGGGGCAGGAGGTGTTTTGGGGGGGCTGTGCTAAGATGCTGGAACAAATTGCATCTGATTTGGCATGGTATCTAAGAGAAACCACCCCGGATAGCTGTGTGCTGTTTAGGATGTCCTCTCCTCGTGAGTCTTGGTGAGCATGTGCAAAGCGAGGCTGAGCTTTGCATTTTATGGTGAAGGTGCTTGTCCCACAAGTACAAATGTCTAATTAGACCTGGCACAGCAGAGGCATTTCCCTGACATTTACGCCACTGTCTTTCAGCCTTCAGAGGCGTTCAGTCTTGTGGGAGGCACAACAAACAATGTCAGAAACAACATAAAATTCTCCATTAGCCACGACCCCCAGGGGAAAAAAAAACAAAAACCCCAAACACCCTTACACTACTTTTATTAGGCACACTGAAAGTGAAAGCAGAAGGGTGGGGCTGGATTTGTCGATCTTTACTTGTAAGAAGAAATAAAACGCCTCATTTAAATTCTTAAGAACTGCATAGGAGGCAGAAGAGACAATGAGTATGTTGGAGAAGAAAGGCCATCATCTGAACAAACTAATCACATGGTAATCAAAGGGGAGTTATACAGAGCCTACTGAGAAGCACTTTAGAAGAAGTTCCAGCCAGGCATAGTAAAGACCCTATCAAGTGACATCTTTAATAAATTATAGATTTAAAAAAAAAACACAAAAGAAAGTGTAGTAAAAGGGAGAGATGACTCTAAGATGTTCCTAAATGGTACATGCTCTGAATCTGAGCTGCCACCGGTTACGTGGTGATGGCTGCGCCTCCTCGAAGAGGAAGCTTGGCAGGCTTGTTGCCACTCCAGGCAGCTCTGTGAGCCCGCTCTGCTCCCGTGCTTGGTTTTCCCCAGGTGGGCTTGCCGTTTCCTGCAGGACTACTCGAAGAATGTCATCCCCACTTAGAGACCTCTGAAAGTTTTGTTCTGGAGGTTCGCTTCTCCAAGAAAGTGAATTCAGTGGGGGCGGAAGTGTGACGAAGGGGACAGGGAACCGACCTGCGGGAACGGGAGCTGGCGTGCTCATCCGATACGTCATCTGCGCTAGCGTGGGTTGATCGATGCCACGCAAGCACTGGCTGAAATACGTTGAAACGCTACTGAATAGCTTTCTGAACAGTAATGCTGACAGCAAGACCTTAATAGAAAATGTGACTAATTATACTTTTGTAGGGCACGTCATCTTCAAAGCACTGCACAAACATTAATGACTGCAGCGTCACAGCACTGCCGTAAGGTAGTAGAGTAACCCTTGTGATGGTCGTTTTTGCAGGTGAACTAATCAGATCTTTTTTTGTTAGCAAAAGTGAAATAAAGTATCCTGTGTGATAAACAGGAAGCTACCTCAGTTAAAGAAGACAGAGGGAACAGTCTGCAAAGTTTCAGACAAGTAGTGCTAACCCATGAAATAGGGAAACAAGGTAGGGAGAAAATTAAAAAAAAGCTTAGAAGCAGAAATGTCCCAAACTGTAGAAATGTGCATGACTGATTTTAACCAAAAGGCTAAATTATTTTCTGGTGTAACCAGCTTTGGTAAAATTATGCCATGGAGAAATTTGGCCTGGAGGAAAATTTACTCCCAAGAGAAGGGGAAGAAGATGACTGAGGAGGGGAGATAGGAACTCAAACATACCTAGTACCTCCCAGGTGGAGCCTGCTTAAAAAAAAAAAAAAATTAATTTCTGGAGAGCGGGAGTGCTCTAAGGGGCAAAGGTTTGGGGTAAGTGAAACATCAAACTTCCTGAAATCAGTGGTTCAAGATAGGTTGACCTGAATTGCACAATGGTGCTTACCATGTTCAGGCTTCTCTGCTTGTGCCTTCAGACTTTTCAGGGGCCTTCCCCGGGCCATCTGTAGTGGCAGGGAGGTGTGCACCTCTCCGGGAAGCCCAGCCACCAAGGGCTGGCCTGCTTGGCCTGGCTCCTTAGCCTCCCACCTAACGCAGCACCATCAATTCAGGATCGCATCTGGAGGTTAGCAATTTTTGTTGCTTCTTTTTATGTCTCTGTCACCAGAGAAGACCTCAAATAAATGAGCAGAGCTCAAAGAAAGCAAACAAGCCTGCAGTTGTGCCAGGTTGAACCTTAAAAAATCGGGCCCCATTAGACTTGGTGCCTTAACCGTAGCATTAAATAGATCATTGCTCTCAGTCTACTCAAGAAAAACCTTGGTGTTAAAAACTACCAGCTTGTAAAACTTGATTTTAGAAAAGCTGATCAGCGTTTGTGCAACCTGGCATAAACATGTCTTGCTTCAACTTTTGTTGTTTCTTTTCAGATCTTTTATAAACAAATAAAAGCCTAGAACTCGTGACAGTTTTGGAAGCAAGGAAAGCAGTCTTACCTGTGAGCAAAGGGCAATTACAGAATGAGAGCAATTTTTTGTGGTTTAATTTTAAATCCTTTGGAATCAAAAGACCGTGAGGATCCTAATGGGAACTATGACATAGCCTGAAATGTAGGATAATGCTGCAAATTCAATGTTGTTATAATTGCAGTTTTCCTTTATTACAGCTCAATGTTTGACCTATTGCCTTTGCTTTCACTTTCTTCCTCAGCTATTTGAGTTTTGTCACCCTCCTCCACAAACAGGGATGTGGAAGAGCAACATCGTGATTTGAATTGGCACAGGTTGTAGTGCCTGTTTGAGGCTTTTCTCATTTCTGACGGGCGTTACACCAGTGGCTTGTTGCTTATTCTTGTAGTGCTACAGATGCAATCTACAGCAAGGGGCTTTACTGCTTATAATTCTTAGAAGTCCTGGCTTTGGACTTTTCTTTCTTTTTCTTTCTTTTATGGCTGGCTAAAGCTGGAATATTTTTCTGATGAACTAGGCTTTGCAGAGCTCAGATTTGAGAGAAATGCGTGCTAATCCAAACACATATTGAAAGCACCAGAGCCTGTACAACCAGGCTGGAAGCCTCCCTGTTTTCAGATGGTGTTCCCCTTGCAGTTTCTGCTCCCGGCAACCTGCTGTTATTGGAGAACTTAAGCTTGTACTTTATTTAACAAAAAAAATGAAACAAAACTTTCTGTCTCTATTGACATTGGAGTATACCTCAAAAATGGGAACTCTAAGAGTGCAAGAAAAAGAACTCTGAAGATATGACTCTCTATTCCTGATACTCCTGATGTTTAAATTAACCTACTAGTTTTTTATAGGTATGTCTGACTGTGTGTGTGGGTGTGCTTGCACCTGTCAGTAGAGGAGACTAGGGAAATCTAGGGCAGTGGGAACGCGGCGTACTATGCAAAGTTGGACACTCATTCTTCAATATGGCAAGACCTTAAATGAGAACTTGTGTGTGACTCACACCCATGTTTTGTGCGATGTCTCGGCTTTTCAATGCACGTGCGGCCGCATCTAGCAGTTGGGTGTAAATCAGGGGGCTGACAGAGATCAGGTGACAGTGACTTTTGTGATGGTATTGCCCTGTCTCAGGATAAAGACATGGTGGATGCTCAGTTAAAATGTTGTAATTGTCTATTAGGACCGATATTCCCCCCGAATCTTTTCATTTCTGAGTGATTGTGCAGCTTAACAGGTTCCAAGTGGCAGTGGAAGAGCTGTGGCAGAGGCATGCGTGGTGAGGAAAACATGCCTAGCCGAGCTTAAGGATCAGTTAAGAAACTATCAGGCTGCGGAGTTGCAGTTGACTTTGCATTGCAAGCTGCGGCTTGCCTGGAAAGCCAGGCCACGTGGTCCCGCTGGGGTGGGAGTCCCCGGGAGGTGCTAGCACATACACTTGGACAATTATTTTTCCTTCGTGTGTGACCACTCGTCAGTCTTTGAAGATATCCTGCATTGTTGTTAGCTTTACAATGAATGCAGCTTCTTTTTGGAAGAGCTTTTACAAGCAGCAGGAGAGTTTGTTCTCTGCCTTAATCGCTTGGATTAGAGTCAATCCTTGGGTCAGAGTTGCTCCCTGGAGGCTGGACAATGGGGTTTTGGCTTAAATTTTTGAATGAGGGGATTGCCTGCATATTGTTTTGATGAAGGAACAGTGTATATGTGGTATACCATATGTGCAAAGAAAATGAACTGCACTGGAAACATACTCGCATTGCACCTCATCTTCTGTAGTAAACAGAGTTGAAAGACCCTGAAATATCCCTCTAGTTGGGAGAGGAGGGAAAGTAGCTTTCCAGTTCCCTGTCTGAGGCCTCTGTTCAGCTAGATGTTTAACACCTGGCTTTAAGTGCATGCATAGTCCCAGGCCAACAGGACAGCTCATGCACTTAACAGCAGACTCGCACTCAGATACCTGCCCAATCTCCAGATGGACGTAACTCTTAGAATACGGCCTTCAGTGCTAACAAAGTCAAATGTTTGCTTTGTTCAAATATGCAGTGAGATTTGCTTAAATTCAGAAAATAATTTGTTGTAAAAAAAATTTCTAGATGTAAAATGTGACATCAACAAAATCAAAGCACGCTAATTCTAAAATTGTGAATGTTCATGAAAATTTTGTTTTGACTTCATTGAAAATATGAACTTAACTTTTTTTTTTTGCAATGACAGCAATTTAATGTAAAGTACATATTTCTTTTGTTTCTCTTTCTCACAAATTTTTGGAAAATCTCCTTCCCTTTTCACACAAAATAATAATAATTTTTTATGACTTCCTGGAAGTATTCAAATGGAAGAAAGTCTAAAAACAATGAACAAGATTCTCCTCACACATGATGTACTTCCTCCTTTTACCCCTACTCCCTTTTGTTTATTTTGGAAATAAATGTCATTAAGGTTTGGGAGAAGTAAATATACAAATATTGCTCCCACCAGTAACACTGTGAAACTGTGGTTTAAATGTCACTTGTTCCTACCAATCTTGGTTATTTTTAATCATACTATGAGAAAGCAAGATTGCAAAGCTCTGTCCTGCTAATGCAAGTAACTACTCATCTATGAGAGCATAGCTTTACAGTCTAAACCTTTTACCATTTTTTTGGTATTGGTATTTTGTATGGGGAAGCTATACAATTGCAAACTTAATAAACATTACACACGTATACGATACATGCCTGAAAGCTTTTAAAAGGTAGATACAGGAGAAGGATGGGGCTGAAGAGAGGAAGCCCAGAACTCTGTTTCAAGAGTGGGAAATCAGTCCACGGAGAGACCGTGTGGCTTGCCCCACAGCTCTCAGATTTCTGTTGCTGTGCTGGGAAGTGAACATGGTTCTGGGGCATCCCAGGCCAGCTCCTCAGAGGCTTTTCTTCCTCTCCCAAATCACCTTCTCTTCCCCACGTGATATATTTATTGCCATCCAGTTCTCTACGAAGTTCCTTCTAGCACTGCTGGCCCAACCTCTTCCTGCTTGATCACTTACTTCTAATACTTACTAAATACTCCTTCTACGTGAATGTTTTTGGAATCTTTCCTTTTAGCAGATCAATCTTGCAAATACATCTATTACTTTGGGGGCATGTTATTGAGACTGTTTATGCAAGAGTGTCATGCTGTCCCCTCCTTCAGCATGCTATTACTTCTTTGGGCTTCAGCTGTTCACAAATGGGTGCATGAACCCAACTTGACACATGCAAGATGAGGATGTAAAAAGTAGGAGGTCAGGTCAAAGCTACTTTGAAAAATTAGCCTAGGAAGTCTATGAGTTGTGTTCTGAGGTTCTTAAGCCTATATGGGGTTGAACACTGACCCACGTAATTAATCCTATTGATGCTGGTGGGCTTCGTTGTGTAAGTGTTTATCCATGTCAGGGAGGCATGGAGGCAATAAATTCTGAAGACTTTATTTATTTTTATTCCCATCAATTTTGCACTGGTGTAATGAAGACATTGTTTGGTGGAATTACTTCTGATTTAAATGGGTGTAACTAAGAGCAGATTTGCAGGTTTTGACAGGCACGCATGCTAGAGTTTTCTGAATAAACAACTTATTGAGATTCCTGTAAAGTCTTTTGAAACCAACTGTTAACATTTAGCCCCAAAGACACTGACTATCTCTTTTATGGGCCCTATGTATGCACATTGCCATTAGTGTCAGCTGATATTTATATGGCATACAGGCTCATGGAAGGGATAGCCAGTCATTAGCAGGATCAGACCCCCTCGCAGAAGGGCAGCTCTGAGAGCAGCGTTTTGAGCTTAAGCACTATTAATACCCTGGAAGAGCAGTGGGCTAGCTATGGACTAGCCATCTCCCCTGGTGTTCATAAAATCAACCATTAAAATATCCAGATAACTTCATCTACTCGTAAGTCAGCAGATATGAGTAGATACTCCACAAAGCACACAATGCTGTTTAAAGGTAACTTTGGGTATGTTCAGTAGAGAGAAAGTCATACAACTCCATTAAAAAACAACATGGGCTTTTCCACTCATTTAAGCCCTCATTTCTTATCCTTTATTATCTCATTTCTACTTTATCTCCCTGGCCTAATTTGTTCTCACTTTGAATGTCTCCATTCACTTTAATTAAGCTGTTTCTTGGCAGTGTCTTTAAGAGAAAAGGCTTTGAGGAAAAAGAGCATCTCTGTGTAATGAAAGAGGGTGGAGCTAGGGAAGCGAGGTTAGAAATGTTTTTGCCAAGAGCCGCCATTAAAAAAAAAGATAAGAAAATCCAAAAGACAAACAACGGGCTTTTTCCTGTGGCAGAAGTATAGATTTATTTTCCCTTTCTGTAGGAAAGCGCGCTTGCTTCCAGACGAGGCACGTTTCCTTCCAGACGTAGGGCTCCCGTATCGCCATGTGTGAGGAGGCCCCTTACTAGGAGGAACTTCATGTCTCGTGCAGATTTCAGGTCTGGTACTGTGAAACAGGTAGCTGTCTGTGGAGTTACCCTGGGGTAAAAGCCGTGTAGTAATGCAGTACCAAACTCGCTGTTTCGTTGCTGTTGAAAGCTCTCACGTGCAGGATGTCACCCTGCGGCACTGCTCGCCTGCTGCGCCCTTGGGCACCAAGGGTGCCCCTGCCCCGGGGTGCAGGTCCAGCCCTTGATCTGAAGGTTGTCAACACGTAGGACTGGATGATTTCCGACGTTCAGGTTTCTTCCGTTGCAGAGGAAAGGTCAGACTCTTCTCGCTTACGTCTGGAGTTGAATTCACCAGCTGTTTGGAGCTCTTCACAGACAGATTTAAGCTTGTGCTAACAGATACAGGAAAAAGTCATTGTAAGCATTTGTTAAAGAGTTCACGTTTGAAAGTTTCAGAGTGAGGAGGGGTAACTTGGAATAGTGAAAATTACCTTCTGAAACCCACCCACGAGTTAATTATTAGAAATCATATATCTTCTATGATGCTATTAAACTGGAGATTAAGCAGCAAGTGTGATAAAACTGTACAGAGAGATAACGTCCATTCTGTGAAGGGGGACAAAGGAAAACCTGCAGATGGAAGTGAAATTTTGTTTAAGCGTTTAGTTCATTTACTGTGTCTGCAGGTATTGAAGGACACCAGCTCCAAGATGGTCAAGTCAGTTACTTTATCAGTCGTAAAGATGTAATTACGATCCCTTATTTGACTGAAGATTGTAAAAGGAGACTCAATGCTAGTATTTACTGTATTTTTCTCCCCCTCTATTAAAAGGACAACCAATTTTGAATTATGATAATAGCTGCACTCTTGGTTTAAGACTTGCCTCCCTGAAATTTTCAGGACCACTAATTTGTGGTTACTCCAGTGTTAGAATGGACTCAGTGGTGGTGGCCTTTAGACTGACAATGCAGTAAAAGTTTAAAGCTGCAACTGCTTCAGAGCCAAAGAAAGAGAGAAGATTGAAACCTAAAGGTTAGCATGAAATGCACTTTACTGTTATCTATGAGAACAAATGAGTTAAAAAAATTTCAAATACCAGAATACCCTACAGGGAGGAGATATAACTATTAAAGGGCTGTTATAGCTGCAATAAATGTAGGAACAATAAAAATAAATTGATGAAGTAAATGTCAGCGCTGTTCCCCTGAGCTGCCCCCACACCTTTGTCCAAAAGTAGAACATCTCCAATTACAGAGGGTGGAATCAGCCTTCAATGACAATATGACAAGGACAGAACATAGAACACTGGCACAGAGAACACAATTATGCACAGCCTTGAAAAATTGTATCATAGTACAATGTATGGAAGAAATCAATTAATGATGCAGGGCCTCCACTTCTGTCTAATAATCCTGCAAAAGAAGGATAAAACCCCCCTATGCATCGAAGAGAGAGAATGAAATAAAAAAAAAAGATGACCTGTAAGTGAAAGTCTGAATAATACCATGGGTCAACGTTTGCACACTTTATGGTGTGCGAATATTCCTCTTTACCCGTTATTATTTTTAAAACCATAGCTTTTAAAAAGGTATTTAAATGAAACCTACTTTGTTGGTTAAAAAGCCCATTGAAAAAAAGATTTCTTTGGTGAAAAGGCCACAGACAAGAAAAGGAGACGGCTCAAATCCAAAGCTATGAGCTGAAAGGGAAATGCAAAATTTAGGAGTAAACAGAGTAGATGGTAGAAGACGATTTATCTTGTGCAATTTACAACAGGTGCTAAACATTAGGAAAACCAGAGCTATTAAGCAATCAAATTAAGCTATAATTAACAGAAGAAAACTGTGCAGGAATTCTAATTAATACATATCTGAACACATCCATGATCCCCTCCGACAGCTCTGCTTTTTAAACCCCTGCCTCTACCCCCAAGAATAACTTCAGGATAATACTTTGGGAGTGCACAGGATATTAGAGGTATGAACTGTTAGTGAGATTCCCCATAATAGTTAAAGCCCCATGCACTAGCTTGAAGGGGTCGCTTTAATTTGGGAAGCATTATTCTGCTATGGTAAGAAGAAAGACTCCTCTTTCATTTGAAGATTTGATTTAGAGAAGTCTTTAACGAGCTGGAGTTGATCTTCCTGGATGCATTCGCCCCCCCCAGGCTCCGCAGTCATCCTCTGCTCCTCAACCTAATCGCCTGCTTTGCTGCTCCGCAGCAAGGCACCGCTTCTTCCCGACGCTCGGTGGTTCTGGTTAGCAATGGTTGGCTTCGTCCCTGCTGTTCTGCCTTCCCGCCCCAAGCCCCTGACCTCTCCTCTCGCTGCCTTTACGTATGTCTCGGCCTGAATCTCTGGGAAACCCCTGAAGCTGATGCTATTGCAAAAACCAGTGTCAAACTGGGACTGCTCAGGCTGCCGAGTCTGAATCCGTGTCCGTTTCCCCATGTTACAGGCAGAGGTGCGGGGTCTTTGCGATTGTCAAAGAACTAGAGAACAAACTCCATCCGAATTGTTCCTTAAACTAAAAAAAAAAAAAAAAAAGTTGTTTTTTTTGAAGCCTGGCTTATTTTTTATTTACTAATTCCTGTCTCCTCACAGGAGTCAGAAAGCCTTAACAATTCAGTATGGGTGCTGGGTTCAAGGGTATGTGCAGGGCTGACAGAGGTTGTGTCTACGTTTATTAGTAGTACAGTGCAATAGGGCTATATCTTTTGAGCAAACCCATTGATTCTCATGATCCTATTGGTCTTCTAGGCACTTTTTGGAGGATTTTGCTTGGACCAGCTGTAGTCTGGTCTGGTGGACTGAATTCCCACGAGCGTTTGGAGAGTGCTAGGTGTGCCTCAGGACAGCACCTTCCAGTTAGCTTCATGTGAGGAGAATCCAGTTTGTAGGCTCTGAAATCACCTAAGTGCAGTAAGTGGGGTCAGTCAGGATATTTGCTCCAAAAGTACATTCCTGATCTGAATGGAAGTGTTATGGTAGACATGCACGAAGATTGATAGGAGTGGGCTGATAGCCAAGAACTTGCAAATGAGCTTAAAATGCTGCTTTACCAGTGATATGTGATCTTGAGCAAGACACTGGATAAAAAAATCTGTCTTGGGCACTCCTCACCAGTAACTGTGTGAGATGAGCAGGATTATCACAAGTTTGCTTAGGTTTAGTTGAAAGCAGAATTTGACTCCCTTGTATGTAAGCTTCTCAAATGGAGATAACGATGCTTCCCTACCTTACAACAGTGTTGTGAAGATCAACTGGTTAATGACTGTATGGCACTTTCAAGTACTATCATTATAGCACTATAGTCTCTCTTAGGGAGGATTTGTTATTTTTACAAAATTAATTGTAAATCCAATAGAAAATAATTCAGCATCTGAAATTCTGGTGAGATAATTATTGTGAAGATGGTATTAGTATAGCGCCTTTTAGATGATTCACTACTTTAATTATTAGTTTCTAATTCTATGCAAATATCGTTTAAAAACCCTCTAACCTTCTTATGAGTTGGTTACAGTACCCCCTTAAATACTTAACTGACTTGTTCAGCTCCCATATTATATTCGTCAGGTATATTGGTCTAGCAGACAGCGGAGCTCCCTGAGAAAACAAGCATCTTTCGCTGGTGTTTGAGATGAGCCCATTCGTTTAGATTTCACTTGCTGTAGCTGCCAGTCGTGGTCCTGGTTGCTTGTTGGCTGCCCCTTGCAGAGCTTGGTTGTCTTTTCTCACCTGTCTCCATAGGTGCACAAAGGACGTTGCACAGGGGAAATGGGCTGGATTTTCGGGAGACGAGGGAAAGTATCTCCTGCTGCGCTGAGTGCCGAATGGTCAGTCTGCATCCTTGGTTTGCAGCTTCTCAGATTCTTTTTCCTCACTGAACGCCATTAAAAAAAAAAAAAAAAGTAACAATCCACGAATGAAAAACCCCAACCCCTCTAAAAAAGCCCTGCAGTTTAGGGAAGCAAGTTCCCTTTCCTGGACCTCATCCTACTTACACCGAAGCTGTAGGAGCCAAAACAGGCCATCCCTGACTAGAATATTTCCATTAGCCAGTAACTCAGAAATGGCACGAAAGCGAGGCGTGAGCCAGACTGCGCTCGCTGTGCAGCGCTGGTGCCAGGCCTGCTTCGGCGGGGGAGCTGGCTGAGCCTGCCAGCTCGCAGGAGCGACCCGCTGTTCGGCTGGACCCCAGCTGCCCGTCCAAGATCCGTGGTAGCACTGCCTCCCCCGTGCCCACGCTGCCACCCAGCCAAAGGGCGCCGGTCCTAGCAAAGATCGAGATGCGGTCAAGGGGAGAAGAGGTAGTGTTTTTATTTCCCAAGGGGATTAAGTAATTAACCTAACTGAGCCACTCGCACTTTTAATTGTTTGTCAATAAACTGTCACGCTTGCCCGTCCCAAACGCAGTAGGTCCGTCACGTGCCGTTCCCCTTGGTGGCTGTGTCTGGCGGCGTAGGCTGGAGCGAAGCTCGGCGCTGAGCTTTTTCTCCTGCCTTTACTTGCTCTGGAAGCTGGCTTAGCTCTGTGGTCAGCTTTTGTGTGCAGCTGTATCTTCCTGTATGTTCGTACTTACTGAGTATCTTCAACCTCAACTTTTCCCATGTTAGCCTAGGTATGACAAAAGCCTATGGTAGCTTTTTTAGGACAGTGAGGAAACCCAGCTATTGTGAAAGCTAACCACCTGCTGTGGGCAGGGGCAGGGTTAGGCAAGCTCTAGCACTCGATGGAAATCGCTGGAAAAAAAAGTAGGACTAAAACCTAGTTCCTTCTGTCTGCTTTGGAATCTGCCACGTGGATTTTGAGGCAGTTAAACTAATTTAACCCAATCTGGCTGCATCTGCTGGAGCTCCTATTGTTACCCTATCTCTTTGCAGGGGATCAGTTTTGAGTGCCGCGGTTTGTGACTGGTAATCGTCCGGTGCTTCTCCCTTCTTTCTTGTTAAGCTTTCTGGTAAAACTTTTGGAGAGGTGGTGGGCCCCAGTGGAAATCCTGCTAGAGTGCCCTTGTTATTCCTGTTGGGTTGGACTTTGAGGGCAGGCTGTTGCTTGTCACCTCCAGCTTGTACCATGGCTCTTGGCAAACGCCCTCTCCACGGTTCAGCTGTGCTGGTGGAAATGGAAAAGATGGCTCTGCCTGCAGCCGGCTGCCGGCAGTGCTGACCACGTGAGCCCTCCCCACCTCGCATCAAGCCATGTGAGCATGCTTAGGTTGGGCAACCCAGGTAAAGCAGCTGAGCGGTGATTATAGTCATGTCTCTTTGAGACTGATGGGGGAATTTTGAATTCTGTATCAGCTGACTGAATAGATAGAAACAGTGAGCAGGCCAAGGGCGAAATGGCAGGGATAAGTCAGAAATGCGTGAGGACGAAGCAGGGAATCGGCTGGGAGCGTGGTGGTGAAGCACGTGTCAGGCAAGACAGTTTGCAAGGCAGCGATAGCACAGAGGAGGTCTGAAGGACAAAAAGGCTGGTTGTTCAGTGCCTGGCAGGATCCAGCTAAGAGGTCAGTGCTAGAGAAGGCAGCAAAGGGTAAGAGGCACCTTGAAGAGGCTTGGAAGAACGGGAGTGTAGAGGCTGGAGCGGGGAAGGCGAGGGTCAGGGAACACCATCAGATGTTCATTCCTGCACAGCCCGTCCTTCCAAACTGCAGACCAAAGGAGGAGTTTTAGTCTGCAGTTTTCCATATAAATGTATCTGCTTAGAAAGACATGTTTTAATTGCATTCTGAATAATTTCTAGACCTGCTCATTCTGCCTGGCTTGCTGCCAAGCTCATGCATAAACAGCCTCCTCAAAGCTTAGGAACATTACTCCCAAGGCTTTTGCCATTCACCAGGCAAGTGAAGCCTTCCTGGCGAACCTGTGTGCATCGTTAATGGTTCTCTTGAAAGCTGAACCTGAAGAAATCATTAAGGGGGTCCAGCCTGGCAGGGACGGGTGGTGGCTTTCAGCTGGTTATTTGAAGGGGTGCCAGCGGAGTCAAGCTGGAACCCAACGTGGAGCCAGCTGGACATGTGAAATTTTGCATAGATGGGAAGGCTCCAACTGAGGCGCTGAAATGAAACATTTGTGTTCAGAACTAACTCACACCCTCACAAATCATGCTCTGCTTCAGAGCAGGCAGGCTTGGCAGAGGCGTCCTGGGGCACAGGCGCAGGGGTGGACCTTCCCTTTCCCTGGCCCTACTTGGGGGGCTTGCGCTGCTGCCCTGTTTAACCCCCTGGTTGCTTCCCTGCTGAGCAGGGGCCAAAGGCAGTTGCCTCGTCTGCGTGTTTTCCCCCTCTGGAGCGGGGCTGCGAGCAGGGTTAGTGTGCTGAGCGAGTGGGAGGACAACAGAGGAGCTCAGGACTGCACTCTGAAATATTTTAGCACAAAACAACTCAGACTGAAGCACGAGCAAAAGCTCCGAGGGAGCAACTTCTTTTACTCTCTCGGGATGTCTCCATGACTGCTGAAATGGAGGCTTTCTGTTCCACAGCTAGTTATCATAAAAGGAGATGAACAGGAGGGCTGAAGGACAGCAGGAGGGTGGGAAACCCTAAAAGAAAGAGGTTATTGCTGGCACTTGAACTGACATAGACCAGAAAGGAGAGAAGAAAAAGATATGCCTTCCCCCCTGCCTTTTGGGACTTGGAGCACCCTCTTGCTTTTATTTTGGGGGAAAAACCAGAACAGGCTCAGCCTTCAGACCCACACCTGGATGGTTTAGCAAGAGTGGGAGCTGGCATGGGAGCTGCTGCATCCTGGACATAGCCTCAGGAGTCACCGTGACTCCCGGGACACTCGGGGTCATGGTCCTGCTGCCACTTCCCTTTAGCCCCAGGGTTAGCGGGTGCCTTTGGTCTCTGTGTGCAGCAAATGCCAACGCTGGCCTCACCGGGGCTGAGGGGGGCAGCTGGGGCTCAGCCCCCTTTCTCGCCCTCCTGCTCCAAACGCCCACGTGCCCTGAAGCCAGGGCAGAAAAGCAGCCCCCTTACTCCTAGCACACCGAGCCAAAGCTGGGGCAGTCTGTCTGCAGTTATCTCCTGGGGGTGGGAGGTACTTACACCGAGGCATGGGATCCAGTCCTTGGTGAGCAATTAGTCCTGCTCACCTTTTGATTTGCAGGGATTCTGCTGGCATAAAACTCGCTGCGCTGAGGAGGATCATTAAGGAGTCCAGCGCTACCTCCCCATGCTGTGTATCCCACTCATGACTATAAAACGCCAGCTCTCAAATGCTACTTGTTTTTCCTAGCATCCCACTGAGAACTCGTAAAAACTTTGACGTATCAAAGGAGTCCACGTTTGTTTACACTTTCCACCCCAGGATAATATACCCTTCAGACGTGCACCCTTCTATTCAGAACGGTTTACTGGGGCCACCACCGTGCACAGAGTCAGCATCTCGCTTAGCGTAAAATAAAGTTGCTTTGTGGGAAGTAAGGTTTCACCGTTGCCTTCATGTTCCCTTTGAGCCCGGAATAACACAGATGGCTGCAAAGTGTCACTCCTGGTGTAAATTCCTGTCCGTCCTCCCCAAGCGGTAAGCATTTCAGTTCAGTGAAAGGGCTGCAGTTGGCTTCCAGGGGCCTGCAGCTGAACGCCCCTTGTTGTACTTGCACAGGCGTGCCTAGCAAAGTCACTGCTGGGAAAGCATGGTCTTGTCCTCTGCTCCCTTTTCCCGGTGCCTGCCAGTCACCCTGTCGGGCACGTGCAGGAGTGTCGGCCCCGGGTGCGAATGCCGTGGCCTGAGCGAGCCCCGTGCCGCTTCCCTGCCCGGTCCGGCAGGCGCCTCCGCTCGGACGGCTGGCAGGGCTGCTTGCGCGCCTCCTTCCCCTCGGCCCCACCAAGTCTGCTCCCTCTGCTTTTTAATCTGCTGCGCGATGGAACAACCTATCTTTTTCCTTTCCTTTTTGTCTCTGAAGTGAATATATAAATAAAAAGCTTTTCTGAGCTGGAAATACGTTAGTTGAAAACACTGCAGAAATATCTCATAGTCTAAAAGTTTCATTCCTGGAAATGATTATAAGTGTCTTAACCTCGCATACATGGATGTCCTAAAGCTAAGTATATGCATATCTGCTTGCAGGATCAGGACCTCAGTTATTATTAATAATTAACAATTAATTAATTATTCCCACCAGGCATTGATCCAAATCTCTAGTTTATAGCTGGACATACAATAACGCAAATTAAGAGCGCAGTGTGAGCTTTTCAAGTGAATCACCCTCACTTTCTTTGGCTGGTGTCATGCATACCAAAGTTTGTTTTCTACTTTGCAGTGAGCTTCCTCTTTCTTGGTTGTCTTTCATTTGTCAACAATGGTTTTCTTCTCAAATTTTTTGTTTCGTAACTCGTATGCGATTTTGGTGCTCATCAGAGTGAGTGATTAATGGCGCGGGTGAGAGCCAAGCCTTGCGAGAGCAGGCACCGTACAAAGCTTTCCCACACTGCTCCTTGCCAATACCCTTCAGTTTTGACCTGCAACACCCAGTTCTCCCAGGCCTGGGCCTCTCTGGAGCAAGGACTGCTAATTGTACTGAAGAGTATGCTGGTTTTGTGATCTGGACAAATGTCCACTAGGGACTCTGCAGAGATCACGTCGCTTCTATTTTCAGCTCGTGTTAATTTATAAAGGACCAAATGGATTTTTGATGATTAAAATAAAGCACAAGTTACTCTTGGGTAGAAGTTTTCTATGCCAAGAATCAAGTGTGGTACAAACCCAGGAGCAGAGGAGTTCTTAACGGGGGGGAAAAAAAAGTCAGAATATTCAGATTTGCTACAGTTATCTATCAAATACATTTTACCTAGTTAGATGCTGGAATTTATTAGTTACTTGGCAACATTTTTTTCAAAGCTATTTAATTGATTTTTTTTCTATTAAACAACAGTAAACCCCAAACCTCTTCCAGTCCGTTCAGCTGCAGATTTTCCAGAGGTGGAGAATAAGTGTCTAGTATGAGCATAGCCACTCTTGCAATGTGCTTGTCTTGTTCCTGCAGACATACCCCTATCCGCGTCCTTTAATGACTGTAGCTTCTTATGCATAGGGGCTTGAGGGATTTGGGAAGGTGGGAAGGAAGAGACAAGGAGTTACGAGGAGGAAGAATTGTCTTAGAAATTAGAAAATTCCTCCTTCCCCTGCTTTTTGCTCAACACACCTATTTGCTTGCCGATCGATACTGAGCAAATCGTTGAAGCCTGTCCCCGTGCCTGGCATGAATCACGGTTTTGCGTTGTTCGCTGCTGTCCACGAGGGACTGGAGCCCCCGGTGCCCCGTGGGCTGCTGGCGGCGGTTTTTGCGGGGTGACTTTCACTGCTTTTGTGTAGATGTCTTTTGCACTAATGCACTAAGAGATGGCAAACTTAGAAACGCTGTTTGGGAGCTACCTTCTTGGCAATGCTAGTAATGGGGCAGTTTTATTTATTTTTTTGTAGGAGGATGGTGGAACACCAAAGTCCTTCTTTAAAGATAACAGTCAGTGGTAAAGATGCAGGATTATATCTCAGAGGGCAAACTCTGTTCTACTAACTGTTTCTGCTTATGCTAGACAACGCGTTGAAAAGTGGAAAAGGGGCACAGTCTGGCCCCATTACAGTGTCAGGAAGGAGACTGCCTTTTCCCAGTTGCTGAATTTCATTGCAGTGGTCCTATCATGTACTTTTTTAGGTTTCTAGTAAACTCCAAATACACAAGTAATTTTAAGAGGTCGTGTACTGTATTAAAGAACAGATAGTACTGTTATTGAAAGCGGGGAAAAAAGCCCCAACCCTTGCTCTAAACAGAGGTCATTCAGGGCTCAGTAGGATAACTCTTCTGAAATCTCTAAAATAAATGCCAGGAGGACTGGTTATGAAAGAAATCGGAAAGCCTACCCTACAGACATGCACAAATCCCACCACACGAGGGGAAAAAGGACACCGAGCACAGGCAGGAATTGAAGCAATTAATCCTTTACTTAAAGAATAATAAGCAGCCAGATTTTACATACTGAAAGTGGGAACAAGGTAAAAGGGGTTAAAAACTAAAAAGCAAGGACAGCAGACACCAATTAACACAATGCTAATTGACAATTTCCCCAAGCCTCCATGAAACATGCCAGACCTATTTCCCCAATTACTAATTAAATCAAACCGCATGCACAATACTAATTTCCCTAACTTAGGGAGCTCAATAGACAAATAAAATGTGAAACTAACTTAAACATGTTGTCAAAGTGCAGGAAAAATAATGAATTATAATTTAATGCAAGTAAAGTTGAGCTCTGGATAAATGCTTTAAACTTCTGGTCTGTCTGGGGAGACGAGGGAGATCCCTGCAATCCCAATCCATTCCCTGTTCCACACATGCGGGATCCTAAAGAAAAAAAGAAATTTGTACTGGGCTCCTGTTCTACTTCTTGCTTCCCCCACCGTCGAAGCGTACGCCACCCATCACGCAAGCCGTCTATAAATGACATTGTTTGAAAACTGCACAGCACCAGCTTAATTGCAATTGGAGACAAAGGGAGAACTTTTCTATCCAGTTCTGCTCGAGGTCTGTCAGCCGGAGCCTGGCTCCGTGAAAAGCAGGAGGCGGCTGCTGCATCGCCCCGCTTGGAGCCGGGGCCGCTTGTGCCGGCTGGCGCTCGGTCCTCTGCCAACCTCCCCGTGTGTCCTGCCCTCTCCTGTGAGCCCTTCTCCCCCGCTACCGCTGTCTCCCTCGCTGCCTTTGAGCGCCGCCCTAACCCTTTAGGGCCACCACCAACCAGCGGGCACTAGAGGCAGATTTAGTGCAAGCGGGGCCGCTCTCGTTTTGTCTTGGTGGCCCCAAGCCGGCCGGAGAGCCAGCAGCTCAAACCACGGTGGTGAAGCAGCCCTGCCTAGCCCCTGGGGTTGGATGCGAGACGCTCATTAACGCCAGGAGAAAGTGATTATGCAAGGTTTGTCTGGCTTGCTGATTAACAAGGGAGCTTTTCTGGAAAACCATCTAGAAAAGGATGCCTGTACTTCATTTTTAACGTTCAACGAAACACAGGTACCAAGCAGCACATGGAGAAACTGTTTACCGAGGTTTTGTTTGAGAGCAAGATTAGCTGGGGTGTAGATGCTCTGTGCTAAGCTGCACCTTACCTGGGTGCTGAGGCTCGGCGATATGATCAGGGACAGGGATGCTGTTCTGTATTAAAACGTTTTAACGCCGAGTTTTTGACTGACACCAGAGAAGTGTTTATCATAGGGCATGCTGCTTATCCGTCCTTGCTCTTGCTCAGGACAAAGGCAGGCCTGCGAAGTTCACGGTTGCCGGCTGATGAAGGAAACTGTGAAAGAGGAGCAGAAGGACAGCTCAAAGTCTTCTAGTTCATTGTGATTTATCAAATCACTGACCCCTCCCCCAGCATGAAATAAGAATGAAATAGTAATGTGATAGGTTAATGCCGATAATTAAAGAGAGTTTAAGACTAAGCATGAGACTGAACTATGTGTGTGGGTGGCTGGAATGGTTGTTTGATGTGAAAGTCAATGACTGAATTATTCAAAGAAAGTGATTTTCAAATGATAATTTTACATTTTACATAACTGATTTTGATTTATTATAGCAGCACCCAATAGCACTGCTTGAGCTGCAAGAGACTCGGCTCTTTCATTACATGCGCTGCTTTTACTTAGGCATGAAAACTCGCTTGGAACTAAAACTGAAAAAAAAGATTGGGAAAATCGAGGCCCATAAGCACTTCCTTCCTGACTTCTTTGTAAAACTTTGCATGTTTCTGGGAGGTTCTGCTGACTGTGAACAAAGACAAGGAAACAGGCACAACTATTGCTTTTGGTGCTCATACTTTTCAAAGAAAAAAGGCAGAGAAAGATATTGTTTCAAGTAAAATCAGTTGTTTGCGTATCTATAAAATGGCCTGCTGGTTAGTTGTGTTTGCGGATGCAGGCAATGGCTCAGAAACCACCCAGATGCTCATTTGGGTCTTGTGGTGTTGGCCTTTGCATCAGGCACCTGGAAATTCTCTCAGCTTCAGGATGAAGTATCCAGAGAAGCTTGTTGCTTGCTTGCTTTCTTCATTCATGTTTTCTCCCAGTCCTTTAAACAGTTTTTCTGAATTTATCTATTATTTTTGCCATCAGCAAACCTATTTTTCCACAATGGATTTCTCAGAGGGGAGCACACAGAGCCCTCTGAACTGACAAATGGGGAAATGTAAATGTTCCTGGAGAGCGTGGTGAAAAAAACCTTTGTGTTCGTGATAGGATACATCATTTTCATGATGCATAGAAATGTTGAAAATAAGAACCTCAGGGGTTCAGTGCTAAGGGCCAAGCTTGTTTATCTCGGTATTTGTTTGGGATAGCTCTAGTGAGATGTTGTCTGCTCCAGAGCCCACTCAGGATGTTGAAGTGGGGCCTGGCTCCTCGTTCTCGCTGGTTCCAGGATAGTGGTTTGAATCCCGTCCAGACCTTTCCTGAGGACTCTCACAGTCCGAAAGCTGTTCACAGGTATGCACTCCATCTGGGCAAGTGAGCAGGTGATCACCGCAGACCACTTCATATTTAGTACTGCTTGGCAATTCTGCTTACTGGAAGAACCAGCAAGAAAATAAATGTTGCAAGCTGGTAGGAGGAGGATATCGCATTGATGCAATTGGACCTGTGCCTGCAGCGCTCAGAGATTGAAGGGGTCTAAGTAGAGGCAGATAGCCTTAATCTGGGACAGGACATAGGATTTCCACAGTGCTAGAGGCTAACCTCATGCTACATTGGAGTTAGTGCCATCCCAATGAAAGTCCCATAGCTCTGAAGAACGTAAGTTTAGGATGACACTAAAAGCTCTGAAAATCACACTAATGTATTCCTTATATATGGTAGTCATTTTGCCTATCTCCAAACAAAGATAACCTCTAAAAGTGGCTGGAAAGTATATGGTTACTTATAGCAGTAAATGAGCCTTCAACAGTATTAGTGGTCTGTTACTGAATATTCCAAGCTATGGAGGCAAATCAGCACCTTATCTGAAGGCATCTGCTCTGAAAATCAGGCTGTAAATTGTCCATGAGGAGGTTGTTTCATGGGGTTGTAAGGTACTTTCTGTGCCTGACTGTTCCAAAAATACTTCAGGGACATCCTGGGGCATTTGGGTATTTCTGCTCTTTAACCACAAGCAAGAAGCAGAAGACAGCCTGAAGGGGAGAATAGAGGCCTCCATTCCTGGTTCTGGCACTGTATGTGGGAGATGTGCATCCATTGGGATGTATGCCAGCTGCGATCTTTGTCAGGGCAGGTATTTGAGTCCAGGTAACTCTGTTTTGGGAACGTTTCTCCTAAGAACTGAAATGGGAAACTACTGAAAATAGTGGAGGACCAGATTCTTTCCCCTGACACATTAAAAATAATCATTGCTGTTTCCTGAGGCCAGGCTGTTAACCCCTTTTATGCCCACTGGGGAACATCTTGGTCACACAAGTAGTTCAGCTGAGCCCAATAGGACTGCTCCAGGGAATAAGTGTTCATCTGTGTGAATACATTGCTGCCTAATGGGACTGCTCAAAGACTCAAGTGTTAGTCATCCTGAGTTAAAGAGGCTCTAAGTGAACTTTTCTGAACCCAGAGGGAGTTTTGGTTTGGGTTAAGTTTGAAAGATGAATGAGGGAGATAAATAGGTTGGTTCTTCCTCATCCCTCCTGGCTCGTATATCTGGCCTGCCAGAGCCCCGAATCCCATCCCACAGCACAGGCTATGTCCCCTGGGACTCGGAGCCGAGCACGATTTACTGCTGTGCCTGCAGCTCGTATCTTTGGGGTCTTCGCTCTAGTTATTCTTTGTGCCCAGGAGGTAACAGATGACAGGAGAAGGGCTGGAGAGGGGCAGAGAGACTTTGCGAGGGAGGAAAAGGAGGGGGAGGGATGGGGAATCCTTGGCTGGCAAAATAAGAAATGGAGAGAGCAAGTCTGAGGGTTAGGGGTGAACTTTGTCCCTTCTGCTGGGGCCGTTGCCCCCGGCATTAAAAACGAAATACTGGATGGGTGCAAGAATTGGCAGGTGCCACAGTATGAGATGTGGAGAAAAGGCTCTGTGCTCCTGCCCTAGGTGAAAGCTCTCACCACTGGCCTTATAGGATCAGTCTCTCAAGTTGAAAGACTATATAATTTCTTATACAAGGTATAACTGTTCCAGCAAAGGAGATTGCAGGACTGCTGTATCCCAGTGTGCATAGGTCAATGTTATGTGTAGAAAGGTGCGGGTGCTGGGTCCCTCGTGGTCTAGGAGAAAGCTGTAGCTGTTGGGTAATTTCAGAGAAGGCTTCTGCCTCTCTTGTTTTGATCATTAATTCTATCTAGGGTCAGAGAGATCTTCCCTAATGAAAGTTTCAGTGAGATTGGTGTGTTTTATGGAAAAGCTTCGGTTTCAGTGAATCAGCAATTTCTGATGAAAAATCTTTTGTCTGAAAATTCCCAAGAAGCTCCAACTGTGACCTCAGAGATGCTGCCTTCCTTTATATACATTACTAGGATTTATGGCACACTTCCTATAGTTTATTGTTCTATAGTAAACTGAGCTGCTGTATGATTTTTGTCTATCCTTCTGGGCATGGAAGAAAACTAGCATCACGGGACTATCAAAACTTGCACGATTTAACATAAGTTTTTGCTGTGGAGTAGGTGAAACTGGAATGGAAAGCAGCACCAGGTGAACTAGGTGGAATGCACCAATACACTTAGTTAAGAGTTTTCTTCTCCCCACCTCCCCTATTGTGCAAATTATTTTATTCTGCCCACAAATTCCCTCAGCCTTTGTACCCCATTCTCAATGGGAGCCAGGAGAGGAGCTGGAACAATGTCCATGTAAGAACATGAATGAACCCTTCAGTGAAGGCACATGGATGCTGAACCCCTGAGAGCTCCTGACTTCACTGGGCACTGCAGGTGCTGCCTCATCTGGTGAACTGTCCTGCAGAAATATTTCTGGTGTCATCAGCTCTTTAATTAGAAAAAAGAAGTGGTGGCAGCATCACGAGTTTGTAGCGTATTTTCTGAAGGCTGCTTGTATGGAGAGGATGCTGGGTTGTTTGTTTATGCTACAGAGCTGTCAAGATTGCCTTGGTGGCTGTAAATAGCCATGATAAGACACAGCCTCTGCTACAAAAAACTTGCAAAGCATGAGAGGAAAAATATATATTATTCCCATTTTACAGCTGTAGCCCCGGCACACGGATATTATATTATTTGCCCAAGGCCTCAAGAAGAAAAAAAATCCTTAGCTTAGAATTGAAGTGAAATCTGCAGAATAACATCATCATCTTCAAAGTGTGCAATGGCACGAGCCACTTTGGAGATATGAGCATCTGTATTTACTTCTTTAAAGTTTACAGCAGAAGGAATGTGATTGCAGAAGGGCTCTAAGAGAGACAATATCATTGATGTACATTGTCAGGGCTGAGGCGCCTGCCATAGATAAGACTGCCTTTGCTATGTGAATGGTTCCATTAATTTTAATGGAGATTTTAATTAGTCATTTTGGAAAATATTAGAGAGCATGTAGGTAAACAGACATCTAAGACCATTTCAGATGATCCTTTCACATGTCTGATGGCTCCTTTTGTCCAAGGTTCCCCAAAAGTTTACAAACTGTATATTTGACAGCTGTGGCATTGAGATACTGAAAGGCTGAGAGACTTATTTGAGGTCAAGCAGTGTGTTAAAGACAGAGCCAGGAGCAAAGCTCAATCCTCCGGCTGCTCAGAGTATGGCCCATTCAGAAGGCCAAACTCCCTCCCTGTAATCATACAGAAAAGTAATCAAATTACTGCCTTTCATGTCACATTAGTGAAAATGGATACTAGTTTGATGCATATTAATATAATATGATGGGAAATTGCTAATACAATTAGACCATCACATTTTATTAGTACCAGAATGACAACATACATTGAAGAACAGCTCACTTTAGCTATGACCAGGAGCAAAAGCGAGGCTTGTGCATAGTTCTTTATTCACGAGAAAGAAAAGGGCCCAAGAACAATATGGGTACTAACCACATGGGAATGGGGACAGTTATTTAACATTCTCTAACCATTTCCAACCCACTGGTCTGTTACCCATGGCCAATAGCGCTTTTAAGTCATGCTGAGGCTAAGACAAGTGGTATTTCATAGCCATGGGGCAGTGTGGTCATACTGTGGTATGTAATTATTAGATAAAATTAGTAGCTTAGCCTGAGAAACAAATAAACTCTGTTTTGTTTTGTTTTTTTCTTTTCTGCCTCTGCCCTTCGCTGCTGTGTAGGTGCATCCCTGCACCTCTGTGTTTTGACATCCTTTTCTTGCTTTTGAAGAGAACTGAAAGATACAGCTGATCTTTACTCCTTCCCTCTCCAAAATTTTGCCTAAAGCCTGGAGGAGAGGAGGAAGTGGGAACAGTGTTGTCCTAAAGAGAGTGAATGCAAGTAAAATGTGGGTAGAAGTGTGTAATCAGAGCATGCAGGCTAACTGAAAGCTCTGCAAATTTGCAGCTGGCTGTGAGTACAAAGGGACACCATCCCACTGAAACTGCCCCGAAGGCTTCTCCTTTTGGCTTCTTGGTTCACGCCAGTCCTCCTCTTTCCCCTGCGAGTGCTTGCTCACCCAGGTACGCATTGCATGCACTGACCCTTTGTAAATGTTGTCCAGAATCACTGCGAAATGAGTCCTCATCTCAAAAGTTACATGTCTCACATCTCAGTTACGTGTCTCCCCAGATACATACACAGAGGCATAAAAAATATGAGAAAATCAAAACATACATCTCTATCGTCAAGAAGGATATATATTTTCCTTAATACATTTTAACCTTTTATTTGGGTTTATATCTCCAATGCACTTTTTATCTAGCTATAAAATTACCATGTACAAGTTTTGTGGATTACATATTGAAAGCGTTATCCCAGTTCAATCTACTATAACAAACAATACTGATTATATAGCAGGGACATATTTTGTAATTATAATGTGCTTCAAACTTCTTTGATTGACATGCAGCATATTTAAACAGGGATGATCAAAAATTATGTTCACAGCACTGTCCTTGTCTTCATTTCTGTAGTACAAAAGCCTGCCTCAGTGGATAGTAGAGACCAGTCGGCCTGACAGCTGGGCATAGATGGGATTCAGTTTCATAGAAAAATCCTGCTTTTAAATCAAAGACAATTCAGTTTGGAGAAAGATGTACCTTGTGGAAATAAATAAAAGAGGGCTCACAGTATCATCAGCTGGCCGTACTAAATCAATAATGCAAGTGGTCCATCTTGTACACCCATTCAGCTTATAATTTAGTCTGTTGTAAGTCATAGGAACACCTGCCTGGCAGACCAGTCGGGTAATAGGAGCTCTTGGAGCGAGGGGTCCGAGACAACGCACTAGTCTTGGACAGCGCGCCGAGCCCTCTCCGACGCTTCCCCGGCTGCGTGCCTCTGGAAGGCCTGGAGATGTTAATGTCCTTTACCTCCAGAGCATTATTTTGCCAAGGAGGAACACCTGGACTGGATGCTCTGTTTTCTTTCAGTCGCCCTGGCTTGTAAAACAAAACCAACAAAGAGCGCACACTTGCATTTTGGTATTCTTCTGGGCCCTTAACAGGGGGTTGAGAGCGCTGAAGCACTGCACGAGCACTCTGGGAAAAAGGGTGCTTTTTTTAATCATCATCTTTGTTTGCAAAGTGGCGACATTCATTCTCGAATCAAAGGAACAGTCGCCAAGTAGGCAAGTCTTCTGCTTGTTTTAGTCGGCAACTTGTTACTGCCTTAAGTCTCTCGGAGAAACCTTACGCACACAGAAACTTTCTCTGGCGTCGCTGATGAAAATGCTTTGGTGCTCCTGGGGTTCGTTAGAGATCGGAATACCCGTCTGAAAAGGGCTGCGGCATGAGGGGGGTGAGCAAAGCCCTGCCAGGCGGTGGCAGGAGACGTGTGACTCCACCAGAACCAGACAAATGGTTTTTTGATTTACACGCGACCTGTAGCAACCCAGGCCCTGCGTTGCGGTTCACCTCTGATGCAGGATCAGTTAGCTCTACTTCTAAGTGAGCTCGCAGGCAAACTGCGTTTCCATGCGAGCGGAAGGCACATAGGACCATAGCGTGGATGCGTTTTAGTCTGCCTTTGCTTTGCTGCCAGGATTCAGGGTGTCTCTTATGTACAGCAAGCATCTGAATTCAAACAGCTGAACTTCTCAGCAAAAATTGCATTTCTAAATCGGTTCTTTTTGTTCTATTCAGGTGCTCTGTCTCTGAAATATTATCTATCATAAAAAAGCATGACGTGAGTTTACTACAGCAGTCAGGTGCAATTTTTAAATACAGTAGCTACATTGATGATTGTGTCTTTTTCAAGTCTGAGAAACAAGGAAGAACTTGGCGCTTTGAAAAACAGCTATTATTTCATCAATGCAGCATTAAGAAAATGACACCAAATATTGGTGTAAAACTGAGCAGAGGAGGAGATCCTTTCCTGGTGGATTATGGCACTAGGAAATACTTAAAGCAAAGATGTTTGAAATTTGTTAGATTAAAT
This sequence comes from Apteryx rowi, assembly GCF_003343035.1. Classification (NCBI taxonomy): domain Eukaryota; kingdom Metazoa; phylum Chordata; class Aves; order Apterygiformes; family Apterygidae; genus Apteryx; species Apteryx rowi. The sequence continues at coordinate 1,569,603 of NW_020448419.1, read as the reverse complement.
TAGAGCCCAGAAATAGAGTGTATGTTGTATTTCTGTTTCTTGTTAATAGTTTCAACAATAAAAATAGTTATATATGTGATTTGCCTTTAAACCTGGTTGTCATCATCAAGTAAAATAAAATGTGTTTCTATGCGCATGTACATGTGTGCGCACACAGATATTTTCTCCCTCATGCATTTTTACTACCACCTTTAGCTGAGTGAGGTGCTTCGTGAATGTGAGTTAAGCATCAGAACTCTGATGAAATAGGCTAAGATTGCTTATTTTGTATTTGGTGAGTGAGAAACTGAGGCAGGAGGGAAGCCTGGGCAATGAAGGAGAGGAATGATTTAACCTCAAGCTGGCCATAGGCTGAACAGGGAAGCCAGTGGCGGAGTCCAGGTGCCGGCTTTCAGGGTTGGTTGTGTTCCCACTGCTCCTCCTGGAGTCAGTGCGTTTCCTGTGTGCGCACGCGGTGGTGTAATCAAATCCCAGTGCTTCGAACCCTAGTCCTGAGCTCTGAACCATCACACTTCTCACCTTTATGAAGCAGCACATCACAAAAACAATGTTATTTTTAAAAGGCTCCAAGTCCCAATGAATTTCAGGAGCTGAGCTCTTAGCTGCATTGGGCTCTTATTCAGCTGTCATCATAATAAAAATATATCTGTAAGGTGGTGGGAGTCTCAAGTCTAACGATTAAAAATGTTCTTTTTTTTTTGGTGTAATATTCCACTGAGTACTGCAGAAGAACTGTGCTTGTGATTCTGCTCATTAAATTATATAAAATATAAATATTTTATATTTACTCCAACTTCTAAGTCTGACAGTGAAAAGAAAATATTTTCTAAGTAGTTTAAGGTGTGAACAGTTTGTAAGCCAAACTATGAAAATAAGTGTGCTGATATTAAGAGACAAAGATCACATGAATATTTTCAGATCATTTTCTAAATGTAAGCTGCAATTCCCCAGTCCTCTGGAATGGATTGAAAATGTGGATGATGAAGGTGAGGAGGAAAGGTGCGTGATGACAAGCGAGTGAAGGAGTGTTCTTTATTTGCTTTTTTTTTCCCAGTTATGTATCAGCTTTCATGCGGAGACTCTCCTTGCTGTTGAATGCTACTGGCTGCCTTAGGCGTGTTTGGGTGTCGTCTCACGCTGCTGTTAGTGGCCCCTGACCTCCCCCTTTGGGTCCCGTGAAGTCCTTCATGCCCACCCACAGTGACAGCACCAGGCTGCACAGGCGCTTCTGTGGGTTCCCCCCTTGCTTCCCTGATGGAAGTCGGGGAAAGAGTTCAAACGCCATCACCTATCTTTCGTATTCTGGTTACTTCAGAGAAATCGGTTTAACTCCCTACGAGCTGTGAGGGGCCAGTTCTGCCTGGTTTTGGATGCGTTTGGTTTTCAAGCGAGTAGTAGAGCGCCTTCCCCATCTCTTGCGTTCAGACACCGATTTCATTACGTTCCCTGGTTGTTCCCAGGGATGTTTGTAAAGATGAGATAAAGCCCTCGTAGTCCTATTGATGTGGGTAATAATAATGCTTAGCATTTCTCATCTTTGAAGTGCTTTACAAATATTAAATAATTAATCCACACAAGAATGAAAGAAAGAGTATCATCCTTCTATTTATGCACTGGGGAGCTGAGGGAGAGAAATCATGTGATTTCTCCAGGCCAGGGAGGGAGCTGCTACCCAACAGTCGTGGGGATGTTGGGGTCATTACGTGCAGTCCTGTTGCAGGACCACTTGGTCATGGGCTGGCGCGGCTGGATCGCAGGGTCGTAGTGCTTGCACTGGCAGATGACATGCTTCAACTGCGCTTGCGACTCTCCGCAGAGAGGAGAGCAGATCACTGGCATTTCGTACAGCATCTCCTTCACTAAAATCTCCAATAATGCCCGAGCAGCCCCTGCAAGGCGAAAGAGCCATTTCAGAAGCCTTCCCTTTGCAGTGTGAAGGATTTGGGGAGTGACATAGCCTGTGATGTGGATGAGAACAGGTCATGAGTTAACAGTCCTATACTGTATCTGGCAAATTCAGAGTAAGACCATCCATCTGCGGTGGTGTTCCCATTGGGGTGACCTGTGCAAGGGGAGCTGCTGCTGCGCCTGGGGTTGCAGCACGGGAGAAAGGGAGGTGAGAGCCAGGATATGGGCATGGTTTTCTTGGAGTATCTTGATGTGCTGGAGAAAAATCATATACAAATATTATTTATAGGAGTCTTCCAAAGATCTGGGACTTTCTATAAGTGCTGAATGAAACCTCATACACCTCCAACGTAGATAAGTACTGGTCATTTCTACAGCGGTAGCACAGTAACAGCCACAGTGTGCCAGGGCTCTGCAGTACTAAGTGGTCTATAGGTATGTAGAAAATGGTCGTTCCTGGACTACTGAGCTTTACAGCTTGGAGGAAAAAATGATAGGTGTACCTGGCTGGCTGCGTTTTACAAATGGAAAAATGGTAGTTCAAGAGACTGTTGCTTTAAAATACAGTGCTGCAATCCTTATTTGGGTGCCTAATAACAGCCTGGAATTTTTCCGAAGTTTTGAGCACTTAGTGTTTTCACTGAGTTCAGTTTGCATATCCTGAGCCAAAAGACTTGTGTGAGCTCTGAGCGTGCCTTGTGGTGCGACAGGGGACGGAGCCTGCTGCCTTTTCCACGGAAGGGCTGTAAGCACCAGACCATTTCGGGCTCCTCGCGCTAAGCTGGAAACATCTCTGAGATCACCTCCTCTCTCATCACGGCGATGGCGTGTTGTCCCCCTTGGCCGGAAGAGCAGACCTGCAAGGGAGTACTTTTCCCACCCCGTAAGATTTTTTTGCACGGAGGCACCGGGCTTGACCTGGCACGTCTTGCTGGGAGAGGCAGGACGCTGCAGCCCCGGTCCTCCGCCGCGCTGGCGGGTGATGTGGCTGCTGGCCCGGAGCCCGCTCGCAGCCCGCCACGGCGGACGGGGGCGGCAGCTGCCTGCCCTTGACCGTGTCAGGCAGGCAGAAATAGGGTCTCGAAACCGGGTTTCTCGCGACCCAGGGGAATGGCCTAAATGACTTGCTTTCGGCTATTGCGGGAGGTCTTTTTGTCTCATTTGTCTGGATCAGAAATTTCATCCTGAAGCTTGAGGCACTGAAATTGGTGTATTTTAACTAAATGGTTTGGTTTCAATGGGGAACTGCTGTATTAAAAAAAAAAAAATCCCAAACAGCTCTATCCAAAATATTCTGATTTTGTCCTTCGCTTTAGCCAAAATGTGCCTTTGTGTATAACAAGCAGTCAGTGTCCAACTGCAACGCAACCTATCTGGCAACGCAGTCCTAATCTTGCTACTTTATTTGGCTTTTCCTTTTATTCCTCTAAGGGTCTGATTCTGGGCAACTAAAAATCATTTTGGCTTTCCCCGTCTTTATCTAACCTCCACAAAGTGGGCCAGGCAACACTGCTATTTCCACACTGCTGTCCACACAATTCAAACAGTGTTTTTATCACAGAGGGCAAATCCCAGAATGGAGCATAAATAAATAGATGATTTTAGAATACTGTAGATCATTGAGCAAAATGCAGAAAAGGCCCCTTGTTTTGAAAGAGCAGCATGAGCCTCAGCAACAATGAGTCTTGAAGCCTGATGAAAATCTCAGACGCTTTGAGGCTGTGTTTGCTGGGTGAACTTTATTTACATTTGGCACAAATGCTCTCATGTGTGATGCCAGCAACTGCCAGGATGCATGGACGTAGCTGAATAAAGCTTATCCGGGTGATATAAGGAAACACTGAATCAGTCTGAAGATTGCCATTTCCAATCCTTGTTTAGTTTTCTTAGTCAGCCCCGTTTCCACAAGGAAAATCCCTTTTTAAGAAGCAGACCCCCCCACACCGTATAATAAATGCAGATGGCACCTGTGTTGCTATTTCCATAACGAAGGAAAACTGCAGTATGGGTTCTCCAATAGTTCGGGGTCACCCTAATATCAGGGAACTTTTTTGGAGACCCACTGCTTTAAAACCCTCACTAGTATCAGCAGTGTCCCTTCTCAGATTGGCCCCTGTAAAATACATCTCCTTTGAAGACGAGTGAAATTTGTCAGCACTGGAAAACAACAAGAAAAAAGCCCACCTTAAAACCCCAAGTCAATAATGCAATTTTGAAAGAGCAAAAACCTGCCAGCTCCATAAAATTCCCGGCATACTTTTACAAGGGGTGTTGCCTCCTCCCGCGCTCCAGCAAGCGCATCGCACATCTGCATTCAGTAACGCGGTCGCGGCTTGCCAGGGTGGCAGTCTGGCGAGAGCCGCCGGCCGAGGCAGGAGGGGAGAGGAGGAGGCCAGGGCGAGAAGCAGCCCCGCGCGGCTGGAGTGCCCCGGCGCCTGCGTGTACCTGCAAACTGAGGGTGCAGGTGCAGTGCGAGCATCGCAAGGGCAGGCTCTTCTTAAAGCTGGCACGCGGCGGGAGAGGAGTGAAGGACCGGCGTTCCTGACATCCGGCCAGGCAGATATCTTTCAGCTCTGCAAATACGTCGTAGCGGGGGAAACCTGTCCGTGTTGCTAAAGGGAGTAAGAGTAGGGAGCGAGGTGGAGGAAGCGCTTGTTTGCCAGGTGCTGGATAAGTTGTAAAACGCTGTGCTCGCAAAGCTCAGCCTTGGAAAAGATTTAGCTGGTTGTGCATCACCGACCTGAATCCTTCCCCCCACCCTCGGCCCCGTCATGTTCACTGCTTTGAATACAATAAAGTTGCTTTGAACTTTTTCAATTATTTAACAACTTTCAAGTGGAAAAATATTTGGGTCTTTTAATTTCATTTTTGGCTCCCTTTTTTTTTTTTTTTGCCTCCATTCTGTTTGCTAAACAGTAATTGCAGATCTTTCCTGCCACCTTTAATACTCCCAGCTAATTATCCTGAAATAAATCTCTTTCAAGTCTGCATGCCAGCAGTTGTGGGATATGAGCGGCTCTTTCAGCTCCCGGCTGCCTGTCACTCAAATGGGCCTCAGCTGCAGCTCCGAATGATGAGTATTAGTCTCCCGCTGGGATGATTCTCCCAATCTCCCCACTTCCAACAGCATCTCCCAGGGCTGCACCACGCTTCTACCTGTTAGCCTAATCTGGGATTTTCTTTTGCTAACGCTGTTATTTTGAAAAGAGGAAGAGGATTCCTAGGAGAAAGACACTCGGTTAACCTTTTCCTAATTGCCATTCAAGGCTGAAAGGAAAAAAAGAAGAAGGAAAAAAAAAAGTGGTGGGTGTCACCCGGCGGAAGAGCGCGCGGGCTGGTGTTCGGGCTTGAAGTGGCTGGAAAGTTGGATGCTGCAAACAGCCTCTCTGTGCCTAATCCCGCTTGGGCTGGCGTTCGCCAGGCGGCGGCTGTTCAGCCCTACCTGGGCGCTGTGATTTCCCCCCGTTTCAGGAGCAAAGGAGCCAGTGCTGGAGGTGCAGGGCAAGGCAGGTAGAAGTGGAGTTTCAGGCCTAACCCGCTCGCAGCACCCATACGCCTGGTCTCTCCGGGCCCTCCCAAGGGTTGCTGGCCGGAGCTACGGTTTCTAGGAGCAGGCTCCGTATTTAGGAGCCCGGCTGGAGGTGGAAGGCGGATGCCGCTGGAAGCGCGCTAATACATTGCCCTGAGCCTGCCTTATTTCCAGCTTGTGTCCTGTATACCCTGTTCATTCAGAAACAAGGTTGTCGGTTTGGAGGCAGAGCTAAATGCTCAATCATTAATTTATTATGTGCTAGCAGTAATAGCGAGGGCTATTTTTAAATGCCACTTCAGCTTGCTTTCACACACGGGTTTGTAATTTGACTATAGGACATATATAAAATGGCATATTATTGCACACTTAAAGAGATGGTTTTTAAATTAAAGAACTATTAAACTATTAGTATTTAAAGTGCTTACTGTTCTTTTTTTTTTTTCTTTTTCCTGCTGTTCTTCTGTGTGCATGCTTTTTAATTACTTAACAGTTGGATTACCTCCAGGAAGGTTACCCTTACTGGAGGATGCCATCAGCATACCTTCTGCCCGGGCGACAAGGTGGGGTTTTTCGTACCCCTTCTCCTTCGATAGTGCCGTGTTGTGGATCAGCCAGCAAGGGGTGCTCTGGAGACAGTGCGGGTGTCCCCCGGCCCGGCCGGCTGCAGGCTCCCTTTGGAGCCCATTGCGCTGGGGTCTTGGATCTAGAGTTCATTCCTGAAGCAAAGTGTTTTGGTTAGTAGTTAAACGGGCACTCATCAAGTTGCTTGGCTGGCCTTGAATCTTTCTTCCGAAAGAGTTGTTTTTTGCTCGGCGCTCCCTCTTTAAGCCGTGATGTGCTGTGTTGAATTAATTCTATTAACTGCCAGAGGAATTCCTTGCTGCCGAATTATATTTCCTGTGTCTGTAAATCATTTTACTGCTGCTTTTCATGACAGTTATGCAAGTGACCTTTTGATTTCACAATTTTTTTTATTTGTGACATTGCTAACCACTCTATGGCTGTGCATCCTAGCGAGATTGTGAAATCACAAGGGATACTTGAGAATATAGAATATTTTATATACATGCATACCTATATATGTATGAAATGAAAACAATATACAATTGAACATTTCAGACTTGGACCCTGGAAACATAATATTTACACTGAGTAAGTTGGCTTTAAGAGTCTATTTCTGGGTATTTTCACTTTCAAAGGCAGAATTGCTTGAAGCCTTCCTCTTTTTCTAACTGAGTGTCTTTTCATTCTCACCAGGCCCAGTTCTGCAGAGGCCAGACAGTCACTAGCTTAAGTGGGAACTGTGGATGCTCAGAGCTTTGATCATATCCGAGCCAGGGACACTATCACTTGATTGAGTGCATGTGCTTGTGTTGCAACCGGGCTGTGAATTCCCCTAAGGAAAGGGCTATCCTTCAGCTTCTGCCTGTAAAATGGACGCAATCCTCTCCTGTCTTCCTTACTCATCTCCTAGCAGTCTGCAGTACGTGCAGTCTGGCCCTTCTGATGAAATAAGAGTAACCCCACGCGTGTCGCTAGAGTCGCCGAGGTTTCCATGAGCTGGCCTTACGCACATCCTGAATTTCTGCCTGCTCTCGTCGCTCGTGGACTGAAGCAAAAGAGCCTTTCAGATGCATGTGCATAGAAAGGTATCAAAAAAAAGGAAATCCTCAGCAACATTTTCTATTTCAAAGAAAATGCTGCTGTGTGCAAACAGGTAGTTCGTGAAGTACACAGCAGCCAAGTGGAGGAAATGCACGTTAATCATTCTCATAAATACCAGTTTGGGATAATCCACCAAACAGGGCCATCTCAAAGGAAGCCACCCGTGCTTTTCTTCTTGAAAACCCAGTTACTGATTACTGCTAGAGGGGAGCTGTGAAAAATAAATGTAAAATAATTGCAGAAATGGGATTTGCCAAAACCGCTTAGCAGTTTGGAAGACAGAGGGGTCCCTGGCCCTGTGGAGTGGCTGGACCATGAGTGGGAGGTTAGCACAAGCTGGCCTGACCCCAGAAAGCCTCATCCGGTGCAATGTTCATGTGTGCTCCTGATCACAGCATGGTATTCGGTGCCGATGTGGTGCTCTGCCATGGTTTCAGTCCGGGAATACTTCTTTTTCTGACTCCTGACTAATGCCGTGGCTGGCTCTGGACCATGCCAAGGACTTTTTGCACAGCCCTGCTAGTGTGAGAAGTCTAGTGAACCCAGTGTAACCCATGAACCAGTTCCACCAGCATGCCTGTAGCCTTTTTTGCACCCTTTTTTGGGAAGGGAGCAACTGCAAAACTGCAACCAAGCAAAGAGGGTTGGAGGACACTTGCCCGGCAGTTCCCAGCTGTGGTGGTGGCCTTTGGGAGTGGTTCCTGGATGGTGCATGCTAGACCTACCCAAAGCTCCCAACTCGTATGGGGAGCCGTGCAGAGCCCACCCAGACTGGGGCGCTTGCCTCTTCGCTGCTACCTCGTACCAAACTGATCTGAGCGTAAAACGCTGCGAGTGCAAATGCTATTCTAGGCTCGGAAACCATTTTGGCATCCCAGTGCTTGATTTGTAAGTCTAATTAGAACTTAGAAGTGTAAATGGCAACACTTTCAGGCACAATTATAGCACCTGCAAAAAAGGAGGCTGCTTTTCCTATTTGGCTCATCCTCTGGGTGAAAGTTTTCTATAAATATAGAAGTCTGACAATGAGAGCTAGGATGATGTCTCTGTTGTCATGGGTGAGGTCCCCTTTTGGGTAGAAAGCAGCTAAGAAGTGAGTTGTACCACCATATATAAAAATGTGCAAAACAGAAAATATCAACACTCTTGCCCTTTTGACAAATCTGAGGCACCGTGGTTGGTTTGTGCAAGGTTTGCTTAAGTAATAAATTGAGGTTTCCTGCAAAACATCTGGTCGATTCAGCTCTTATCTTGCTCCACAAGAGGTGAAAAAAACCCTTATGTGGTTCTCCTTAGCCATGTTACAAGTATAGCTATCTATTTATAAGGAAATATTGAAATAGAAGTTTGAAAGTATTCTCATGTTCATTCCCTAACATTAAATTAAATATGTTTGGGGGATGTTTGTAATGCACTTTTCAATCCCAGTTAGATAGCAATGCGGAACAAACATTTCATTCTTAAATTAATTCTGCAGCACTCCTGACAGGGAGAGGGTTCAAAATCCTGGAAACCGAAGCGCATGATAACAGTTGCAGAAGCAACATGCATTTATGCAGTGCTTTTTATGTCTTCTGCAGCTTAATCCCAACAGGCCTGATTTTTGGAGGTGCTGAGTGCTCATAACTCCCGTTGGCTCTGGAGGGAATTGTAGGTGCCCAGCTAAGGGACCCCAGTGAGAGCACATGGGTGCCCAAAGTTGAACATATAGTTGAACATCTCCCAGGGTCAGGGCTGAAGTGTCTGCCAAGCCCCCAGCTATCCTGTGCGTTCTGATTAATCGCTGGCAGGCCTCAAAAGTGGCTTTTGGATGGAGTCCCATGGCTGTTGGGGATGCGGCTGGCGTACCGCAGGAGGCACACCCATGGGAGCAAGCGCTGCAGGTTGGCGTCGCTTGGCCCGAGCCGCCTGACTTGCAGCAGAGGGGAATATACGATATGCGTGGAATGTATAATCTGACAAGGTTGGTGGCATCTCAGGCCATGGCTGAATGTGGTTCAACACCTTTGCCTATTACGGGGGCCATAGCTCAGATAATATCTAATTGTATGCATCGCTTGAATCCTTGCCAGTCTGCTGCTTCTGCTTTTTTTCTTGTCGTGGGGTCTCTTGTTTTGGTCTGCATCCTCTATCTTTGCCTTTGAATTATGTATTGTCCGTTATCCCAGTTTCCACCCTTCAACCTCCAAAACCAACATGGAAAAAAAAAAAAGATTTCCGACTACTTTCACCGTTCCTGGTGTGCTTGCCCACAGCCTTCCCAAAAGAAACCAATAAATAATGCTCCTTATCCCCCTAAAAATTAAATTAAAACCAAATTTCTCTGGGGAGGAGGCTAGGTTAATTACAAAGAGCTACCAATGCCATATCTAAAAAGGCTCCTTCATTTTCATTTTTAATTTTTAGGATGAAACTTAATAACTGAACCTTTTTTGCCAAAATATTCAGTTTAGAACTGGAGAGACTGCCAAATGCAGCTAATATTATTCTGCCCCAAAGCTTCTGTCATTTAACTCCTTGCAGCACTTGCCTGTAGAATTGCAAGGGCAAACATGGTGCCATTTGAATCTGGAACTGGCAGAAGTCTGGAGGTTTGGGGTGCTCAAAGTTTGATGGTAATTGCTTTTTGCTTGAAAATAGGGGGCCTTACCAAGTAGACGCAGCATGTGGAACACACATTCATGTGTGGGTGTTATGTTTAGGATAAAAACTTGAAGTCTTTAGAGATTGAAATGAAAGTATATACTGGATCATCTAAGAAGAATAAAATTACGTTCATATTGGAAAGTAGTATGAAAAACAACTGGTACGTCCTGACATTTCTGGCAGACTATGGAATTGTGTGTTGGCCATTTGTGAGCGAAACCACTCTCCCTTGTCAAACATAGTATAAATGCCCCAGATAGAGATTTGAATAAAGAATGAATCTGAATGTGAAGCTGAAATTTAAAGATGATGGCTTGCCTAATCCAGCCTGCAAAGAAAAATGTACCGATGTTGCACCTGGGCAATAAAATATTTTTAGTTAGCTGAAAATAATGGCAAATGAAACCAAAATAAAGAGTTTTATGCATATTTAACAAAGTTTGGGAATGGCAAGGGAGTCACACTGTGTAACATGGTTGTGCTGGATAGTTTATATAAATATCACAGTTATTCAGCAAAAAAAAAAAAAAGACTGCTGCTAAATCAGACAAATATGCTATCTCCATTGTATCTCTGATCAGCGTTGTCAGCTCTACAGACTAATTTACTGAATGCTAAATTCCCTTCAGCATTTATCTATTGAGCTCGATATCTACACCCAGATGTAATATTTGCATACAAGTGTTTAAGAGTGTGAACAGATAGGTACTCAGGGACATTACTGGCTGCCTGTTTTTGAAGTGGACCAGAGTGAAATAGTTAAATAACTGTGGCAAGCTTGGCTGACTGTCGTAAGCAGAATACTTTGACTCTACATGACATCCTGCTAGTTTTGGAGAATAATTCTTATTGGAAAATTGCAATGTTAAATCATTAACTTCTAAGTATGTGAAGGGAAAAGTGAGCTCACTTAAAGGATCTCAGTGTGTTGCCCCTGGCTTACCCTGTGTTGTTCTGTGTACAGCATAAACCCCTGTTAAAATACTTCTTACTGTATTATATAGCAAAAGGTCTAGGCCACTTACAAGCCTATCCACTTTCTAGCAGCAATGCCCTCTTTATACTGGAAATATAACTTTAATGAAGCAGTGAAAGGAGAAAACGCAGGGCAAGATTTAAAAAAATGACTGCCTGAAATTAAGCTCCTAAATGCCCATTTAAGCACTGAAGTAAGTGTCCTGATATTAAAAAAAAATCCTGACCTGGAAGTTCTTATTGACTTCAGTGTGGGTAATCTATTTAAATTGCATTGCTAATGGACGCAAGTGCACAGAATGGCCACTTACATGCTTAGGGGCTGTTTGCATGCACAGCTTATGTGATTTGTGGGTGCTTTTTAGGCTGCCACATTTTAAAAAATTGAGCTTGTGGTATGGTTATTACCGCACTGAAGGCGAGGTCGTCACCAGGCAGCCGTGCCACGCGGGGAGCTCCTCTGAGCCGTGTGATGGGAGGGTCAATCCCAGCAGCTGTGCGCCGGCAGCGCATCCTCTTGCTCCTTCCCAAGACTGAACTGACCAGAAATAGATGGAGAGAAGTGTCTATTGCCCATCCTCACTGGCTTGAGGAGCTGGCTGGTGCCCTTCATAGGACCCTCTGGCTTGTTTAATGGCAGGGAGAGCATTAGCTGGCTAAGGTAGGTATGAGCAAAAAGGTATTTGCTTTTTTCAGGAATTGGTTCCTTAGTTCAGCTTACAACTCTGCCTTAGTTGCACGGGGCATTTTCTACAGCCTTCAGGACGTGCTCTAAAGCTCTTCTTCGTTCACTTTTTTCATATCATTATTTTCATGAATGTTTTCCCTTTTGCTTCCTTTCTGCTGCTGACAAGCACAAAACAAAACAGGAAAGCGTTAACTTGAGAAAGTCTGAGGACTCGATTCAAGGCTTCTTTGAACACAGCACGCACCCAGATAGGTCTAGTTTAGAAACCTTTTGAATGAGCTGGAAACGGTGCTAGCAGAGCCAACGCTGGAAGTGTGAAGGCCCGTCAGAGCCTGCAGTGATGCTCTCGGGAAGCCACTCCTGGGTCTCGGGGAGAAGTCACTGAGATGGCACCATCCGTGATGGCTGGATGGTGCCAAGCTGAATGGCCATGGGAATGGTAACCCCGGCCTGAAATCAGAGCTCTGGGATGGATCCATATAACAGAGAAGAAATCCAGTCAGCTGCTATCTGGCCGATAAATCAAAAATGGCAAGATGGGCCATAGTCTTTAAAATATGGTGTCCATATGGCAGAGATAAAGCTTTATCACCATGGTTTTAGACGTAGTTTTTGTCTCTAAATGTCTAACAATCAGAATTTTTTGACAGGCTACTTGTATAGTGAAAACTCAGCCTTTGGACAGTGGTTGAATAGTCAGTGACTTAAAAAACAACTCTCAGTCTGTCTTAGTCCATTCATTTAATTCCCAGTTTTGTCCTCAGACATGCACTTGGCTTCAATGGAACTTGCGTGTGAATGCCTGATGCCAGACTTCAGGATAGATTTTAAAAGACATTGAGGTGCAGAGAGGCTCTTTGTAAGATTTAATTGGACCTGGGCTACTTAACTGCATATTAAAAGAAAAAAAAAACAACAAAAAACAGCCCAAAACACTATGCACCTGTCTGCTTCCAAAATTTAAAACACCTTTGAAATTCTGGTTCTTTGTCTCCTATTGAAAGGTAAATTAAGGGGGTTATATAGTATGTTGTTTGAAATCTAGACTTGTTTTTTTGCTGGCTTATAAATATATAACAAAGTCTAATTATTTTTAATATTATTATTTTTGGTTGTAATGTAATGGAGGAAATTCAAAACAGAAAACTTTATAGCTAGGGACAATCTGTCTGTTGAAACCAACAATCTGTTCCATCATTCACACTCTATCTGTCCTTCACTCTCTTAACTCTTTCGGGACGCTTGTCACCTACCGCTCTCAGATTACAGAGGAGGAACCCGGTCTGGCCTCACGTGGTCCTAAACCGCTGTGCGAGTGAGAGGGGGTTATTGAGAGTGACTGTGTAATTACATATATAGGGGCGGGGGACTGCTAGGGAGAAAGAAGGCAAAAAGTAGACATTTCCCCCTTGAAATACAGCAAATGGCATGCCACGATTGGCCCGTTTGTCCCGGTTCTGTCTTCTCCTTTCTCCCCTTGTTTTGCAGACCTTGGAAGTGCTAAGTTGAGGTCGTGGGGGCCATTAACGGCTTTCTGTGACATGAGGCAGCGGCGCGAGGGAAGTACTTTGGGTGGGAGCAAGGCTACCTGCCGGCAGGGGTCCTATAGGACACCTTGGGGCATAAGGTCCCCGTGACTTTACACTCCTTTCGTTTGTGAAACGGTGGTGGGGTGGTGAGAGGTGCCATCACGCAGGTTTCGATGGCCTGTGCCCAGTGCATTGGACCTAGCGAGAGCTGCACCGCTGCAAAGGCTGTGGGAGTGGAGCATCTCCCACGCTCTCCATATGGCTCTGTGTACCGTTGAAAAATCTGTTTTGTTCAGGACTAGAACACTTAAGACTTACCGGATTTCTCTCCTAAATTTCTTATGTCTACGTTCATGCAATATACAAATAGCCTTACCACTGAAATTTGTCGTACCGAGTACAAACTGTGCCACGAAAGTAATCAGATCAGAAGAAGTGTCATACTGGATCAAATGAGTGGTCTGCAGAGCCTAGTGCTGCGTATCTGTCAGTGGCTCTACCCTTTGTGCCAGAGATGATGACAAATGTGGTGGTGGTTATGGAAGGAACAACTCTTAGGGAAGGTTTCTAATGCTGCTATTTGGTTCTAAACTCATGCTCTAGTGCATAAAAGTTTATACCCGTTTTTTAAGCCCATCTAATTATACAAGTGTTGCGGTTTGGATGATCCCTACAAGTGCCCAGCTCTGTTAGACATCAGGACTCATTAGCATTTTGGGGCAATATCTTGCATATCTTGCATCTTGTTGAAAAAAGTGGTTTCCACGTTATTGCTCTTTTCCTTCAGCTGGGGGGCTGCGGAGGTGCCTGTCAGCGGCAGCGCAGGGCCAGCAGCTCCCACGCCGTCCCTCTGCTGCTTGCTCATCCCTGCCATGTGCTGCTCGGTTAC
>NW_020448419.1:1523271-1550771 GCF_003343035.1 Apteryx rowi | reverse complement strand
GGTGATTTAGCTCAGGTATACTTGTGCATACCTGTCCTTCAGAAACTGAGCTGGAGCCATGGGAGCCAATGGAAAGCGCCTGGATTTGGCCAGTGTCAGTATTTCCATCTTTTGCCCGGCCTCTGCTTTGCTCCCCTCTGCGCACATGGGAGCCTCAGCTTTGCTGCTTTGAGTTGAGTTTTGCCCTTTTAGGGGTACGGTATGCTTTGTCCTTCTCCGTTGCCACCCTGTTCCTGAGCAGTCGAGCCAGCAACGCCGCGTGTCATTGCACAGGTCCGACCCAGATTTCGGAGAGCCTCCCCGCGAACACCACCGTGGAGAGCAAGCCACGCTCACTGCACTTCTCTTTGAGCGCTGCATTTTCCAGGGATGATGCCAAATGCTGGTTTTTTTTGTTTTTTTTTTTTGGTGTTTCTGTGTGCCTTCATGCTGAGAGGTGGCTCTTTTGACATGTTGTTATAGTGATGGAAGGAGCATGGATACACATTCCTCCGCTTTTCGTGCGAGACATATGGGAGCCAGATTGTACCTGTCACAAGTTGCCAACCTGAATTTGTGGGGTATAAGGGGACACGTTCTCAAGGGAATTTCCACTTGACGTTCTTGATTGCTTTGGCTAATATTTGCTTTGTGACCTTTCTATTAGCAGATATGGCGTACCGCATTCAGCGTGGCTCTGGGAACGGGTATGTCCAGCTCACGCTTGTGCTCTTTTGGGACACATTTTCTTCTTAGGTTCCCTTATGTAAATCCATAGCCAGGCCATCACGCTAGATCCATTGCAGAGGAAAATTTGACTTTCCAACTCAGTGGTAGCTATAAATTGCCACCTTCAGATGCATTTTCCGCCTAAAGCGGCCATCAGAGCTGCCCAGATACGGATCAGCCACAGTCAGAGCGCAGAAAAGATATGATTCAAATTTCTTAATAATGCGGGTCTAAATCCTTCATGTTTTATACCGAAGCCCACCTTCGGCAGCAAAAGGGGTAGCACCCAGGCATGACTTGGAGCTGGGACCGGGCTGTTTCGCTGGCCCACAGACCCATTAGGTCATACCCTAGTTGCCTTGGGAGAGCTGGGCACACTGCTCCCACAAACTCTTTTTTAAGGGGCTCCCATTCTGTCAATATTTGTCTGTTGTGTGGAGTGTTCAGCTTGAAAAGGCTTATGTTTGAAAATTGATTTTTGTTTTACTGGGATAATCAGTATTATTTTAGAAAATCTATATATCATCAACCTGAAGCAACTTACAGGGTTTTTCAATTTACTGATTTAAAAAATAAAACATCTTTGGGTTTTGTTCCAGATTAATAGAAGGGTTTTTAATTGTTGCAAATGCCAAAAACTCAAAATGAAAGCCACAGCACTTACCTTGGAAGGGGAAACCTGGTTCCACTTCACAATCTGGATGGCGTTGCAGGCAGATACTATGGCCAAAGAGCAGGCATTACACACCCTGCATAGGTGCCGTCCCACCTTATTGCTCTATGGCAAGCAAGAAGGCAGTCTAGGTGTAATACCTTTCCCCTGTGAACATTTGCCCTGTGGCAAGTTAAGGCCAAATTTCTGTGTTTGGAACTAGACTGAGACCTCAGCTCATTTCACCTAAATCTGTACAACAGTCCTGGTTGCTGGTAGTTTTTCTCTAAATACTTCCCTGATCTGGATTTGAACCAGTGCCTTCAGCTTATGAGTAATGAGCTAGAGTAAGTGTTCTTTCTTGTGTATCCAGACTTTTTAGTGTATAATTAGTGATGATTTACAATAGCAGTAATGTGAGGTTCTCACAGGCATTCATATTTACAGAACCATAGAAATAAAAATATGATCATTACTGCTATTATTATCTTATTAGAGTATGAATAGAGAACCTAATACAAAAATAGATTTTCTGGCAGTTTAACAGTACGGATCCAGAAAGTAAATCTACTATTTTTTGAAGAGGTATCAATCTAGTTCCCTTATTCTGACATTAAAATCATCCTGTCTGACACCCTTCTTCATGCTGACATAAGCTGACGTACCCACGGGGCATTGAACGGCACTGGGAAACCATCAGCAGGCAATGACTGTAAGGGCTATAGAGCGTCAAGAAACTTGTTATTTGGCTTATACAAGATCTGTATGCACTTCATGCAAAACTTCATGGATTTTACTTTTTCTAAAAGAAGTCTGGAAGATGACAGGAGGAAAAGCAGAGGAAAATTTCTTTTGCTGTGTAAACTTAACTGTTGCTGTAACTGATCCTGCTTGGCCAGGATAATCTTTTTTGCTATTAGAATAATCAGAGATCTGATCCAATGCCAAGAGATGTGGCTGGAAAGACCCCTATGATTTCCTAGGCCAAGTTTTTGGGGAAAATCTCTGGAAGGTTAAAGCCACTGGCAGGCCGGGAGCTGACCCTCTGGGGACGCAGGCGAGGGTAAGGGAGATGCCCGATTACCAAGGCGGGCATTGCCCTACCAGCTCGTGTTTTCATGGAAGTCAGCAGCTCTCCATAAGACCAGGCTTCAGCAACTCTGCGCACAGGCGATAAAGCAGTTGCACCGTTTTCCACGCGGGCTGTTTAAGCAGGGTTGAGGCTGAGATCATAATTCCCTCGGGCTGATTCTGCAGATCGCTTCTAGTGCCGACTTGCAAGGAGCAGGGCGACTAGGGGCGGCGGCGGGGAAGCCCTGCAATGCCCTTCGCTGCCTTGGTGGACTCAGTGCCCTTCGCTGCGCCGCTAGGCTTGCGGTGGGGAGTAAGGGCAAAAATTAAAGCTTTCCAAACAGCACATCGTTAGGCCTGCGGCTGTGGCATTCGGGGATGCAGGAGGGACACCCTTGACCTTGATTATCTATACACGCAGAAGAGGCGTGAAAGGAGATGTTGTAGTCTGGGAACTGGTAAGCCAAAAGCTATCCCTAGGAAGGGCTTTTTACGACAAAATTTTCCTCTTAAATGGATACTGCCAGCTCTGTGGCGCTTTCTGCAGGCACCCAATTGCTCTTTGCTGTTAATTGAGTCTTGACCTCTACAGCAGAGCAGAGTGGCCCTGAAAAGGCCCGTGGCATGTGACTGAGAGAGATCGGCTCGGGTCTGACCTTCTAGAAGTGTTTAAAAAAGAGCGGGGGGGGGGGGAATCCTATTCAAAACCTCAGACTGCATGTTTTGGTTTGCGAAAAAGCAGCAGAGGAAGAGAGTAGGCGAATGTGAATGAAGCTTTACCAAAGCAGCCCCCACATACATATTTCATACTATCGTTTATCAAAGTTTTATGAGCAGCTGGTCTTGGCCCCAAAATCTTTTCAATTGAGGGATTTCTTTTTTTATATATCTGAGTTTGACTACAAGCAGAATCTGCTATAATTCATTTTTCCCCCCATCGATTTTAACCAAGCTGGTTTTACACATGCAAACCTGCATGAACCTGGGCTCCAGTCTAACTCCCCATACAGAGCATAAAATACATTTGACACGGAGTGGCTGCTTATGTATTTTATTTCCCAAGAGAGAAGTTACTCCGGGGTGCCTCTATGTTACTTAAAAATGGTTTCTTGTCATCGTAAAGCTGGAGCAAATGATACAGAGTTCAGCAGCATTGAACAGAGAGGTGGGCTCTGGGGTGTGCGGTGGGAAAGGACAGGAAGAGATGCAAATGGGCAAAAGGAATATAAGTTTTGTGTATTTCCCTTACGACTCCGTAAATGTGGGATGTGAACGAAAGCTTGGACCTTGGGCAGGTTTAAGTTATGCAGTGCTCTGTTTTGCTGCCATATGTTGCAAGAAGAATTCCTAGGGTTTGGGTTTTTCTTCTTTTCTTTTCTTTTTCTTTTTTTTTTTTTGCTAACACTGAGCAATCCCTCAAGACTTCCCTCAGCTCTCAAACCTCATCTCATCAACATTCATACACATACTGCCACATTCATTCACGCACGTCTAAAGGAAAAACAGATATGTTTCACATTTTGCAACAAGTTTTTTTTTTTTTTTTTTTTAATCACAGACTGGCTTAGAAATATCAGGTACTTCAGTGTCAGTTCTCATCTTTCTGTGATTTAATGCTCCCTTCTGAACAAACGCCAGAGAGCATGCAGCAAACTTTTTAGGAATATTTGGATGAACTTTTGGACGCAGACTCCTGTTAGTTTTTGAAGCAGGTCATTTTATTTGTCGACAGCTGATTTTCTTAGACTTGCAAAGAAGTGATGGATTTGTTCAATGACTTCAGTGGGGTGATAATTTTTTTTCCATCCAGAAAAATCTGTACTCCTGGGATACAGTCTGTAGCAGATTTCAGTCCTACTATTTGAAATTAACTGCAACAAAAAATGTCTGAGGGTTAAAAAGAGAAGGGGGAGAGGGGCAAAATTTTGCTTCCAGGTCATCTTTTCCTTGAGGATTTCTTAAATCCCTCTTCAGCTCGGGTGATGTATTCAATCTGAAATTTCAAGATGCTTTTGCAAAATTTCAGTGGGACCACAAAACTGTGAGTTCTTGAAGCTATCAGAAAGTTTTTAGGAAGACTTTTTGGCACCGGTCTGAGGAGGGGAGACATTCAGAGACGTCACATGCAGAACAGGGCTCAGAAGCAAGCTTATTTGCCAGGTGGTTGTGCTCAATTTAAAGGGACTTTATTCATAAGTCAAGACAGCTTAACAGTGAGTGACCATCTTATTTTGCATTAATGCAGCTTCAAAGCCATTTGCATTTTTAGCACTTCACTTATACTCCAAGGCCTGATGGCTTCCGGAAGCAAAGGGTACATTATTTAAAAATGGTGAAGAGCAGCAACGTTTTACAACGGTGGGTCAACAGCCGAATATTGGAGCGTTGACGTTTGAGCTTGGGACTCGGAGCTACTCTTGCCGTACCTTTTGTTTCTCAGTCCTCCGGGGTTTTGTGAAATTTCTAGGTGAGCTCGGATTTTACATTTTTTCTTGCTTCTATTTTGGGATCTCCCTGGGCGTCCTGGCCCTGTGTTGCCAAAGACTCATGGCGTTCGAGAACCACCATTAACTCCCAATTTTGAATAGAGTGGTAAATACTTGGCATTTCTTAAAATCGTACTATTAGCTCCCGGAACTGAACCGAATGGAAGCACCTACAGCTTTAGGCTATTTTAGGAAGCCCAGGCCTTAAAGTACAGCTAAGTTTCTAAAGAAAGGGATCTCGAGTGTGGTTACATGGGAGGAAGCAAGCCCGCTTAGCGGCTGTATCTGTGAGGCACGATAAGTTATTTGCATATTGCATTAAAACCTGGCTTCTGATGCCTACTGACTCATATGGGAGCTAACTAGATATCATGTTTTGATATTACATCTAGCCCAATGCGTTATTTGACAGCCTCCCTCTTGCCGAGAAGATGATGGATCAAAGAATTCCCAGCTAAAAATATCAGATGCTAAACATCCAGGTTGGCCAAATAGGAGATAAAAGAAATATTTCAAATATTTTCCAAGGATAATTGTTCCTGTATTTAATCTGGGCTCTACTTTACTGAACAAAAGTGAAAACAAGTAAAGTAGATGATAAGTGTAAAAAGCTGCGTTCGGCTAGAAGTATTTTGAGTATCCGCACTGCAGGAACCATACTTTTTTTTTTTTTAACTGGCTCCAGCCCTTTGTCTGAACATTTATGTATTTCTTGTGCCTAGTAATTACAACCAAACTGCTCTGTGATTCCCTGAGTGCAAACAGACTAGAAAACCAGCAAAGCTAGGAAACCCAGGCAATCAAAATCTATTCCTGAGTCCAACCAATATGTTCTGTGGGACAGATCTTCTTGCCTTCAGGAGTGACATAAAAAAGAGCTAACAAAACGGATATTTTCAGACGGTACAGTGTTTTTTTATGAAAAAAATCCTAGAAAAACTATATAAAGACTAAGTACTAGTTGAACAAGAATGGGAATGGCCATCTCACAGAAAATGCCTAATTTTAAATTTTGCTTTCATCTTAATTCAGCATTTTCCATTCCAAAAGAAATTAAGCAAACCTGAATTTATAATGGAAAAAAAAGCATTTCATACTGACATTTTGATATTCCAGACTGACCCCAAATGCTGCTCAGGTAGGCAGAGAGTTATGCTGTATCACGGCATTTGTAGTCTGGTCTAAAAGGCCAGTCTGGAAAAGAGAATACAACTCTCAGCAAACGCACTGGAACAGGAAAATGCACTGTAAATGTTGAGTCATTCTGGGTCATTTTAACCATCTGCATATTTCTGATGAAGTTTAAATAGACCCAAAAGAAAATAGCTCATTTCAGTTTCCTGGTGGAAATGTGAATGTTTCCAGAAAAATTAATACTTTCTCATGAGGAATTCACGTTTTACAGAAGCAGCCTTGGGTGCTAGAAAATTGGTCTCATTTAAAATTACTGAACAACTCCCATGCTAATATTTCTGTGGCATTTTTAAACTGACCTGTGGAAATCTCTTGCAGAAAAGTGATAAAGAGAAGATATTGCTCTCACTCTGAGGAAGAGTAATGCTTTCCTAAAAGCCTGGACAACATTAGGAGGATAAGTCCTCAGTTTCCCCCATGCAAAATTTCTTGCCGGATTAGTAGCCTAATTTCAAGTCACTGAATAGAAAGATGAATGTAGGCTTTGACTCAGGCCCTTAAAGCCAATTACCTTGATAATGTCATCCCTATTAAGCTCTGTAGACATCTTCCATGATCTCCTGGGGGGATGGAAGTGTTTGTCTTTAGCCGTTCACCTGAGTTCCTTGCACTGGCCAGTGAGGGATATACGTCTGGACTTTTCTTAGTTTTGAGAATATAGTTACTCAAGTGAAAATTATTCACTGAAGCGGGTAGTTCTTTATTGGGTTGTGGTCTGACTTGAATCTGATTTTTTCCCAGTCCTGCTGCACAGCCTTCCTATAATTCCTGATTTGCTTTTCTAGATGTTTTTGTTTCTTTGCTTACAACAAGCACAGAGTACAGGGCGGTCCACACTGAATTCAAAGGCAGGTTTCGCTTTCTCCTTAGAGTAGCAGAAGTATGTCCACTTTTAATAAACGGGTTGTGCTCTTTGCTGAATTTGAAGTGTCTTTGGAGCTCGTAGTAAGGTGTTTCTGGGTGCTTTGTTTTTAGTAAATCTTGCAGGATGGCAGGATCATGGCTCTGAAGTGAAATTTTATTCTGAAAAGAGACTGTAGGAAATGTCCGCTTCCTTTTTAGGAATTTTGTTCCTCATTTACTCGTGACTTCAGTAATCCAAATAAGTTTATGGTGCTTTGTGCTTCCATTGTTAGTAAAAAGCCAAAACATCTACGAAAGAAAGTCCAAGTTACCATAAGAAGGTCTGTTTTGTTGCCTTGCAGCAGGCTGCAATTGTTCAAAAGCTTTGAAAACCATTGCAAATCTGCTGGTGTCACTGGGTGTGTCGTCTTAAAATTTTCTGCCGTTGTCATTTGTGTTAGCAAGCATGAAGAATGTGGGCAGGGAGGGCACGCAGGTAATTGCACTGAGTCACTGTGGCTAAGTGCACATGCCACATTGCGGCGTAGAGCTATCTGAGCAGCATTACATGAACAAGCTTGGCTACTGGAACAATGTCGGGAATTACTGCCAGCTCTGCCCAGGCTAATTTCTTTCTCTTGCTGCGTGGCACCACCCCACCATGGCGACAGAGATGAGTGTGGCACGTGAAGGTTCAGTTAGTGTAAGCTCACAAAATACAGTTATCCATAAAAAGGCTCTTAAGGGAGTGGGAAACTCAGTGTACAGGTCTAGGACCCAGAGCTAAAAGCCACTCATTTGGTGATTGCTGCAAATATAGCAAATTCAGGGCATCTTTAGGCTAAATGTAAATATAGCACTTTGAATTATGCTATCCTATAATAAATATACTGCTATACATGGTCTAAATGTTCTTTGTTTTACATGAGAATCTCCTGGTGAAGGCAATGCAAACTTCCTGTACACTCTGACATCCAAATTTGGGCCTATGCTCTCATGTTCAATAATGAAATTAAAGGGGTAGTAGGAGGATGATCATTTCCCCTGGCTAAAGAGCAAAGTAAATACATTAGCTTAATAATATTAGTTATAAGATGCAGAGATAAGAGAAATGGGTGGGGAGCAAAAGTTCCCATCTGATCCCTAATTGGAACTGTGGGAAAACTTCAGTGAGTAAAAACCCCAACCCAGGTGAAAGTCGTTACAGCTGAAACCCATTGCATATCCAAACTTGGGCCAAGTTCACTGAGGTTTTGCAAAACTTTTGATGAACCTGGGCAGAGTTTTAAGTGAGTCTGGCCTGAGTTAGTCAGGTGGAAATGCTCTTATTTTGGCTGAGTTATGCTGTCCACTTGAACTTGAAATTCACTGCGAAATTTAGGATGTGAGAACCCGACACAGATCTGAAGAACAAAAGAAGATCCCTGTAAGTGTCGCACAAACAGAGATTCTCTAGGTCTTCCTGTATCATTATTTTGTTGAATGTGATACATTTCACAGTTGCGCTTAGATGATATGAAAGGCCTCAGCCAATTCTCATTTACACCATTTCTCAGAAATTCTTATTTGCACAATGTTTCCATCACATTGTTGGAGGTCAGATCTGTGTCAAATATCTTGAGCGTCAATGGAACGAAACAGAGACGAAATACGTTTTTCAGGTTGCAGTAGGACTGCTCTATTTCTGTGTTTCTGCAAAGCTTCCACTGCAGAGTCATTACGTGCTTTACACGTGTCAATGAACTACGTTTAGGTGTTTGCCCATTTCACAGAAGAGTTAGCTGAGGAATGCAGAAAACCTGGCTTGCTGAAAAGCCACTTTGTGGGCCACCTGCTGCACGGCCAGTAACATGATAAAAAAGCATTGTGAACTTGCGTGTACGGGGAACACACGAAGTGCCTGGGGTGCTGCAGCCCGCCCCAGGCTGGGGCAGGTGGGCTCTGCCTGCCTGCGCGCCTCGGCAGCGAGCTCCGCGTCAGCTCCAGGAGCCGCCGACCTCGCTCCTGTACCTGCTGCACCTGGCCTTCCTCCTCCGCGCAGGAAGAGCATCTCTGCCCATCCAAGTCGAGCTGCAACAGCATCTTCCATGGCGCTAATATTCCTATTAGGAACAGTTAAGCTTTGGCACAAGTCTCACCTGTCCTTGTGTTGCTGGGCACGATGAATGCGTGCCCTGCAGTGCTTCTCTTTCCTCTTTGGTGGCAAACGCACTCAGGTGCCTCCCCAGATGCTCCCATAAACAGGCTTTTTATGGAGCCCATCTTTTCCACGCAGCTGTTGGTGCACAAGTAAAAAGCTAGCAAGCGATGTATATTACCCCTGGAGCTTGCATTACTTTATTATCTGGGCATGTGTTACTACATGCCTGATGCCTGAATGAGGCTGGCTATTAAGAAGGCCTTCCTTTGCTTCACCATCCGTGAGGAGAAAAGGCAGCTTGTAATGGGTCGTCCGGTGGAGAAAGAGAGTCAGGACCTGCGTGTTTATTTTTTTCACAGCAAAGTAGGAAATAATACAGGAAAAAAAATGTGGAAAATGAGCTTGGTGAGTAAAGAAAATGTTCTGTAAAGGTGCCATTGTGGCCATATCACCTTGCCTTTGTGCTGCTGTATTACTGTTTTTAGATACAGAGAGGGTTTCTTTATGAGTATTGGACACAATAGATTTGAGGGAATAATTCAGTGCTGAGACAGTCCCATGCTCTCTGAAAACTTGAAGGAGGAAATGAGAGTGACTCAAATACAATGTTTTGTGACAATAAGCAGCTATCAGTATTGGGAGTTATTAGCAAAGCAGCAATTGCCAGCAATGCTGTAACCCACCTATTAACACAGTGCATACCATGCGGTCTCACAGTGAACCCTTGTAATTTACTGGAAAAGTATCACATAAGGAAATATATGGTTAAGACAGCATAAAAAGATAATAATAAAAAAAAGGCAACAGAAATCTTGAGTGTTTGAATTAAGTTAAAATGTTTAGCTAAACTCTCAGCTGGTTTTATTTAAGGAAGTTTTTGCTGAAGTCTGTAGAGCTCTGTTGGGCTATACCAGCTGTGTGTATGGCCACTTGTACTCAGAATATTAAGTTGGCTTTATATATTGAAAAAAAGAATTAAAAATATTTGCTGATGTTGGAAAATTGTGTCCTGCGAATGAAATGCTTCACTTTAGGGGTGATATGTTGTGACTTACGAAAATTTGAAATACCTGTTATGGATCGGCTCTCACTTAGCAGGGACTGTATTTGTCAGGCGATGACTGAAGTTGCAAATCAGTATTCTCTAAGCTGGAATTTCCAATGGGGAGGCAGATAGCTGCAAAAACATCAGTTTTAAGAATAAAATAAAATGAAACAAGCAGTAATAAAAAAAATACTTGACAGGCAAATTTGGTGTTACACATTCTGCATTTCTTTTCAGTCTTTCAAACTTTCTGAACACTATAATTTGTTTCTAGTGTTAGCATCACTATCATCAAAGATGTTGGACTCTATTAGCTCAGCTGTCTAAGGGATGTCTTTTTAAAAAGGAAGAGAGAAGGAAAAAAACAAGAAGTTCAGCCACTTCAGTTTAAGCATAATCACTTTTCTTAACGTAATTTTTTCTTGTTTTCAATCATGGCAAAGATGACAGAAGAAAGCCCAGCCAGGAGCTCAGGTGCCCTAGGTGGGGGCAGGCAAAGGCTCAGAGTTTTGGCATTCGTCGCGGTTTTGCTGGGGTCACTCTTTCAGGGAGGGACAGCTACATGGTATGACTTGAGCGACAGCGTGGACTGATATCTGCGTGAAACAATACCTGTTGTTTTATGTAACAGCTCAAAAATTTGGCTCTGTGGATGTTTCTTTCTACCCATCGTTTTTCCTAGGCGAGGCATATAGGGATCCCTCTATTCAGCTTCAGCTTTAATAGTAGCAACCTCAGTCAAAAACAGAGCCGATGTAGGATTATGGATGAAGAGAGCAATAGATGTTCCCCATCCCTACAAGCGGGACAGTGTGGGTCCTCCTTGTCAAGGCTGTACACCGAAATGGAAAAGACTAGGAATCGCATCCTAGTGTTGGCAGGATCCTCCTACCTGAGCATGTCACCTAAGGCTTCTGTGGTGGGGATGTTAGTCCCCCCTTCTGTTTTTGGTGTCTTAACTGCGAGTGGGTAATGAGGGGCGCTGCTGCTGCACGGGTGGCCTGCTCCACGTCCGACGGACCCCGGCCGCAGCTGGGGCTCGGAGACGCTGTCATGGCTCCAGAGTTACTGCCCCTCGTTGCTAGAGATCAACAAATAATTCATCGCAACGTTGTGGCCTCGCTTTGCCTCTTCTCAGTCTGCAGTTATCGGCAGGCTACAAACTTTCTCAGATGAGTTATTTATTTGAAATGATTTATCAGATAATTCTGTGGTGAATTAATAAGTAGTTCAGTGGCAGTTTTGAGTATGTGTTCAAAGCAAAATGCAGACTGTTTTCAAAGCCAGATGGAGCACATGGTATTTTTCTGTTGTTTGGATGGAGAAATATAACTCGTTGAAAAAGGTTTCCAGCACCAATACTGGAACTAAAGCATGGGAGATTAATTTGCTGTGACTATGCCTCATATTCACTTGAAAATTCCTTTTTTTCATAAACTTCCTGACAGTACAATCTTCTGTTAAAATACTCATGAGAAAAGAACAACAAAGGTGACACAAAACCAGCCAAAACACACTTGCATGAAAATTTCAATGAATGTTCTGAAGAAATATTTGTAGGGTTTAACCAATTTTGTACGTCTCTGCTTCGTGGTTCAAGAAGTGCTCTTTGCAGAACATGAGAGAGAGAATTTTTAAAGTGTTAGGATTCAAACTGTTTTCTTTGGGTTTTCAGAACATTTGCTGCTCATTTCAAATATTGGTGATTATGTTCTCATGAAAGCCTCTAAAATGCTGACTGAATGTACTCCCTAAAACTAACATGACAGGAGGAGATGGGGGTGGCACTTTCCCATTAGCAATTCTCTACTAGGAAAAAAATTGCCTGTTTAAATCTCTCTACTGCTACTAGTGTGATTTGCTTAAATATGTACCAGAAACTGAGGGATATTAGAACCAGAGGTGAACCTTGAAGTGAATGAAAATTGTGTTTGCAGTCACATGATCTCTGCTTTCACTTGTTTACGTGCTATTTGATGAATCTGAGGTCTTTTGAGGAAGGGTCTCTGAGATCCAGTACCTAATGAGTCCAAGGGGTTGTAGAAGATACAATGCAGTTTGACTGAAGGAGAGAGTCTGCCATGATTAAGCCGTTAGTGATGGAGATAGTCTGTATTCAAATCTGTCCCAGGCGGAAGAATTATGAGATTTAGGGTGGATATATGCCAGGATGAAGGGTTTGCTTTAGGAAAGCAACCGTGTGGGATGAGTCTGGATTTAGTCAAGTAGGGAGAGCTGTGGGGACTTTGGGATTCATAACATTAGGAGGAAGGAAGTAGGAGATTGTGATGGATGCATCTAGGTGGTTGCAGTGGGCAACGGGGAATGATTTTTCCAAAAGTGCTTGATGTTTTCCTGGCTTGCTCTTTGATACAAAGGCAGACCTTTACTCCCTTTCAGAAACACTTGTATTGTAAACAGAGTGAGAAAGCAACATCCGCAGATAAATAAAAAAGAGGTAGGGCAACAGAATTCTCTCTTTCTTCCCCCTGCTTTGGACAGTGATCTTGTAGCCGAAGATATTTACACCAGAGCCCTTGGGAAAAGGAAAGTGTGAGATGTATCTGATGTCCAAAACAGATACTAGAAGGAATAGGCAGGAATGTGCCTTTTACCATCCTAGTACAGCAGCTCTGGATACCAGATGCTAGGAGAGCGCATGGGAACAGACCTCAGGTAGTGGCCAGGCTTGCGTACCCTCCGTAAATAGCACGTCCTGCTGTTGCTGTTGGAGAGAGGGTACCAGGCTGGGTGGATGACTGGTCAGACCCAGGAGAGCATTTCTTCTGTTTTCTGTTACAGATGCCTCTGCTTAGTGTACATCGTGGCTGTGGCAGGCAGCGGCCACATAGCCGAATCTTGTGGTTTGTCCCTTAGGTCCACTGCATGTTGCCGGTGCCAGCACAGTGCAGCTGTGCTTCTTCTTGGAGGGGTGTATGCTATGTTTCATTATTTCTGGCCGCACAGTGCGGGCAGGTGCCTTTCCCAGTCTAGTTCTGATGCGCGGTGGCAGGAGGCAGTGAAGAAACACTTGCATTTCCTTGGACCGTCCCGCTCTTGAAGGTCATATTGGAGCACACTGAAGTCAGGCTTATGAGGGCCTTTCAAAAACATACCAAGTTCACTCAGTAATGGGAGATCTTCAAAGGAGGATAAAACACCCATTTAAAACCCTCTCACTGATACAGATCTAAGTATGCTCTGAGATAAAAAGTCTGAGAGAGGCTGGGGCCCTATAGAGGGACCAACAGAGCAAGACAAACTGGGTCTGGGAGTCTCATTATTTCAGACAAATCTACTTCCAGCAAAGCAAAGGTCTCCGCAAGTCTGCACCTTGGCAGGTAGGGCAGGGGCGGTAGGCACACTTACGTGTTGGTCAAGGCCCTTGGCACTTTCCAGCAAACCAGACTTCCTATTTATAGCTCCATTGCAACATATTTTCCAACAGTGGTAAGGGGTATCTCACCATTCATTTGCCTGGTCTCCTCTGGAGAGCCTTAAAAAAAAGAATCAAATTTGCCCTTTTTATGTGTCCTCGATTCCCTATCCAGTGGGGATATCTTGGAGGAGTGTGGAAGCGTGTTGGGATTTTCACTGCTTAGCTTCCAACTACCAATCCCACATTGCAAAGTAGATACCAGTGATTCATTAAGAAATAATAGCCATGGTCTGTATTCTGTGTGCTCATTCACTGCTTCCCACATTTTGTCCCCTACTGCCTTGAGGAGAAGGAGAGGTACTCCAGAAATGAATATACTCCATAAGACTTTTGTGGAACCACTGCCTTAGTCTTTAGAAAACAATCTTTTGATCCATTGGGAAACTTTCCCACTAGTTCCTTTACTGTTTACGATGACCTTTCCATCATAGCGGAAGATATAAATTGTATTTTTAAATGCAGAGACATTGTTCACCAGAGACTGAACTTCTAGTGGAAGAAACTTCCCAAAGCACAAACTGATAGGAGCTCTGTGTTTTCTGTGGATCTCACTGCACATGGCACTGTTGGCCTTTGTGGCCCATTGGCTTTGGGACTCATTTGAGCAGAGGGTGACCAGAATCCTGTTCTGTCTGCCTGGCTCTGATGAGGGATTTTACTCACAATAACTAACCCTTCCAAGCAAATATGCTATCTGA
Source organism: Apteryx rowi (assembly GCF_003343035.1). NCBI lineage: Eukaryota > Metazoa > Chordata > Aves > Apterygiformes > Apterygidae > Apteryx > Apteryx rowi. Next base: position 1,536,495 of record NW_020448419.1, on the reverse strand, counting down.
AAACTTCCACCAAATATTTTAATGGCACTTGAGGCTAGTTAGTGGCGTCAAGTGAAACAAAGGCACCCATCTGAAAATAGCAGGAGTCATTCCTATTGTAAGTGAAAATCATTTCCAGACATGTGTCCTGATGAAAATACTCCAGCTGGGTCAAGTAATGCTTATGAAAAATTCTCCACTGTTACTTTGATATGCTCAGTGAAGGAACTTTAATTTAATGGGACTCAGTTGAAAAGAACCAATCAAGAAACATTGGAAAAGCTGAATGCACAGCATAAATACCTGCAGTTCAAACCAAACAATGCCATTGTTGTACTGTAATCAGGATACATTTTTCAAACAATGCCTGGTGGTGTTCCTCACTAACCATTGCAGGTAGCATGCTCTCAGATGACTAATGAATAGCATATATCCAGGTACATAAATTACTGTTTACTAATCTTACACTCTCTTAGTCATCCTTAAAAGACTACCTAAAGCAATATGCTAACATTGGGTGCTTTTTTAAATAAGTAAATGTTCTGTTTATGATACAAGTTGCCAGATGCAGAATTCAACTTTGCTGTAGCTGTGGTTCAGTTGAATGATCTTGACCTGATCTTGAAGGGTTTGAAAGGCTAATCCATTCATTCCTATTCCAGACATACACAGATTAGGCTTCTGTTGAAACAACTTGCACTTTTGAAAATAGCAGCAAAATTGCAATCGGCTTTGCATGCGTCTAAGTTTTCAGCCTGGCAAATGATGCTGGCCTTTATGCCCTTCCTTTGCGGTGTTCCCTGAAGAGCACAACTGTTCTGGTCAGCCACAATGCACTCTTTTCAGCTGGTAAATTCAGTAGATACAGGTTTCAGGCATGGCTTCTTCTTGATCTCTGATTTGGTTTCGCTGTAGAGTTTCAGTGCGAGGTGACCTTACGAGTTGTCTCGTGTGTGGGCTTCGAGTGCAGGTTATCTCGGTTCAACATTTACTTCCTTTTGTAGATTTTGAAACAAGTCTCACAAAAAGGCCTGGTGGCTTTGAAATAGCTGCTTCTCATTTCTCCTTTCAGATGCCAGGTGATAACAGAAATCTTACAAAGCCAGATCATTCACTGATGCAAGCAGAGCAATGCTAGTTATGTCAGCGAGAGGATCTGGCCTTGAACATGTGCGTATATGCACATGCAGATGTACCTACAGTCCTCACACGTAGGCGTCTGCGTGTGTGTGCGCCCGGCTCTGAACTTACTTGGGGAACCCATATGTAGCTGATGAATTCTGGTTAGGGGGTTGTTAATTTTCATGTCTGTGGATGCACCTCCTGTGCTGCTGAACAGAAAGCAATGGTGTGTTCAGGAACTGTGCACAGCCTACACACGTGGGCGTCCCTTTGCTTGTGCCTGTTACCAACCGTGAAGGTCAGAGTCCTGGCTGGGTAGTGCTTGAATACCCTTTAGACTTGGAGAGCTCAATATTCAGCTGGAACTGAATGGGGCGGTCTAGTGCGTGTCCACACAGGACAAGTGTGCCCAGCTCTGTGAAACCCCTGCACGTGCTAATGGATACACATGCACATTCATTTACACATACATAGCCATTGTACACCCGTTGCATGCACATATGTATGTGCAGGCTAATGTGATGGCAATCATGCAAGAAAATGGACATCACGGGAAAACTACACACATGATACACATGCACCGTAGCAGGGGTAGCTTTCCTCAGGGGCTTTGCGAGAGCGCGATTCCTCTGTTAGTGCCAGTGGCGTGCTCCCTGCTCCCGCCTGCCGCAACGCAGCCATGGGGCCACGCAGCCCTCTCCCACTCCCTCTCCCCTATATCACTGGGGAATGCATCTGCTTCTGCAGGATTGCGCGCAGACACACGCACACATACACACATATAAAATACTGCACATTTTGTTTTTGGCCAGTGGTGTACTCTGCATAAGTCAGTTAGCAGGTTGATTGTTGCTACATGAATCAATACGGCGTAGTTTGGCACATCTCTCTCCCCGTATATCATCAGCAGACAGTGTCTGTGCAATGCCCTTTTATAATTAAAAACTGGACAGTTTCCTTGCGCCCATTAATACAGTTCTGCATAAATCTGTCCGATGGCCCCCAGCTGCCCAGCTCCACCTCGCAAATGAATTTGGCTTTCTTTGAGGCTCAGTCATCACAAGCAGCAAAATGATTATCCTGGGCGCACAGTGAAGACTTTGCTGTTGTTTTTTTCTGTGAACAAAGTGGAGCACTTTCAGGAAGTATTGGGCTTCCCTTCATTTAGTCTGGGGTGGTTCCTTGAAACGGGAATGATAATTTATTGTAAAATAAGCCCTACATAAGGTTTCTTCCATGTAAAGAATCTTTTACAAGCGAGGATGCCTCATGCAGTCAGATAGACTTGACAGACCTTTGGAAAGATTTTTTGGCCCCAAACTGGAGGATTCTGGTAAGCTTGCATGGATTGTTGGCCAAAATGCTTTCAAAAAGGGGGACAGGGATAATTGCTTGCATCTGAATTGCTGGCAAAAGTTCCTTTTACTGTATTTCCACTGTTCCATCAGCCGTGGAAACGTAGCTAGCTAACGAGAGCCTGCAGCGGCTGACGCTATCGGTCTGATCTATGCGGACGGCCTGCCCAAGCCGGGATATTTTACGGCCGCGAGTTGGGGAGTTCTCAGCAGAGCTGGAAACACAATAACATCGGTAGCCCGCTAAAGAAGGGAACCCAGAAGGGTAATTACTTACTGCATATTTACAACCCGCATGGCAATGGCTTGCTCAACAGACTGAGTATGTGGGCTGCATAATGAATGGCTAAGGCCTCTAAACACTTTCTCCCGCAGTCCATTGAACTCCCCGAGGCATTAAAACTATACTTCTTGACTTAAGACTGTAGCAGCACCTACTGCTCCTATCATTCATGTGGGCTGTGTTACACTGACAAAGAAAAAGGATTTTCTTATTGTCTCTGCCATGCTGACCTTTAGAGTGTTTACTTTTCAATCAGCTTTAAGAAGGCGAGCTTGAACTCCCCAGCATAAGCAAGTTCAGTACGCAAGTACTTTCACCCAAACATTTGCCAAGATAACACTGAAGTGACAAATAAACACAAGTTGTTTTTACAGGTGTAAAATCAACAGATCAAATGCTGACCTGAGCGGTGGTTGTGAATCTGGCCTGTGCTGTGTTTGAAGAATACCACTGCATCATTTACACTTGCAAACCCTTTGTAATCTTAATCTCTTTGTTGCTTTTATGTTATACTGGCCCCCCAAGGTTAAAGAAAGAGATTTAGACCTTAAACACAAATCCAGCCTTCAAGCTCTGGAATTATCTTTGCCTTTAAATGCAACTGATCAATGCCCATTTCTTTTGAAAATAAAACCCTTTTGAACCTTGAAAGCCTTCCACTGTTGAGCTATGTCTAAGTGCCACATGGGGAAATGGGCAGAAAAAAGCCCATTTTTCCCTTAGTGCTTGCATTAGAGGTCCTAAAGTTCAGTCCAACGCAATCAATTTAATTGGCGCTAGCTCTAGTGACAAATTATACTGGTTTACACTCAAGTGTAGCACAGATTCCTCAAACGCTGGGAAAGAAGGGAGATACACTTCTTGGTCTCTACTTAAAGAGGGCAACAGTATTGGAAAAGGAGCACATTTAATTTATCACTGTCAGAGCAGGTGCAAAGTTTAATTCTAACTAAAAGCATTAAACAATTAACCCAGACAGTCAGGCCCTTCTGAAAACACTCAGTTGCAGGGAACACATGGACCAGATTACCAATGGAAAAAGTCATGGCTCCTCTTTTATTTAAATGAATATCTTCTATCACTAAAAGAAAAAGGGAGAGAGAGAGGAAGAGAGAAAGAATGGAAAGAAAAAGAAAAAAGAACTTTATAGGCCTCTGATAGCTACTGAATAAAATTCAGGATAGGAAAGTCCACCAGAGTGGCAGCAAATAGCTGTCTTTTAAGTAACTCATTGATCTTTGATACTCTGTGAATTAGGAAATCTATACTTTATAACATGCCAATACAAGCCCTCTGTAATACATGTGCGCATGCCTTTTAAAGTGCCTGACTACTATTTTCTTCTGAAAAGTAATGCACTAATCATGTTAGATTTTATTCCTTTGAAGCATTAAAGAAATATAAAGAATCTTTACAAGTTGGTCACTGCTTGGCCTGAAGTATTTACATCCTGATGTTTTGATTTCAAATAGAAGATGCCTCCAAATCAGGGTCCCATTCAACAAAGCCAGTAAATCCATGCTTTAATCCTTCCTTAATTAGCAAAGTGAAGTCCTACAGCTGTAAAGAGACTTTGGTGCTTACTTGAATTTAAACGTGTTATGTGCTTTGGTAGGTAAAAGTTGTTTGTTGAATGAGGGGCATAATGTGTACAGGTGGTATGCCATGGTTCAGAATTTTGGGCTAAAAACCATGTCCTGGAAGGCAGTTCTGGAGTAACTTCCTTAGGTTGCCACTTTGAGTTAAGGTTTTGAATTCATGGATTCTCTATTCCTGATAAAATCCATCTTTCCCTGAGGTAAGAACATGAATTCTCCAAGAACTACTAGATCTCTTGTCTAAAAGAAACTTGCCTCTGCTGTGAAGTATCTCCGTTGCAAATTCTCCTGAAGAGTTAATGAGGGAAGAGCCTGAATCCTTCTGTGGCCTTTCAGGGCATTCTGGCAGTCTTCTGAGAGAGTGCAAAAATTCCTGTCATTTCTTGTGTGTTTTGTATTGGTCTAAATTTGAATAGCCAAGGTAATTTAGAAGTCTGTCCTTTTTCCCTGAGCCCTTATAAAATATGTGTCTGTGGAGGATAAATTGTTTCATTATATTCCATTATTTTGTGGATCATTGTGGATAACGTGCTGGTGATATCAAAACAATGAGAACAATAACATTGTTCCTACTCCAGTGTCATCAGTGGATTCACTCCTTCCCACCATCATTTCAGCATCATTACCATGTCTCATTGCTTAGACCTCAGGTAGCCAATTTTGAGGCAATTCATCTGCACAAGAAATGCCAATGCCCATGTCAGGCATTCAGAGCGCATTTTTCAAATTCACAGGTACAAATCCACGAAGACTGAAGGGTTTGGTTTCACATGATATTGTGTAAGTAGAGCCGATGTGATCTCTAGCCAAACATATTAGTAACATCTCTCTCTTTTTTTGAAACCTCCCAAACCTACTGTTGAGACAAAGGCTCATTTTCAGACAAGCAAGAATAGTGCAAATGACTTGAAATTGTGTGGGAGCTTTTCTCACATATCTGTGAACCAGAATCTAACTATGCAATTTATAGAGAACTTATCCCCAGAGTACTGGTGCAGCAAATAAATCAGATGCATTTGATTTTGGTGGACTTTGTGGGATCTGCTGTGTGTCTGCGTTGCCTCCCTTGGCAGTCTGGGCATGGCATATTCAACAGAAACCGCTCAGGGCATCCCAGGGGTCCTCTCTCTAAATGCAGTAAGAGCAGAGGAAAATCACTGAATTTACACTTCTTCAGCAGCAAGCTTCTGCCATGTCCAGTAAAGGTGTTTGGCTCTCTCCAGTCAAAAATGCCTGTGCCTCATCAGAGGAGGCTCTAGAGACCCTCAGCAACATCTCTTCTCCCGAGAGAGAAATGTGCATGAGAGGACAGTGCTTCTCAGGCAAGATCTAGTACCAGCTGGAGGAAAGGCATGGCTCAGGAGATGATGGGGAAGCATTGATTTGGTGCTTTTCTATTTCTGGGTGAAGCTAATCAGGAGATTATTTTTCCTTTTGGAGGTTGCATTCAAAACTAAAAATAAAAATAAACCCAACAAGCCTGAGTCCAAACCACATAAAACCAGTGGAACTTTCCGCTGAACAATAAGTGAGTTGTTTTTGTGCTTTTGGCTCAGGTGGACTGAATGGCTTGGTGTTGATCTTGCCTGCTTTTGTTTCTTTTCAGAAAAAAAATGTAACCAGCTTAATTTTCAAGTCATTTCCAATTTGGAAGAAAACTGATTTTTTTCCCTTATTATTTAGAAAGGCATTGGAAGCTTTTCTACATTTCTTTGTGGTGACCTTCTCCTGCAAGCGGTTTCAATTGAGAATTAGACTTTTTCACTGGGAAAAGAATTTGCTGAAGCTTTCGCCCCTCATGTCCTCCTGGGAAGCCCCTGGACAAATGGTATATGGCCTCAGAGATGGTGCTTGCTGCGCTACCTCCAGGTCCCTGGCACTGCTCTGCGGCTGGCGCTCCTGTGTGGTGCTCTGGGTGTCTATGGACGGTCAGGGCAGGGCTCTGCAGGCCAGTGTCGGTGGCAAGGAATGGGATGTGCAATGGGAAGCTCTTGAGAGCTTCCCGACCTCCAGCGTAGTTAGTTGGGTATCTCATGGTTTGTTGTACACCTAGTAGAATAAATCATGGTGTGAGCGGACAAAAATGTCCAGGAATCGAGATGTCTCTGACGCTAAGCAATGCAAAACCAAATTATTCCAAAGGACCTAATCTCTCTTGCAAATTTAACCAATCTCACCCTGCCTGTGTGCGTGTGTGTAAGGGCGGGGGGCTCGTAAAAAGTTTTCAAATGTGTTTTCTTGGAGAAGCTGGCTGGAAATCTCATGAGAACAGGTTTGCTTGGGAACGTTTCCAGTTATTTCTGGTTTGGTTTCATTTCTGGGTTGGGCATAGTGCCAGGCCTGCAAGCGCCGGAGGAGTGTGCTTTCAGATATGTTGTTAAGTGCCTTTGGAAGGACATCTTTGTGCTGCTCCAGCTTAGGTCACCCGGTTTGCTCGTACTCCTTACAACACGAGACCTGCAGCCCCCCAAGTCCAGGAAGGACTTGCCATCGTGTCTGTGAAGTTGCTGGTCAGGCCGTTAAACGAGCCTGGGACCACTGCTGGCATCTTTGCCGTCCCGCGTAGCCCCCAGACGCCGCTGGGGTAGCTGCGGTTGCTCAGGGCTGCTGGTGTGGTGGAGCCGTGGCCAGGGCTGCAGCCCACTCACCAGCAGCATTTTGTGCTCCAAAGACTTCCAAAAAGCACGTGATCCAAATAGCTTTCCCGACTTTCTCAGAGGGTTCCCCATGTAAAACAGAGAGCTATATCTGCTGAGGTCTTGCCTCTTATTTTCTGTTTGCTGCATTTCTTTCTAGTTGCTTTTCACACTAGTCTCCAAAAAATAAACGTAAACTGCTCCAGAGCACAAGGCCCGACCAAAGCGGCTGCTCCGCGGCGTGCTCCTCTCCAGGAGCCAGGGAGAGAGCAGGAAAACCCAGGGGCGGCACTGTCCTTCAGCTGGCTCTGCAGCGCTCCTGGTGCAGGGATTGCTGGGGAGCCTGGGGAAGAGCCACAGGGCCGGCTGTCCAGCTGGTGGGCGCATCTCCGCGTAGCACTATTACTGCTATTTACCCCTTGTTTGTGTTCCTCAAGGGCCTGGGAGCTCCGGGTCGGTTCGGACCATGCTTTGGTGCCTCTCCTGGCAAGAGCCGCTCCTGGAGCGCGCGTGATGGCACGCGGTGCAATGCGCCTGGGGGCAGCGGGGCTTTGCCGGAGCTCTCGGCCATGCGGGAGGAAACGCCAGGCACGCAGGAAACTTCGCTGCGGTATTTTCCTCTCTCTCCTTCTTTCAGAGATTTTAAAATTATTTTTATCCCTTAAAGTGTAAACCATTTATTACAAATACCAACATGAATTTCTTTGCAGTAGGATAAACACTCAGCTGTTCCACTTACTGGAATGCTATAACATAAACAAAAATAAACCGAATGATTTTTGCTGTGAATTCTTCCTCTGGTACGGAGCAGTATTTCTGCGTTGTAATCAAGCCAGTGTTTATGACTATATCAGAACAACACAATTTGAATGACAGGATCCCACATGTACTTTTATAACAGTGGAGAGGAGGAGTCTGGAGGCAAAGGAATACAAATCATCCGCCTGATAAACACACCAGCTTTTACTTGTGTGCCGCAACAAGGGCTGCAGGAGCGAGGGGCAAGGCAAAAGAGCCCCGGCTACCTCCTTGCGCAAAACATTGGGCTTTCGGTCTTGCGTGCTCCAGGCTTGCCAGGCTCCAAGGGCTGAAACGGCACGAGTCAGGCCAGGCTTCCACCAAGCTGAAAGGCAACAAAGGTGTGTTGGCATGATGTGTGCGTTAAGGTACATCAGGTCTGTGTGTTCTGGGCCTTTCCAGGTCCTGGTTTCAAGACTTTCTCTGCAGTCCTGAGGATTAGTAACTTAAAATTATAAACTTGAAATTTCATATAATCACATCACTCCAGGAGCTCTGACTTTTAAGAAAAAAAAAAAAAAGTGAAAAATGTGAGGCAATAGGGAGAGCTGATAATCCAGTTGCAAAGTAGCACTACGTCCCTGATAACAGGGATCTCTAGCCGATGTCACCAGCCCAGCTGGAGCACCAACCGTGACAGGGCACACAGTGTGTATGATGTACAGTAGCTCTGGCCTTTAGTGTAATGGCTATGGACAGTATTCTGACTTGTTTTGACTTTACCCCTTTAAGATTTGTTATATATTATAACGTTAAAATATGTATTATAACGTTAAAATGTCTAAAGCTTTTGACTGTTACAGTCATAACACAATAATAGTAGCCAACTAATTTGGCCCAATGTGGAATGTCATAATACAATGATAGTCAAAGTATTTTCACTCTCCGTAAGTTAAAATGTAATATAAAAATTGAGTTGATAAACTGAAAAAAAAAAGTAAGTTGTATCAAAATGAAGTGTTTTTGACTGTATCGCAAAGAAATGTTTTTGTGAGGTCAAAACCAAACATAATTGTGATTTTTCTACCACAGCCTCTCAAGCTTGGTTTCACATGAAAATTTGGAATTTCCCCTGTAACAGGAGTCCTGACTAACTGCGGAGTCCTGTGGGAGTGTTTTATGCTCTGAAGCACGAGAGTAGACAATTTTTTTTTAAAAAATGCCTTTGCTATTATTAGTAACGCCTTTACTGTGGCTAGTGAGACAACTTTGGACGTTCTCGTCAGCCATATAGATGTGCTTAGCGTACTATGCTGTTAGCCTTGATGATATCATGAGGCAATGAATTCCACAGGCTAATTGCACATTGCCTTTTATTGTATCTATCCTTTTATATTGGTTTTACATTCATCACTTTTTAGTTTGCTCAGACGTCGGCTTGGCTTGGTATTATGAGAACGGGTGAATAGTGAGTTCACTCTACCTTCTCTCGTCCATTCATTCCTTAGCCTACCCTTTTCATGGATGAAAGTCCTTAGTGACAGGTTATATGTGTGCTTGAGAGTGCAACCTTGCTTTTATAAAGCAGGTTACTTGGTAAATACTTAAACACAGCAGAGATTATAGTAATTCAGCTTTCTTTTCAATGCAGCCGGCTACACTTTCCCTACCCTTTTCCTGCCACCGTTCCTAAAAGGAACCATGTTATGTAGTGCCGCTGTTTGGACATGACAGGGTTCAAATGCCACTGCAGCATGTTCCTCCGGCTGCTGACACGGCCGTGGTTAAAGTTTTGAGACAGAAGTGCATTAAGCTAAGTGGGTCGGTGGTTTCCCAGGTGTCTGCAGCTGGATCTTGGGTGCGGGCAAGACGTGCGACAACGTGCCATTGCTGTTTCTCCCTTGCTCATTTTGCTTTTGCTTGTCCAAGGCCAGATCTGAAGCCAGTCGAGGTCAACAAGAGCATTTTCCCTGCCTGCTGCAGGTTTTGAGTCCTGCATGCGTGATACAATGGCGAAAACGGTTCGCGTGCTCTTTGTGTTTGCGCTCTGCCGAGGAGCTCGACGGCACGCTGCAGAGGGGCAGAGGGCTCAGGGGTGCCAGTGCTAAGGTAGAAAAGATGGATGCAATTATGTAGCTAAATTTAAAGCAGCAACAAAAACTGAAACTTTTCAATGAAATGCAGATACTGTAAAACTCAAACTCTGACTGTTTCCACAGAATAGATGTTTTTATTTTAACAAAGCAAATTTTCGATCCTCGTGAATGAGGTTATGTCACAAGAACACGTTCCTGCTTTTGATGCTTGGAATGTGAAGCACCATGGGGAAAAGCTGTCCACAGTGAAAGTCTGAGAAGTTTTCCAGAAAAAAAAAAATCTTTCCAAATCTGTGAAGGGAGCAGAAAAGATGAACTGGTCCACGCATTCCAGGAGTGACTTGTCAATGCGTGATGCTCGGCTGAGAGATTTAGGCTATTCAGGCCACAGTTCAAGAAAGTATTTAAGCATGTCCTGAACTTCAGTGGCATTTAAATGCATTCATAAAATGAAATAATTGCTTCAGGGCTTCCTTTAAAATGGGTGTTATCAGGAGTTGGGGTCTCAGTGATTTGCAATGGTAGGATTCGGTCCTGCCCAGCCTACCCCAGCTGTGAGTAAAATACGTTTCCTTATGATATTCTGGTGCATGTCTCTGCTGAATTTACCTTGCTGGAGAAGTGCTTAAGAGAGAGATGGGAAGGTAGAATTAATTCCTGATGTAACAGTTTGCAATGAGAGAAAATGATATTCCCTGATGCCAAGCCTGGATTTGTCCTTGGCCTTTTGTGCAGAGTCTCTGTTTTGATTCACTGAAGAACTAGTAGTAAAAAAGAAAAGCTTCTTGTAAACATGAATGCGCTAATTCTGGAGAAGTGTGGAAGGGTTTTTGTTGATACGCTCTTTAGAAGCGTGATCTGTTTTCTGCTTCTAGTTAAAGAGGGTAGTGGCAGTCTTTAGTGGCTGTGTCAATGTAGCCCATATTATTATGTACAGATGTGCCAGCTGCAAGTAGGCATTATCTCTTTGATAGTGCTAAGCACTTTACAGTGGGTCAGAGAAGTGCAGCTCTCAACCAATAGATCTAATTGCAATCCTTTTATGTTCTCTATGATTGCAGGTTTCTCCAGCACTATAAACAAATAGTAATCAACTAAACCTGTTACCTCTGAGCAGCGATGTCACGATATGAAATATTAACTGCTCAAAATACAGTAATGATGGTTTAAAACTGTATTTGTTCTTGAAGGTAAAAAATAAGGAAAAATCAGGAGCACCAGCACTGGCAGCATGAAGAGCCCTCTGGCTCTCTTTCATCTAATGAAAAATTGTGTCTGTATACGACATGTTTTATGTGGTCAAATACAGTGTAAATATTGTGTACATCTTTTGCTATAGCAACAACATATTAACAGTACCACAAATAATCTCTGCCTCTGAATCTACATTTTTATGACACAGTTATGCTAATACAAGACAAACTTATATTTTGCTGTGTGTCTAATCCACCCCAAATTAATCCATTTGTATTCCGATAATCCAGCCAACTCTTTTCTCACCTCAAGAAATATTAGACACGGGGCCCCCATACGTACCGCTGATAAGATGAACTAGGCCTGAAAGCAAAGGAGGTTGTGTTTTTACCTCGTTTTTCCTGTCTTAGGACAATGTTGGTGGAAATTCTCTTTGGGCATTTGGCTTGTTGGGCTTTGTAACAGCCTTTGTAAGTGCTTCAGTGAGGACATTTCTGCTCTGTGTTGGGAGTGTTTCGTTTACCGCCAACTGGACAAAGCCGGGTGGCCGCTTGCGAGCCGGCTCCAGGGCACGTAATTCCCGAGCGGTGCCTGGGAATTGGCGGGCCTGGCCCCCGACGCGCTGGCCTTGGTCCCGTAGTTTTGCAGTGCCGTTGGTTGGATCCCAGGGTGGTGGCGTGATTTAATTTCCGGGCCCCTGTCGCCGTGGGCGGCCTTCGCCCACACGGGATCCGCGTCTCGGGGGCCGGCGCTCCTCGCGACGCCGCACCGAAGGGGCCGGGTGAAGAGCCCGAGCGTCGAAACGGGGCTTTCCGCGTGAACTGATGGCGAAGGAGACTTTATGAAATTTTTCATGCTTCAGGATTTAATCAAATCTGATCGATGGCGCTCTAATGCAGGGCGAACTTGTTGATTGTTTCCGCCAGAGGATAAAAATACAAAAAAAGAAGGCAAAAAGCCCCCCCGGGGCTGTTGCACGCGCTCCGTCTCCCCTCGCTTTCGTGCTGATGCAAGGAGAAGCAATTAGCAGAGCGCCGGGGCTGTTTGCTGTCGCTCGCTCGCTCGCGGCCTGTCTCGGCGGCGTCGGTAACCCAAGGCGGCGTGTTCCCCCCGGCACCCGCGGCTGCCCGGGCGCCCCGCTTTTGCGCGGCTGCCCCGGGCCGCCCCGCTCAGCCCCTCGCCCGGCAGAAGGGGGTCACTGTTCAGCAGCACCAGGCGCGGGCTCTCTCCGGCGAAGCTTTGTGCTTCCCCAGCGCTCCCAGCGCCGGCTCACGCGGGGAGCGAGAGATGGAGATTGGGAATTAAAATGTCTTTAAAAAGAAAATAAGCTTTTGTATCAGCCAGCTGGCGAAAGGATAAAGGACTGCGCTCACAAGATGCAATCAAAATTCAACAGTGTTTTATTAAACATGTAATATTATCAAACTAAACAAAAGAGCCCTCAATGGCTGGTAATACAATGCGATACAATTTATTTTTTTTCATAGTGTCATTCATGCAAAAGTATCATTGAACATTCTGCTTCCAGTTACAAGCTATACATGCAAATACCAGTACACTTTGTAGGCTCTACAATAGCACGCAATGCATCCTACAGGTAGATTACAGAGCCTTTTATTTTGTTTTATTTTATTTTTCCAGATAACTTTTGTTAATGCACAAGGAAAATAGGTGGTTTACAGAATTAACTAGCCAAAGGATCTAAGTTTACCTGTATATTAAAGACCTTGATTGGCAAACACTTTATTACATTTATTCCTCAAAAAGACAGCCCTGTTGGTAGCTTTCTGCCCTATTACCTTTCCTGTGCGAGTCAGTATCTGATTTTGCTCATTCTGTTGATTTTATATTTTGCTTTAGGTTTGTTCTTCTAGAGCCTAATAAAAGTCAGTCAATAGCAGATAAAATCCTATGAACAAAACCGGATCAGGGCATCATTTAGATTTTCTGCCACAGTGGAAAGATGGAGGCCCGAATCCAAACCCCATCGCTTGGGCCTGGTCTGAGTCTGGTGGCTGGGGGAAGCCCGTCTCTCCCAGTCCCGCCGCAGGCTGTTCTCCGGACGCTAGCTATGTCTTTTTTAGATTCTCCTGCAGCGTCGGAGAGCGCAGTATTGCCAAACGAGGGTGCTGGAGCCAGGACCTGGGTCCTCGCCCACTCCGGCCGAAAGCTGGCTCAACAATGGCCTCCTGGTGCCACCACTGCGAGGGCCACCCCCGTCCA